>NC_058522.1:303535385-303853599 GCF_904849725.1 Hordeum vulgare subsp. vulgare
ACTCTTAATGCAAAGGAACGTCGCTTTATATTGACCCTTATGATAGCAAACTTTATTATGCACTCTATCACTTTTATTTCTTTGTCATCACAAAATCGTATAAAGCTTAATTTCCCTCGCAATAAAAGAACATACATATTTAAAAGCAATTTTTATTGCTTGATGCATCGATGACAACTTACTTGATGGATCTTATTCAATCCATAGGTAGGTATGGTGGACTCTCATGGGAAGAAACTGGGTTTTAAGGGATTATGGATGCACAAGTGTTATCTCTACTTAGTGCGGAAAGTTTTTTCTAGCAAAAGATCTAAAGGAAGCACCACCTATTAAGTGATCCAATACCATATAAGTTCGATATGAATGTAAACTACCATGATCATTACGTTGTCTTCCATGTCCGACATCAACACTTGATCATTATATAATATTTGGTGAGGCCTCACAATCATAAAAGATGTCCAAGATAGTGTATTTGTACATGAGTCCACTCTCCTCAATCATAATCTTGCTTATATTCTATGAATGACTAATGCTATGTTTCTTTATTCTCAATAATTTTGATCAATAATACCTTTTTCTATGTGAAGTCACTACTGCCCATGAGATAAGCATATGATCTTTTCTATTTTTTTATTGTTGTGCTATATGATGGCTGCATGAAAGTAAAGCACACAAACTCAACTAATCTTTTTTATATAACTCTCACACTCGATTACAAAGATAGATAGATCTCCAAGAAACAATTCTAAGGAAACCAAATCTGAATTTTTATTTCTCTAAATCACGAAAAAGCTAAGGATCAGACTAAGATAGATAGTAATGATAAAGTGGTGGTGATAAGATACCGGTGCACCTCCCCTAATCTTGGAACAAGATAAGGGTGGTGCCCATACCCATGTACTCAAGCGCCCCTCTTGGGTGATGGTGGTGATGATGTAATCCTTTTTTCTATGATACTCCTCAGTATACAAATCTCCTCATTAAGCTTGCCAACTTCTCGCCTATGATCCAAATTCTTCTTGCAGAGATTGTTGGGGACAATCATTGGTCCCTCCATCAAAGGTTGGGTTTTACTGGAGGGGGTTGCAGTAATGTATTCCTGAGTACGACGATAAGGGGTAAATTGTGTATTGGAATGTGTAACCTTGTTTGGCAAGCTTGAATCTTTGAATTTCACATGCATGCCACCCGGTTGAGGTAGATGTACTTCTTATTCTTTATCTCTTGATGGCTCAATCCTTTTTAAATCGGCCTCCACCTCTTCCTCGGTTGACCACCCATAAGGATCCACTTCCCCATAGAAGTGTGGATTGGCAATGAAATCTGCAACGTTCTCTCCCTCCGAGTCTTGCAATGACGTATTGTCTCAAAATCTGTTAGAAAACTGACCAAAACAAGAACAAAGGAGAAACTTGCGATGTGGTGGTCAAAACATACATGAGTATATATAATTTTGTTTCTAGGTCAGAATACATGCTCAGGAAGAAAAGGAATCTGAGAGGCACACAAGGGCCCCACATGCCATCAAGGCGCGCCCAGGGAGGTGGGCCCCTGGGCGCGCCATGTTAGCTTGTGCCTCCCTCATGGGTCCCCCTGACTCCTTTTCATTCTGGATTTTTTCTAAAATACCAAAAGCAATAGAACGTATTTGTTTTGGAATTTATGGAATCCGTTTACTTATCATATCACATACCTACTCCTTTTTCAGGTTTCTGGAGGTTTCTCTTATGTCCTCCTCCGGTGTTATCACTTGGATAATATTAGTTTCAACATTAATGGGCGTACCTGAAATGTAATGCTTATTTCTTTGCCCATTTACCACTCTCATATTTTCCCTTCGAAGTTGTTGATATTTATAGCACCGGAGCGATAGACCTCCTCAACAATATACGAGCCTTCCCATTCGGAGAGCAGTTTTCATGCAAAAAATCTTAAACAAGAATTGTACAAAAGAACTAGGTCTCCTACATTGAATTCCCATTTTTGGATTCTCTTGTCATGCCATCTTTTAATTTTTTTTCCTTCAATAATTCGGCATTCTCATAGGCTTGTGTCCTCCATTCATCTAATTAGATGATATCAATTAACCTCTTTTCACCCACAAGTTTATTGTCGTAATTAAGTTCTTTAATTACCCAATAAGCTTTATGTTCTAAGTCAAGAGGTAAGTGACAAACTTTTGCATAGACCATTTTATGTGGGTACATTTTGATGGAATTTTTACAAGCACTTCTATAATCCCATAATGACTCATCTAGTTTTTTAGACCTATTCTTTCTAGATCTATTGATAGTCTTTTGAAAAATTAAATTTATTTATCGGTTGCTCAATTCAACTTGGCCACTAGAGCGAGGATGATAAGTTGATGAAATTATGTGGTTAATATCATATTTATCTAGAACTTTACGGAGATCACCATGAATAAAATGTGAACCACCACCAATCATTAAACATCTAGGGATTCCAAACCTTGGGAAAATGATGTCTTTAAGCATTTTAATAGAGGTGTTATAATCAACACTACTAGTTGGAATAGCTTCTACCCACTTAGTAATGTAATCAACAACAACTAGAATATGAGTGTACCCATTAGAGGAAGGAAAAGGTTGTTGGAAATATGCCCTAGAGGCAATAATAAAACAGTTATTATTGTTGGGGAACGTCGCATGGGAAACAAAAAAATTCATACGCACACGCAATACATATCCATGGTGATGATCATCTACGAGAGGGGAGAGTGAATCTACATACCCTTGTAGATCGCTAAGCGGAAGTGTATATAACGCGGTTGATGTAGTGGAAAATCTTAGCGATCCAAATCGCAGCCCGTCCCGCGGTCTCATCACGATCCATCCCATGATCCCATCACGATCCATCCCGATCTAGTGTCGAACGGACGACACCTCCGCGTTCAGCACACGTACAACTCGATGATGATCCCCGCCTTATTGATCCAGGAAGAGGGGCGGAGGGGTAGATGAGTTCTCCAGCACAGTGGCGTGGTGGTGGTGGTGGTGAACTAATCCAGCAGGGCTTCGCCTAAGCACCGCCGAACTAGACTAGATGAGAAATAGATCTAGAGAGAAGTAGAGGGAGCATGTGGCAATTAGGGTTAGTCCTCACCTCTAAAACCTCTAGTATATATAGGAGGGAGGGAGGGGAGGAGGCATCCTCGAACCCTCAAGGTTTGGACGAAATTGGAGGTGGAGGAGTCCTAATCCAATCCTACTAGGAGTAGGATTCCTCCTCTTCACTTGAAAAGCCTTTCCACCTTTTCCACCTTCGGGTTTCTTTCCTTCCCACCACCAATCCGCCTTGGGCTTTAGTCGAGGCTTCGTCCAGCCCACTAAGGGCTGGTCCACGTCCTCCCACAGCCCATGAGACCTTTCGGGGTGGGTCAGCCCACCTGGTGGACCCCTGGAACCCATTCGTCACTCCCGGTACAATGCCGGAAATGCCCGAAACTTTTCCGGAGTTCAAAACCCACTATCCTATATATCAATATTTACCTCCGGACCATTCTGGAGCTCCTCATGATGTCCGAGATCTCATCCGGGACAGCGAACAAATTTCAGTTACCAAACACACATAATTCAATAATACTGAAACATCACCGAACCTTAAGTGTGGAGACCCTGCGGGTTCGAGAACTATGCAGACATGACCTGAGACACTCCCCGGTCAATAACCAATAGTGGGACATCGATATCCATATTGGCTCCTACATATTTTAGGAAGATCTCTATCGGTAGAAACTCTATGTCAAGGATTCAGTTAATCCCGTATGTTGTTCCCTTTGTCCTTCGGTATGTTACTTGCTTGAGATTCGGTCTTTGGTATCTCCATACCTAGTTCAATCTCGTTACCGGCAAGTCTCTTTACTCGTTCTGTAATACAAGATCCCGTAACTAACTCCTTAGTCACCTTGCTTGCAAGGCTTGTTGTGATGTTGTATTATCGAGTGGGCCCCGAGATACCTCTCTGTCACACGGAGTGACAAATCCCAGTCTTGATCCATGCCAACCCAACAAACACCTTTGGAGATACCTGTAGAGCACCTTTATAGTCACCGAGTAACATTGCGATGCTTGATACACACAAGGTATTCCTCCAGTGTCCGGGAGTTTCATGATCTCATGGTCATAGGAACAGATACATTGACATGCAGAAAACAGTAGCAATAAACTGACACGATCATATGCTACGTTTATAGTTTGGGTCTTCTCCATCACACCATTCTTCTAATGATGTGATCCCATTATCAAGTGAGAACACTTTCCTATGGCTAGGAAACCTTGACCATCTTTGATCAACGAGCTAGTCAACTAGAGGCTCACTAGGGACGGTGTGTTGTCTATGTATCCACACATATATTTGAGTTTCCAATCAATACAATTCTAGCATGGATAATAAATGATTATCATGAACAAGGAAATATAATAATAACCAATTTATTATTGCCTCTATGGCATATTTCCAATAGTCTCCCACTTGCACTAGAGTCAATAATATAGTTCACATCTCTGTGTGATTGTAATGAATCTAACACACATACAGTTCTGGGGTTCGATCATGTCTTGCTTGTGAGAGAGGGTGTTAGTCAACGGATCTAAACCTTTTAGATCTGTGTATGCTTTACAAATCTCTATGTCATCCTATAGATGTTGCTACTACGCGCCATTTGGAACTATTCCAAATGACTGCTCCACTATATGAATCCAATTTACTACTTAGAGTTATTCGGATTAGTGCCAAAGCTTGCATTGACGTAACCCTTTATGACAAACTCTTTAATCACCTCCATAATCAAGAAAAATTCCTTAGTCCAGTAGTTACTAAGGATAACTTTGACCGATGTTTAGTGATTCAATCCAGGATCACTCTTTGTACCCCTTGATAGACTCATGGCATGGCACACATCAGGTGCGGTACACAACATGGCATACTTTAGAGCCTATGGCTAAGGCATAGGGGATGACCTTCTTCCTTTCTCTTTCTTCTGCCGTGGTCGGGCTTTGAGTCTTACTCAAATTCACACCTTACAACACGGCCAAGAACTCCTTCTTTCCTGATCTATTTTGAACTCCTTCAAAAACTAGTCAAGGCATGCATTTCATTGAAAGTTCTTTTAAGCGTTTTGATCTATCTCTATAGATCTTGATGCTCAATGTTCAAGTAGCTCTATCCAAGTTTTGCTTTGAAAAACTCCTTTCAAACAAGCCTTTATGCTTTCCAAAAATTCTACATTACTTCCGATCAACAATATGTCAACCACATATACTTATCAGAAATTCAATAGTGCTCGCACTCATTTCTTTGGAAATACAAGTTTCTCATAAACCTTGTTTAAACCCAAAAGCTTTGATCATCTCATCAAAGCGTATATTCCAACTCCGAGATGCTTGCACTAGTCCATAGAAGGATCGCTGGAGCTTGTATACTTGTTAGCATCCTTAGGATCGATAAAACCTTCTAGTTGTATCACATACAACCTTTCGTCAAGGAAACCGTCTAGGAAACAATGTTTTCACATCCTATGTGCAATATTTCATAAATAATGCAGAAACTGCTAACATAGATCCAATAGACTTTTAGCATCGCTACGAGTGAGAAAGTCTCATCATAGTCAACTCTTTGAACTTGTCGGAAACGTCTTTGTGACAAGTCGAGCTTTTCTTAATGGTGACTTTTCATCATCATCATCTCTCTTTCTTTTAAAGATCCATCTGTACTTAATAGTCTTACGACCATCAAGTAGTTCTTCCAAAGTCTACACTTTGTTTTCATACATGGATCCTCTCTCGAATTTCATGGCCTCTAGCCATTTGTCAAAATTCGGGCCCACAATCGCTTCTTCATAGCTCATTGGTTCATTGTTGTCCAACAACATGACCTCCAAGACAGGGTTACCGTACCACACGGTAGCTGTACGTGACCTTGTCGACCTATGAGGTTTGTATTAACTTGATCCGAAGTTTCATGATCACTATCATTAGCTTCCACTTCAATTTGTGTAGGCGCCACAGGAACAACTTCCTGCACCCTGCTACACACTGGTTGATGTAACGGTTCAATAACCTTATCAAGTTTCCACCATCCTCCCACTCAATTCTTTAGACATAATCTTTTCCTCGAGAAAGGACCCGTTTCTAGAAACAAACACTTTGCTTTCGGATCTAAGATAGGAGATGTACCCAACTGTTTTGGGTATCCTATGAAGATGTATTTATCCGCTTTGGGTTCGAGCTTAACAGACTGGAACTTTTCACATAAGCGTCGTAGCCCCAAACTTTGAAGAAACGACAACTTAGGTTTCTCCAAACCATAGTTCATACGTTATGATATCAACGTAATTACGTGATGCTCTATTTAAAGTGAATGCGGTTGTCTCTAATGCCTAACCCAAAACGATAGTGGTATTTCGAGAAGAGACATCATAGTATGCGCTATATCCAATAGGGCGCGACTATGACGTTCGGACACACCATCACACTATGGTGCTCCAGGTGGCATGAGTTGGGAAACAATTTCCACATTGTCTTAACTGTGTACCAAAATCGCAACTCAGATATTCATCTCTATGACCATACTGTAGACATTTTATCCTCTTGTCACGAGGATCTTCACTCTGAAATAGCTTGAACTTTTCAATATGTCAGACTTGTGATTCATCAAGGAAATACTCTTGTATCTACTCAAATCGTCAGTCAAGTAAGAACATAACGATATCCACTACGTGCCTCAGCACTCATTGGAAAGCACACATCAAAATGTATTACTTCCAACAAGTTACTTTCTTGTTCCATCTCACTGAAAAAATGAGGCCTTCAGTCATCTTGCCCATGTGGTATGATTTGCATGCCTCAACTGATTCAAAATCAAGTGAGTCCTAATGATCCATCTGCATGGAGTTTCTTCATGTGTTTATACCAATACGCATGGTTTGCATGTCTCAAACATTACAAAAATGAGTGAGTACAAAGATCCATCAGCATGGTGCTCCTTCATGCATTTTATACCAATATAACTCGAGCGGCAGTGCCACGAGTAAGTGGTACTATCATTACTACTTTGTATCTCTTGGCATCAATATTATGAACATGTGTACCACTACGATCGAGATTCAATCCACCGTTGAAGGTATTTATTCAAGAAAATAGAATAACCATTATTCTCTTTAAATGAATAATCGTATTGCAATAAACGCGATCTAATCATGTTCATGCTCAACGCAAACACCAAATAACAATTATTTAGGTTTAACACTAATCCCGATGGTAGAGGGAGTGTGCGATGTTTGATCACGTCAACCTTGGAAACACTTCCAACACATATCGCACCTCACCTTTAGCTAGTCTTTGTTTATTACGTAGATTTTATTTCGAGTCACTAACACTTAGAAACCAAACCAGTATCTAATACCCTCGTGCTACAAGGAGTACTAGTAAAGTACACATCAATATCATGAATATCCATTATATTTCTGTCGACTTTGCCAGCCTTCTCATCTTCCAAGTATCTACGGTAGTTCCTCTTCAGTGACTGTTCCCCTCATTACAGAAGCACTTACTCTCTGGTTTGGGTTCAACCTTGGGTCTCTTCACTAGAGCAACAACTGGTTTGCCTTTTGATGAAGTATCCCTTCTTGCCCTTGCCCTTCTTGAAACTAGTGGTTTTACTAACCATCAACAACTGATGCTCCTTTTTTGATTTCTACTTTCGCGGTGTCAAACATCGCGAATTGCTCAAGGATCATCATATCTATCCCTCATTTGTTATAGTTCATCACGAAGCTCTAGTAGCTTGGTGGCAGTGACTTTGGAGAACCATGACTACCTCATCTGGAAGATTAACTCCCACTCGATTCAAGCGATTGTAGCACTCAGACAATCTGAGCACATGCTCAACGATTGAGCCTTTCTCCCTTACTTTGTAGATAAATAATCTTGTCCGAGGTCTCATAACTTTCAACAAGGGTATGAGCATGAAATCCCAATTTCATCTATTGGAACATATCATATGTTCCGTGATATTCAAAATGTCTTTGGCGCCTCAATTCTAAGCCGTTAAGCATTACACACTGAACTATCACGTAGTCATCAAAAATGTGTATGTCAGATGTTCGCAACATCCACAGATGATGCTCGAGCTTTAGCACACCGAGCGGTGCATTAAGGACATAAGCCTTCTATGCAGCAATGAGGACAATCCTTAGTTTACGGACCCAGTCCGCATAATTGATACTATCATCTTTCAACTAAATATTCTCTAGGAACACATCAAAAACAGAGAGCTACAACGCAAGCTACAACATAATTTGCAAATAACTTTTGACTATGTTCATGATAATTGAGTTTAGATAATCATATTCATAATAACTCCCACTCAAATAGACATCCCTCTAGTCATTCGAGTGGCACATGGCGCAAATCCACTAACTCACGTCCGATCATCACATGAGTTGAGTATAGTTTCAGTGGTGAACATCTCCATGTTGATCATATAAACTCTATGATTTGTGCTCAACCTTTAGGTCTCTTGTGTTCCGAGGCCATGTATGTACATGCTAGGCTCGTCAAATTTAACCTGAGTGTTCCGCGTGTGCAACTATTTTGCACCCATTGTATGTGAACGTTGAGTCTATCACACCCGATCATCACGTGGTGTCTCGAAACGACGAACTGTCGCAACGGTGCACAGTCAGGGAGAACACAATTTTATCTTGAAATTTTAGTGAGGTATCACCTTACAATGCTACCATCATTCTAAGAAAAATAAGGTGCATAAAAGCATTAACATCACATGCAAATCATAAGTGATATGATATGTCCATGAACTTGTGCTTCTTGATCTCCATCACCAAAGCACCGGCATGATCTCCATTGTCACCCGCGCCGCACCATGATCTCCATCATTGTGCCGCCATCGAGGTTGTCATGCTATTTATGCTATTACTACTAAAGCTACCACCTAGCGATATAGTAAAATCATCTGCAAGCACCAACGTTAGTTTAAAGACAACCCTATGGCTCCTGCCGGTTGCCCTAGCATCGACATGTAAGTCGATATTTTATTATTACAACATGATCATCTCATACATCCTATATATCGTGTCATGTCTTTGGCCATATCACATCACATGCATACCCTGCAAAAACAAGTTAGACTGCCTCTAATTTGTTGGTGCATGTGTTACGTGGCTGCTATGGGTATCTAGTATGATCACATCTTACTTACGCAAAGCCACAACGGTGATATGCAAATTGTTATTTAACCTTCTCCATGGACCGCCTCGGTCAAATCTGATTCAAGTAAAGTTGAAGAAACAAATACCCGCAGTCATCTTTATGCAATAAGTTGCATGCCAGTCGATGAAACCGGTCTCTCGTAAGCGTACGAGTAAAGTTGGTCCGGGCTGCTGCAATCCAACAATACAGCCAAATCAAGAAAATACTAAGGAGGGCAGAAAATTGAACATAAACGCCCACAAACTATTTTGTGTTCTACTCGAGATATCATCTACGCATGAACCTAGCTCATGATGCCATTGTTGGGGAACGTCGCATGGGAAACAAAAATTTTCCTACGCACACGCAATACCTATCCATGGTGATGATCATCTATGAGAGGGGAGAGTGAATCTACATACCCTCGTAGATTGCTAAGCGGAAGCATATATAACGCGGTTGATGTAGTGGAACATCTTCACGATCCAAATCGCAGCCCGAACCACGATCTCATCACGATCCATCCCGCGATCCCATCACGATCCATCCTGATCTAGTGCCGAACGGACGACACCTCCATGTTCAGCACACGTACAGCTCGATGACGATCCCCGCCTTCTTGATCCAGGAAGAGGGGCGGAGAGGCAGATGAGTTCTCCAGCACGGCGGCATGGTGGTGGTGGTGAACTAATCTAGCAGGGCTTCGCCTAAGCACCGCTGAACTAGACTAGAGAAGAAACAGATCTAGAGAGAAGTAGAGGGAGCACGTGGAAATTAGGGTTAGCCTCACCTCTAAAACCTATAGTATATATTCATGGGGAGGGAGGGGAGGAGGCAGCCTCAAACCCTCAAGGTTTGATCGAAATTGGAGGTGGAGGAGTCCTAATCCAATCCTACTAGGAGTAGGATTTCTCGTCTCCACTTGGAAACCCTTTCCACCCTTTCCACCTTTGGGTTTCTTTCCTTCCCACCTCCAATCCGCCTTGGGCTTTAGTGGAGGCTTCGGCCAGCCCACTAAGGGCTTGTCGACGTACTCCCACAACCCATGAGACCCTTTGGGGAGGGTGGGCCCACCTGGTAGACCCCCAGAACCCATTCGTCACTCCCGGTACACTCTCGGAAATGCCCGAAACTTTTCCGGAGTTCAAAACCCACTTTCCTATATGTAAATCTTTACCTATGGACCATTCCAGAGCTCCTCGTGATGTTCGGGATATCATCCGGGACTTCGAACAACTTTTGGTTACCAAACACACATAATTCAATAATACTGAAATGTCACCGAACCTTAAGTGTGCAGACCCTGCGGGTTCGAGAACTATGCAGACATGACATGAGGTTCTCCCCGGTCAATAACCAATAGCGGAACCTGGATGTCCATATTGGCTCCTACAGATTCTATGAAGGTCTCTATCGGTTGAACCTCTATGTCAAGGATTCAGTTAATCCCGTATGTTGTTCCCTTTGTCCTTCGGCATGTTACTTTCCCGAGATTCGATCGTCGGTATCTCCATACCTAGTTCAATATCGTTGTCGGCAAGTCTCTTTACTCTTTCCGTAATACAGGATCCCGTAACTAAATTCTTAGTCACATTGTTGGCAAGGATTGTTGTGATGTTGTATTACCGAGTGGGCCCCGAGATACCTCTCCATCACATAGAGTGACAAATCCCAGTCTTGATCCATTCCAACCCAACAGACACCTTTCGAGATACCTGTAGAGCACCTTTATTGTCACCCAGTAATGTTGCGATGTTTGATACACACAAGGTATTCCTCCGGTGTTCGGGAGTTGCATGATCTCATGGTTATAGGAACAAATACATTGACATGCATAAAAGAGTAGCAATAAACTGACACGATCATATGCTACGTTTATATTTTGGGTCATGTCCATCACATCATTCTCCTAATGATGTGATTCTGTTATCAAGTGACAACACTTGCCTATGGCCTGGAAACCTTGACCTTCTTTGATCAACGAGCTAGTCAACTAGAGGCTCACTAGGGACAGTGTGTTCTTTATGTATCCACACATGTATTTGAGTTTCCAATCAATACAATTCTAGCGTGGATAGTAAACGATCATCATGAACAAGGAAATATAATAATAACCAATTTATTATTGCCTCTAGGGCATATTTCCAACAATTATTATTTTTCCTGTTTCAAGATAATCGATTATTATCCATGCTATAATTGTATTGAATGGAAACATAAATGCATGTGTGGATATATAGAGAAAACAACATCCCTAGTGAGCCTCTAGTGGACTAGCTTGTTGATCAAGGATGGTTAAGGTTTCCTAGCCATAGACAAGACCCAACTATAAACGTAGCACATGATCGTGTCAGTTTGTTGCTACTGTTTTCTGCATTTTAATGTATTTGTTCCTATAACCATGAGATCATACAACTCCCGGACACCGGAGGAATACCTGTGTGTATCAAACGTCGCAATGTTACTTGGTGACTATAAAGGTGCTCTATAGGTATCTCCGAAGGTGTCTGTTGGGTTGGCATGGATCAAGACTGGGATTTGTCACTCCGTGTTACGGTGAGGTATCTCGGGGCCCACTCGGTAATACAACATCACAATGAGCCTTGCAACCAATGTGACTAAGGAGTTAGTCACGAGGTCTTGTATTATGAAACGAGTAAAGATACTTGCCGGTAACGATATTGAACTAGGTATAGAGATACCGACGATCGAATCTCGGGCAAGTAACAGAGGTTTGATGATGAGATGATGTATATAATTTTCGCACCTCATTGGTTACCCCAAGTGGAAGTTTGAGATATATTCAGCAGCAAGTTTTCCCTCGCACGGGAACTGTAATGTTTATCGAAACAGGAGGACTCCTAGGATCAACAAGTAGGTGTCTTCCACCCTGGTGCTAGCAGAAGACGTGGACCTGGACACACAACAAATAACTTTGCTCCCAACGAGTACAGAGAGGTTGTCAATATCTCCGGCCTTGTAGTTTGCAAAGGATCAACACACAAGCGGCAAAGTAATAGTGATTGCAACGGAAAAGGTAAATGAAAGCGGTAAATGATGAGGTGTAAACAATGATGATGATATGGACCGGAGTCACATGATGTTCACTAGTGATGTCTCTCTCCCAAAAGACGATAAACTACTATGCTTGGGTAAACAAATCATAGTTGGGAAATTGATAGAATTATGAACGCACCGCAATGCTAATTATGCTACTTGATAGTTAGAGGTTCAATAGTAATGGCAGTACGCCAAGACAAGTGGACCTTGATATATCTACCCAGAACATCTCTCCGGTATTAAGTTGCGAACCCCAACCAAAGTGTAAGCTCAAAGCAACGGACAACTTCATTAATGAACTAAGCGTAAGATAAGCAATCCTTGGAACCATGGTCATAAGCATCGTTGTTTTCTCCCTGGTGGCAACAACACATCCCGTAGTCTCATGTTTCTGTCACTCAAGCTAGACATCGAGGGGCATGGACCCACAATCATGCATAACGCTCCTTCTTGGAGTTACAATCTACTACTCGGCTAAAGCAATAAATAGCAACGGAGAACATGCATGAATCATTAAGGAACATAATATAAATTCATAATCAAATATATAACTCATAACAATCTGAACATAATCTCATAATCCATTGGATGCCAACAAACCGAGCATAGCAATAGCAACAGAATTACATAGACGCCTTGATCATGTAGGGCAGCACACAAGGACTAACCATTGAATCACGAGATTGGAGAGAAGACATCACATAGCTACTGGTCATGGACCCATGGTTCAAGGAGGACTGCTCACGGCACGTCCCGGAAGCGTCCATGGCGGTGGAGAAGCTCCCGAAGGTCAATCCTCCCTCCGGCAGGGTGCTGGGAAGAGGTCTGTGACGCTCCCGATCTCGGAAGTGCTGCGGCGGCGGAACAATGGAGAAATTTGCGATTCTAGAAGTTGACGAAGGGTTTCCTCTCAGTACTCTAAATATAGGCTAAAGGAGGGCACCGGAGGAGGTGGGGCCCACCTAGGCGGCCTCCTGGCGTGGCCTAGGTCTTGGCCGCGCCAGCACGTCGCCTGGGCAGCCCTGGCCCCCCTCCGACCCATCTCGGTGATCTGGAAGCTTCTGTTTCGCTAATTTTTTATATATTTTTCCTAGATTTTTTCGGGCTTCAGAAAAGTGGGTAAAAGCCCCTGCAAAAGAGACATCAGCAGACAGAAACTGGCAATGGGTGCACTGAGTTAATAGGTTAGTACAAATATGTGTAAAATGATATAAAAGTGTAGCAAAACATATAACAATGTCACCCAAAAGATCATGGAACATGCAGAAATTCTAGATAAGTTTGGGACGTATCAACATCCCCAAGCTTAATTTCTGCTCGTCCTTGAGTAGATAAATGATAACACAATAGTTTCTGTGTTGACATGCTAAGACACATATCAGAACTTCAAAGTAAAGCAAGTAAGATATGCAATTCAAGTCAAGATATTAACAAGCAAGAGTCTATATCTGGTATTTAGTTTAGCAAAGTAAGAACATAAAGGTGCAAGAGCTCTCACTGTCTGTGACTCGAATGTCTCCAAATGGTGTTTGCGTGCAAGAAGTGGGAGATGTGTTGAGATCATAAAATATAATTTTTTTAATTGACAACTCAATCTACTAAAATTTCACACTTGGTCTCCTTCGGAATCTTATTTTGACTCATCCCCATACCACTAGTGAGGCACAAGTCAAAATGATCCTCTCCCTTTCGATTTTGAGCACTCATGCAATGGATGAGCGTAAGCAAGATATGTTGGTACTTAGGATGGAAAATAGAATAATAATGGGGAAGGAAGACAAAAAAGGTGTGAAAGGCTCAGATCAATGAGGACAACCATTGGCGAGAGAAAGCCAAATGATAGATATGATGTGAGGAGTAGGGATTGCCATGTAACGGATGCACATATGAGTTATGGTAAGCTCTCCAATGGAACTAGTGGGGTGCATCCAACTTGTTTGCTCATGAATACCCAGAGCTCATTTGAGGAGGCTCATCATTAGAATATGCAAACCAAGTTCTATAGTGTAAGGGTCCCCACATAGTTATGCATGAATGATAATCTCTATGTTGTACCAATATAGCAATGGAGTACGAGTGTGGATCTTTCAAGACGAATAGTAGTGTTGCCCCCTTCTCTCTTTTCATTTTTATTTTTTTCCTTTTCCACTTTTATTTTATTTTTTGTGGCCTCTTTGGATCTTGCTTTTTATCTCTCATTTGTTCTCTTTGGGATCTTTTGTTTGTCCTCTTTGGGATCTTTTACTCACTTAAGGGCAACACTGTATGTTTTACATGAATAAAAAGAAGATCATCACACTTTATAAGAAGTACTCAACATAAAGACAAGTGAAAACTATCCTGATGTATGCAAATGTATGCCTCTTCTAGTGTAGTAGGATATGAAATGATACTATCCGTCATGTAGCAATAGTTGGGGCAAGGCCCAACTATCATGTGGCTCTACGATCAAGAAAAAGCATGTATGACATGAAGATCAACTCATGAGATGGTGGATGTTCCATGGTAATGTATCTCGGAAAGGCTATGCAAATGCCTTAATAGGTAGGTATGGTGGATGTTTTGATGAAATATATAATGAGACTTATGTATGACACAGCGTATCATGTCATGGGTTTGGTGCACCGGCAGATTTTGCACCAACTCTCAATGTGAGAAAGGGCAATGCACGGTACCGAAGAGGCTAGCAAAATATGGATGGTGGAAGTGCCAACAATCAAATACTCACATTGGTCTGAAGAACTCATACACTTATTATCGGTAACTCTCTATCTAAATAGGAAATTCACAAAGAGACAAGTACCCTGCGGAGGAGTGTCTAGGGGTTTGGTTATCCTTGCGCCTCCTCGACTCATGGTAACGTGAGGGTACTCTATATATTCCAACCCCTCCAGAGGTTAGCGATCAATTTAGTAGCTAGAGTTCTCAACTAAGTTTTAATTTTTGAAAAACACACGGATTTCCCAAAATACGACACTTATCACTAATAGTCCAAACATTACTCAAATCAATACCTCAAAACTATTGCAAGTTACTACTATACTTAAATAATAATCTCAATTACCTACTCTTGTAAGACACACAACTCAGTGCAACGAGCCAACTCTCTAAATAAGATAAGCATGATAACTCAAGAGAGTTCCAAAAGCAACCTAAATTAAAGCTCTTAAAAAGATAAGCATGAAAACTAAGAGCCAAGCATGACAGTAGTTACGAAAAGATAGATAACTCACATAAAAGATAAGAATGAAAACCTATGTTGTGTTCTAGAGTGGAATGGAGTGTGTGTGTCTCCGAAACAAGGTAGGCTAGGTTCCGACTTGTTATGAATATCAATAAAAACTAAAACAGACTAAAAAGTAAAGAGAGGGACACTCCAAGCATAGCACATAACATATAAAGTGATAAAAATATAACATGGAGATAGACGAACTGATGATTGTTGATAGAGAAGGGGATGCACGGGGGCATCCCCAAGCTTAGACGCTTGAGTCTGCTTGAATATTTCTTGGGGTGGATGGGGGCATCCCCAAGCATGAGCGCTTGACACTCATGTATCTTCTTTCATCATCTCCCATCGCATACTTGAAAACTCCCTTCATACGAAACTCATCATAAGCTGATTAGATTGGCTAGTACCCTTAATAAAATAATTCATTACCTTCTCAAAAGACAGATATTCATGAAAAGCTAATGCTTCTCATGATTGCCAAAAGGTTTCTGCAAATAAAAAAGTAATCTTAGGATTTGCAAAATGATGAAAACGCAAAACATGGCAAAATCTGTGAAAAACAGAATAACTGGTAGTAAGTAATTTATTCGGGATACTTCTACAACTCAAATAAAAAACTCAGAACACATGCGTGAAAGGAAGTTATATACAGCATGCTGTCAAAACAATTCATATCAAAAAGTTGATTTGGTGATTTTTGGCGAATTTTTACGTCAAGAAGACAGAATCTGTTTCCACAATTTTTAAGTGTCTTGCAATTAGAGGCTATAACTTGGCAGAGAGCTTAAAAATAAAGATACAATGATGTTGATACAGTAGTAACAAACATCCAGACCACTAAAACTGAAAGTAAAAACTCAAAGTAAAGATAACAAGGGTTGTCTCCCTAGATCTCTTTCTTTATAGCCATAAACATAGGCTTAAGATTTTAATGATGCTCTCATAGGAATAAGATTTGTAGAACAAAAGAGAGAATCAAGAAGCAAGTACCAAACACATTTAAGTCTAACATGCTTCCTATGCATAGGAATATTGCAATAGAATATTTCATTAAAGCACAAAGCAATAAGCATAGGAAGGCAAGACAAGTGCAACTTCAAAACCTTCAACATAAAGAAAGGGAACTTGATATTATTGAAATATCTATAAGCATATGTTCCCTTCTCATAATAATTTTCAGTGGGATCATGAATGAACTCAACAACATAAGTATCACACAAATCATTGTTACCATGATCCACATGGACTTCATGAAGAGGATAAAACTTGGAGTAAAAGAGAGACTGAATCTCTTCCCAATCCCGTAGGTGAGAATCATCTAGTAGACTATACCATTCCAATGCTTTTCCTTCCAGTGACAAGACCAATAATTTACTCATGACTCCATCTCTTGTCAAACCTGAAATCTTAAACAACTCACAAAGTTCTGGAAGTTTCAACAAATGAATACTAGGATTGACTGTTCCATCTCCTACATAACAATCATTCCTAATTATTTCAATTATCCCAAGTGGTATTTTGAATGGGATACATTCAGTACATGGAGGAGACTTCTCTACCACAGGTGTCGAAAAGCGGCCTTCCCCAAGAAGAGAACTCAGAGTGCAGTTTTCCATAAGCCTAACTAGTGGAGTCACATAACTTAGTGTTCTCAGTGGAACCCATAGTAGCAGCAAGAAGCAAGAACAAAGCAACTATTTTTTTGTGTGGTTTTTGGTATAAGACTCTAAAGTAAAAACTAAAAAGAAAACTAACAAGACTAAAAAGCAAAAGTAAAGTATATCATGCAACTTCCCTATCTTGTAGACTGGAGTCCCCAGCAACGGCGCCAGAAAACTTTGCTTGATGACGTGATGATGTATATACTTCTCGCACCTCGTTGGTTACCCCAAGTGGAAGGTTGAGATGTAGTCATCAACAAGTTTTCCCTCACATGGGAACTGTAAGGTTTATCGAACCAGGAGGACTCCTAGGATCAACAAGTAGGTGTCTTCCACCCTGGCGCTAGCAGAAGACGTGGACCTGCACACACAACAAATAACTTTGCTCACAACGAGTACAAAGAGGTTGTCAATCTCTCCGGCTTTGTAGTTTGCAAAGGATCAAAACACAAGCGGGAAAGTAATATCAATTGCAATGGAAAAGGTAAATGAAAGCAGCAAATGATGGAGGTGTAAACAATGATGATGATATGGATCGGAGTCACATGATGTTCACTAGTGATGTCTCTATCCCAAAAGACGATAAACAACTATGCTTGGGTAAACAAATCACAGTTGGGTAATTGAGAGAATTATGAACGCACCACAATGCTAATTATGCTACTTGATAGTTAGAGGTTCAATAGTAACGGGAAGTACACCAAGACAAGTAGACCGTTTATTCATCAGCATCTACTTACTAATCATCCACCTTGACATATCTATCCAGAACATCTCTTCGGTATTAAGTTGCGAGCCCCACCCAAAGTGTAAACTCAAAGCAACGAACAACTGTATTAACAAACTATGCGTAAGGTAAACAATCCATGACACCGTGGTCACAAGCACCGTTTTTTCTCCCTGGTGGAAACAACACATCCCCTAGTCTCATGTTTCTGTCACTCAAGCTTGACATCGAGGGGCATGAACCCACAATCATGCATAACACTCCCTCTTGGAGTTACAATCTACACCTCGGCAAAGCAATAAATAGCAACGGAGAACATGCATGAATCATTAAGAAACATAATATAAAAGGATAATCAAATATATAACTCAAAACAATCTGAACATAATCTCATAATCCATCGGATCCCAACAAACCGAGCATAGCAATGGCAAGAGAATTACATAGATGCCTTGATCATGTAGGGCAGCTCACAAGGACTAACCATTGAAGCACAAGATTGGAGAGAATAAGTCACATAGCTACAGGTCATGGACCGATGGTCCAAGGAGGACTACTCACGGCACGTCCAGGAAGCGTCCATGGTGGTGGAGAACCTCCCGGAGGTCAATCCTCCCTCCGGTAGGGTGCCGGGAAGAGGTCTCCTAACGCCCCCGATCTCGGAAGCGCTGCGGTGGCGGAACGATGGAGAAATTCGTGATACTGGAAATTGTCGAAGGGTTTCCTCTCGGGACTCTAAATATAGGCCAAAGGAGGGCACCGGAGGAGGTGGGGCCCACCCAGGCAGCCTCCTGGCACGGCTTAGGGCTTGGCCGCGCGAGCAGGTCGTCTGGGCCGCTCTTGGCCTTGGGCCGCTCCTCGCCCCACTCTGGCCCATCTTTGGTGATCTGGAAGCTTCTGTTTCGTTGATTTTTTTATATTTTTCCTAGAATTTTTTGGGGTTCGAAAAATTAGGTAAAAGCCCCTTCAAAATAGACATCAGCAGAAAGAAACTGGCGCTGGCTGCACTGAGTTAATAGGTTAGTCCAAATATGTGTAAAATGATATAAAAGTGTAGCAAAACATATAACAATGTCACCCAAAATATCATGGAACAAGCAGAAATTATAGATATGTTTGGGACGTATCAAGGTTACCCCGATAAAGATCTTCGTAGAATATGTAGGATCCAATATGGACGTCCGGCTCCTGATATTGGATATTGACCGGAGAGTGTCTCGGTCATGTCTGCATAGTTTTCAAACCCGTAGGGCCTGCACACTTAAGGTTCGATGACGTTTCGGTATAGTTGAGTTATAGGTGTTGCTGACCGAAGGTTGTTCAGAGTCCCGGAGGAGATCCGGGACGTCATGAGGAGCTTCGGAATGGTTTGGAGGTAAAGATATATATATATAGGAAGTCCTATTTTGGTTACCGGAAAGGTTTCAGACTCATTGGTAGTGTACCGGGAGTGCCAAGAGGGTGCCGAGGGATCACCGAGAGGGATAGGGCTTCATGGGCCAAGAGAGGAGGCAAACCAACCCCTAGAGGTCTGTTTAAAGCCACCTCTACGGGCCCATGCGGCTGGAGTAGGAGATAAGGGAAAAATACAAAAGGTGGAAAAGGTTTCCAAGTGGAAGGGGAATCCTACTAGGACTAGGATTGGAGGAGGACTCCTCCTCTCCTCTCACTTCGGCCGAGCCAAAGGGGTAGCCCTAGGGCCGGCGGCCTCCCTTCTCTCCTCCCATATATACTAGAGCTTTTCAGGGTTTTTGAGACATAACAAGTAGCCACGTGCTACTCCTTCTCTAGATCCGTTTCTCCTCTAGTCTAGTTTTCAGCGGTGCTTAGGCGAAGCCCTGCTGGACTAGCTCCACCACCATCGCCGTCATGCCGATGCATTGCTAGAGAACTCATCTACCTATCCTCCCCCTCTTGCTGGGTCAAGAAGGCGAATATCATCGTCGACTTGTACGTGTGCTGAACGCGGAGGTGCCGTCCGTTCGGCGCTAGGTCGGGAAGGATCGTGGGACGGCGACAATTTAGATCGCAAAGACGTTCCACTACATCAACCACGTTTCTTAATGCTTCCCGCTTAGAGACCTACAAGGGTATGCGGATCCGATCTCCCTCTCGTAGATGATCATCACCATGATAGGTCTTTGTGTGAGTAGGAAATTTTTTGTTTCCCATGCGATGTTCCCCAACAGTGGCATCATGAGCTAGGTTCATGTGTATATGATATCTCGAGTAGAACACAAAAGAGTTTCTGGGCGTTGATGTTCAATTTGCTGCCCTCCTTAGTCTTTTCTTGATTCGGCGGTATTGTTGGATTGAAGCGGCCTGGACCAACATTACTCGTACGCTTATGAGAGACCGGTTTCATCGACTAACATGCAACTTGTTGCATAAAGATGACTGGCGGTTGCCTATTTCTTCAACTTTAATTGAACCAGATTTGACCAAGGCTGTCTTTGGAGAAGGTTAAATAGCAATTTGCATATCACCGTTATGGCTTTGTGTGAGTAAGATGCGATCATACTAGATACCCACAGAAGCCACGTAAAACATGCAACAACAAATTAGAGGACGTCTAACTTGTTTTTGCACGGTATGCTTGTGATGTGATATGGCCAATAACATAATATGATATATTGGATGTATGAGATGATCATATTGTAATAGTTAATTATCGACTTGCACGTCGATGCTAGGGCAACCGGCAGGATCTATAGGGTTGTCCTTAAATTTATTTTGTGCTTACAGATGCTCTTGCTATATCGCTAGGCAGTAGCTTTAGTAGTAACAACATAGTTAGCGCGACAACCTCGATGGCAGCACAATGATGGAGATCATGGTGTGGCACCCGTGACGATGGAGATCATGCCGGTTCTTTGGTGACCGAGATCAAGAAGCACAAGTTCATGGCCATGTCATGTCACTTTTGATTTGCATGTGATGCTAATCGTTTTATGCACCTTATTTTCCTTAGAACGACTGTAGAATTATAAGGTGATCCCTCATTAAAATTTCCACATAAATTGTGTTCTCCCCGACTGTGCACCATTGCGACAGTTTGTCGTTTCGACTCACCACATGATGATCGGGTGTGATAGACTCAACATTCACATACAACGGGTGCAAAATAGTGGCACACGTGGAACACTCGGGTTAAACTTGATGAGCCTAGCATGTACATACATGGCCTCGGAACACAAGAGACCGAAAGGTCGAGCATGAATTATATAGTTGATACGATCAACATGGAGATCTTCACCACTGAAACTATACTCAACTCACGTGATGATCCGACTTGAGTTAGTGAATTTAGATCATGCGACACTCAAATGACTAGAAGGATGTCTATTTGAGTGGGAGTTTATTAGTAATATGATTAGCTAAACTCAATTGTCTTGAACATAGTCCAAGTAATCTTTGCAAAATTTTATGTTGTAGATCCATGGCTCGCGCAGTAGCAACCCTGAATTTTAATACGTTCCTAGAGAAAGCTAAGCTGAAAAATGATGGAATCAACTTTGTTGACTGGGCTCGTAATATGAGGCGGATCCTCACGGCTGGCCAAAAGCAATATGTGCTTGATGCTGCGCTAGGTGATGCACCACGTGCTACGGCGACCCAAGATGTTTTGAACGCTTGGCAAGCGCGTAAGGATGACTACTCACTAGTTCAATGTGCAATTTTGTATGGCTTAGAACCGGGACTTCAAATACGTTTTGAACGTGATGGAGCATATGAGATGTTCCAGGAGTTGAAGTTTATCTCTTAGAAGAATGCCCGAATCGAAAGGTATGAGACCTCCGATAAGTTATATGCTTGCAAAATGGAGGAGAATTCATCTGTCAGTGAACGCATGCTAAGAATGTCTGGGTACTCTAACCGTCTAGCTAAGCTGGGGATTGAACTCCCACAACAAGCTATCACTCACAGAATTGTTCAATCACTGCCACCTGGCCATAAGAGCTTCATGTTCAACTATAACATGCAAGGGATGAATAAGCCACCCGGCGAGTTGTTTGCGATGGTGAAAGTCGCTGAGTCAGAAATCCAGAAAGAACATCAAGTGTTGTTGGTCAATAAGACCACTAGTTTCAAGAAAAATGACAAAGGCAAGAAGGGTAACTCCAAGAAGAGTGGCAAAACTATTGCCCCACCGACGAAGAAACCCAAAGTTGGACCTAAGCCGGAAACTGAGTGCTATTATTGCAAGGGGACTAGTCACTGGAAGCTCAACTGTCCCAAGTATCTGGCCGATAAGAAGGCGGCCAACGCCAAACAAGGTATATTTGATATACATGTTATTGATGTGTACCTCACCAACTCTCGTAGTAGTGCCTCGGTATTTGATACCGGTTCTGTTGCTCACATTTGCAACTCGAAACAGGAACTACGGAATAAACGAAGGCTGGCAAAGGATGAAGTGATGATGCGCGTGGGAAATGGTTCCAAGGTTGATGCTATCGCCGTCGGCACGCTCTCACCTAAGTTACCATCAGGATTAGTGATGAACTTAAATAATTGTTATTTAGTGCCTGCGTTGAGCATGAACATTATATCTAGATCTAGTCTATTGCACGATGGTTACTCATTAATGTCAGAGAATAATGGTTTTTCTATTTATATGAGTAATATCTTTTATGGCCATGCACCCAATGTGAGGGGTTTGTTCATATTGAATTTTGATTCTGATGACACTCATGTCCATAATATTGGGACCAAAAGATGCAGAGTTAACAATGATAGCACCACTTTCTTGTGGCACTGCCGCTTACGTCATATTGGTGTAAAACGCATGAAGAAACTCCGTGTCGATGGACTTTTGGAGTCACTTGATTTTGAATCACTCGACACATCTGAACCATGTCATATGGGCAATATGACTAAGACTCCGTTCTCCGGAACAATGGAGCATGCAAATGACTAGTTGGAGATCATACATACTGATGTGTGCGTACCGGGGAGCATAGAGGCGTGATGACGAGTTGATGGAACAATACTCCTCGCCCCTCGTTGGTTACCCCAAGTGGAAGGTTGAGATGTAGTCAGCAGCAGATTTCCCTTACACGGGGACTGTAAGGTTTATCGAACCAGGAGGACTCCAAGGCTCAACAAGTAGGTGTTTGTTGCTTTGGCACTAGCAGAAGACGTGGACCTTCACAAAGAACAAATAACTTTGCTCCCAACGAGTTCACAGAGGTTGTCAATCTCTCCGGCCTTGTCGTTTGCAAATGATCAAACACAAGCGGGAATAGCTAAGGTGATTAAAACAGGAAAGGAAATAAAAGCAATAAACGGTGGATGTGTAAACAATGGTGGAAAAATGGACTAGAGTACAATGATGTTCACTAGTGCTGTCTCTCTCCCAAAAGACGATAAACAACTATGCTGGGTGAAAAAATTACATCTCAATAATTGACAGAATTATAAACGCACCGCAATGCTAATCATGCTACAAGAAAGTTAGAGGCTCATAAGTATGGGCAGTATGCCAAGACAAGTAGACCGTTTATCCATCAGCATCTACTCACTAATCATCCACCTTGAGAAATCTATCTAGAACATCTCGCTGGTATTAAGTTGCGAGCCCCACCCAAAGTGTAAACTCAAAGCAACGGACAACTGCATTAACAAACTTTGCGTAACGTAAACAATCCTTGCAACAATGGTTACAAGCACCGTTGTTTTTCACTGGTGGCAACAAAACATCTCCTAGTCTCATGTTTCTGTCACTTAAGCTAGACATCAGGGGGCATCAACCCACAATCATGCATAACACTCCCTCTTGAAGTTACAATCTACTACTTCGCCAAAGCAATATAAAGCAACAGAGAACATGCATGAATTACTCAAGAACAAAATATAAAACGAGAACCAAATATATAACTCATCACAATCTGAATGTAATCTCATAATCCATCGAATCCCAGAAAACTCAGCATAGCAACAACAGGTAAATTACATAGATGCCTTGATCATGTAGGGCAGCTCACAAGGGCTAAGCATTGAAGCATAAGATTGAAGAGAAGACATCACATAGCTACTGGTCATGGACCCATGTTCCAAGTAGGATTACTCACGGCACGTTCGGGAAGCGTCCATGGTGGTGGAGGAGCTCCTGGAGGTCAATCCTCCCTTCGACAGGGTGCCGGGAAGAGGTCTCATGGTGCTCCCGATCTCAGAAGCGCTACGATAGTGGAACGGTGGTGAAATTCACGATGCGGGATATATCTTTAGGGTTTTCGCTTCGAGAAGTAAATATAGGCCAAAGGACTGCGTCAGTGTTGGAAATATGCCCTACAGGCAATAATAAATTAGTTATTACTATATTTCTTTGGTCATGATAATTGTTTATTATCCATGTATAATTGTATTGATTGGAAACACAAATACATGTGTGGATACATAGACAAAACACTATCCCTATTAAGCCTCTAGTTGACTAGCTCGTTGATCAAAGATGGTCAAGGTTTCTTGACCGTAGACAAGTGTTGTCACTTGATAACGGGATCACGTCATTGGGAGAATGATGTGATGGACAAGACGTAAACTATAAACATAGCGTATGATCGTGTCAATTTATTGCTGCTGTTTTTCTGCATGTCAATGTATCTGTTCCTATGACCATGAGATCATGCAACTGCCGGACACCGAAGGAATTCCTTGTGTCTATCAAACATCACAACGTAACTGGGTTACTATAAAGGTGCTCTAAAGGTATCTCCAAAGGTGTCTGTTGGGTTGGCACGAATCAAGACCGAGATTTCTCACTCAGTGTGACGGAGAGGTATCTCGGGGCCCACTCGGTAATACAACTTCACAACAAGCCTTGCAAGCAATGTGACTGATGAGTTAGGTACGGGATCTTGTATTGCAGAACGAGTAAAGAGACTTGCCGGTAACGAGATTGAACTAGGTATGGTGATACCGTCGATCGAATCTCGGGCAAGTAACATACCGAAGGACAAAGGGAATAGTATACGGGATTATATGAATCCTTGACATAGAGGTTCAACCGATAGAGATCTTCGTAGAATATGTAGGAGACAATGTGGACATCCAAGTCCCGTTGTTGGTTATTGACCAGAGAGTGTCTCAGGTCATGTCTGCATAGTTCTCGAACCCGCACGGACTGCACACTTAAGGTTCGGTGACGTTTCGATATAGTTGAATTTTATGTGTTGGTGACCGAAGTTTTGTTCAGAGTCCTGGAAGAGATCCCGGACATCACGAGGAGTTCCAGAATGGTCCAGAAACGAAGATTGATATATAAGAAGTTGGTATTTGGATTCCGGAAGGTTTTCGGGCATTGCCGGCAGTGTACCGGGAGTGACGAATGGGTTCCGGGGGCCCACTAGGTGGGCCCACCAAGCCCCAAGGGGTCCACATGGGTTTTATTGGATGCGCTATAAGGCATAATGGGCTGACAAAGCCATCCAAGGAAATCCCATGAGGAAAAAGTGGAAAATCCAAAAGAGGTGGGAAATTAAGGAAGGAGTCCTAATCCAAGTGGAGTTGGAGGAGGACTCCTCCCTCCTCCCTTTGTTCGACACCCTTGGGCTCCCTTGAGCCTCAAGGCTAGCCCCTCCCCTCCTCCTATATAGACTAGAGGTTTTAGGGTTTTTGAGACACAACTTTGCCACGTGCAACCCTAAACCTGTACTTCGTAGTTCTTCCTCTATATCGGTTTTCTGCGGAGTTCGGGGCAGAGCCCTGCATGAATAGATCATCACCATCACCGGCGCGCCGTCACGCTGCCGGAGAACTCATCTACTTCCCCGTCTCTCTTTCTGGATCAAGAAGGCGGAGATCGTCGTCAAGTTGTACGTGTGTTGAACACGGAGGTGCCGTCCGTTCGATGCTAGATCGGGACGGATCGTGGGACGGTGATTTGAATCATGAAGCTATTCCACTACATCAACCGCGTTTCTTAAATGCTTCCCGCTTAGAAATCTACAAGGGTATGTGGATCCGATCTCCATCTCGTAGATGAACATCACCATGATAGGTCTTCGTGGGCGTAGGAATTTTTTTTGTTTCCCCTCCAACGTTCCCCAACAGTGGCATCACGAGCTAGGTTCATGCGTAGATGTAATCTCGAGTAGAACACAATATTTTTTTGTGGGTGTTGATTTTCGATTTTCTGCCATCCTTATTCTTTTCTTGATTCGGCGGTAATGTTGGATTGAAGCGGCCCGGACCAACCTTACTCGTACGCTTACGAGAGACCGGTTTCATCGACTAACATGCAACTTGTTGCATAAAGATGACTGGCGGGTGTCTGTTTCTTCAACTTTAGTTGAATTGGTTTTGACCGAGGCGGTCCATGGAGACACGTTAAATAGCAATTTGCACATCACCGTTGTGGTTTTGCGTAAGTAAGATGCGATCATATTGGATACCCATAGCAGCCACGTAAAACATGCAACAACAAATTAGAGGACGTCTAACTTGTTTTTGCAGGGTATGCATGTGATGCCATGTGGCCAAAGACATGATGTGATATATTGGATGTATGAGATGATCAAGTTGTAATAGTTAAATATCGACTTGCACGTCGATGCTACGGCAACCGGCAGGAGCCATAGGGTTGTCTTTAAACTAATGTTTGTGTTTGCAGATGTTTTAGTTATATTGCTAGGTTTTAGCTTTAGTGGTAATAGCATAGATAGCATGACAACCTCGATGGTGGCACGATGATGGAGATCATGATGATGGAGATCATGGTGTGGTGCCGGTGACGATGAAGATCATGCCGATGCTTTGGTGATGGAGATCAAGAAGCACAAGATCATGGACATATCATGTCACTTATGAATTGCATGTGATGTTAATCCTTTTATGCACCTTATCTTGCTTAGAACGACGGTAGCATTATAAGGTGATCCCTCACTAAAATTTCAAGATAAAATTTTGTTCTCCCCGACTGTGCACCGTTGCGACAGTTCGTCGTTTCGAGACATGATACGTCTCCAACGTATCTATAATTTTTGATGGTTTCATGCTATTATCTTCTCAAACTTTCAATGTTTTGTATGCCTTTTATATCTTTTCTGGGGCTAACTTACTAACTCAGTGCCAAGTGTCAGTTCCTATTTTTTCCATGTTTTGACCCCTTCCAGAGGAGGATTTTAAATGGAGCCCAAACGGAACGAAACTTCCAAAAAGATTTTTTCCGAAACAGAAGATGATCGGGAAGCCTGAGAATCAGGGCAGGGGGCCAACAGGGACCCCAGAAGCCCGCTAGCCGCGACCATGGGGGCCCGCGCCTCCCAGGCTTGTGGGCTCCCTGGGCCACCTCTGCCCTAGGTCTTTCGCCTCTATATTCCCTAAAATCCCAGAAATAATCAGGAGATCGTCGAAAGTACTTTTCCGCCGCCGCAAGCTTCTGTCTCCGCAAGATCCCATCTCGGGCACGTTCTGGTGCCCTGCCGGAGGGGGATTCGGATACGGAGGGCTTCTTCATCAACACCATGACCTCTCCGATGATGCGTGAGTAGTTCACCATAGACCTACGGGTCCATAGCTAGTAGCTAGATGGCTTCTTCTCTCTCTTGGATCTTCAATACAAAGTTCTCCATGATCTTCATGGAGATCTATCCGATGTAATCTTCTTTTGCGGTGTGTTTGTCGAGCTCCGATGAATTGTGGATTTATGATCAGATTATCTATGAATCTTATTTGCGTTTCTTCTGATCTCTCTTATCCATGATTTCATATCCTTGTAATTCTCTTCGAGTTGCAGGTTTTGTTTGGCCAACTAGATCTATGATTCTTGCAATAGGAGAAGTGCTTGGTTTTGGGTTCATACCGTGCGGTGACCTCACCCAGTGATAGAAGTGGTAGCAAGGCATGCATCATGTTGTTGCCATCAAGGGTAAAAAGATGGGGTTTTCATCATTGGTTTGAGATTGTCCCTCTACATCATGTCATCTTTCTTAAGGTGTTACTCTGTTCGTCATGAACTCAATACACTAGATGCATGCTGGATAGCGGTCGATGTGTGGAGTAATAGTAGTAGATGCAGAAAGTATCAGTCTACTTGTCTCGGACGTGATGCTTATATGTATGATCATTGCCTTAGATATCGTCATGACTTTGCGCGGTTCTATCAATTGCTCGACAGTAATTTGTTCACCCACCGTAATATTTGCTATTTTGAGAGAAGCCTCTAGTGAACAATATGGCCCCCGGGTGTACTCCACACCATATTTTCATCCTTACTCTTTTTCTTCGTTGCACTTTCCGCCTTCACATCTCACTTTGCAATCAATCTTGAAGGGATTGACAACCCCTTTATAGCGTTGGGTGCAAGCTCTTTTGTGTTTGTGCAGGTACTCTGGACTTGATGAGATTCTCCTACTGGATTGATACCTTGGTTCTCAAACTGAGGGAAATACTTACTGCTCCAGTGCTGCATCACCCTTTCCCCTTCAAGGGAGAAAAACCAACGCAAGCAAGTCTCCGACAACGTGTCAAATTCTGGCATTGTTGTTTGAGAAGTAGCAGAAGGATTTCTGGAGCCGTTGCCGGGGAGGATCAAGTCAAGAACTCATCCAAGTAAGTGTCGCAAACTCATTTCTTGCATTTACTTTTTTGCCTCTCATTTTCCTCTCCCCCACTTCTGAAAAAAAAATTACAAAAAATCTTTGCCTTTTTTGTTTGCCTTTTCATTCGCCCTTTTCTCTCGCTTGCTCTTTGTTCGCTTGTGTGCTTGCTTCCTTGCTGAAGTCACCATGAGTGAAAACACCAAACTTTGTGACTTCTCGAATACTAATAATAATGATTTTATTAGTACTCCGATTGCTCCCGCCACTAGTGCGGAGTCATACGAAATCAATGCCGCTTTGCTGAATCTTGTTATGAAAGAGCAATTTTCCGGCCTTCCTAGTGAAGATGCCACATCCCATCTTAATACCTTCATAGAGCTTTGCGATATGCAAAAGAAAAAAGATATGTATAATGATGTGATTAAATTGAATCTTTTTCCTTTCTCGTTGCGAGATCGAGCAAAAACTTGGTTTTCGTCTTTGCCCAAAAATAGTATCGATTCTTGGGATAAGTGCAAAGATGCTTATATATCCAAGTATTTTCCACCGGCTAAGATTATCTCTCTCCGTAATGATATCATGAATTTTAAGCAACCTGATCATGAACATGTTTCACAATCTTGGGAGAGAATGAAATTGATGATTAGAAATTGTCCGGCTCATGGCTTGAGTCTTTGGATGATTAACAAATCTTCTACGCTGGCTTGAATTTCGCTTCTAGAAATATCTTGGACTCCGCCTCAGGTGGAACATTCATGGAAATCACGTTAGGAGAAGCCACAAAACTCCTAGATAATATCATGATGAACTACTCTCAGTGGCACACTGAAAGGTCACCTACTAGTAAGAAGGTACACGCTATAGAAGAAATTAACTCGTTGAGTGCTAAGATGGATGAGTTAATGAATTTGGTTGCTATTAGAAGTGCTCCTTTAGATCCTAATGATATGCCCTTGTCTTCCTTGATTGAGAGTAGAAATGCTAGCTTGGACATTAATTTTGTTGGTAGGAATAATTTTGGCAACAACAATGCTTTTAGAGGAAACTATATTCCTAGGCCTTTTCCTAGTAACTCCTCTAATAACTTTGGCAACTCCTACAACAATACTCATCGAAATTACAATAGATTACCCTCTGATCTAGAGAGTAATATCAAAGAGTTTATCAACTTGCAAAAGATTTTGAATGCGTCCATAGAGGAAAAACTACTCAAAATTGACGATTTGGCTAAGAGCATTGATAGAATGTCTAGTGATATTGATGCTTTGAAAGTTAGATGTGCTCCTCCCAAGATCAATGTGGATGAAACTTTAAAAGCTATGCGTGTTTCCATGAGTGAGAGCAAAGAAAGAACCGCCCAAATTCGTGTTAGACATGAATGGCTTAAAAAGGCGTGTTCTCGTGATAAGAATCACGAAGATCTTAAAGTGCTTGGTGTGACTTCCATTGAATCTTTGTTTTCTTGTGTCAAACCTAATGATGATGGGGCTGGATATGAATCCACCTTGGTTGAAAAATGCCCCGATGATTCGGAGTCCATCTATCTTGATGCTAAAAGCATTGAAAGCGGAGTAGAATATATTAAAACTTTGAGTAGTAATGAAATTACTACTTTGGATTTCAAGGAATTGAATTATGATAATTGCTCCTTGATTGAATGCATTTCCTTGATGCAATCCATGCTAAACTCTCCACACTCTTATAGCCAAAACAAGGCCTTTATCGATCATATCGTCGAAGCTATGATAAAATCTATTGAAGAGAAACTTGAATTGGAAGTCTCTATCCCTAGAAAGCTTCATGATGAGTGGGAACCTACTATCAAAATTAAAATCAAAAACTATGAATGCAATGCTTTGTGCGATTTGGGTGCTAGTGTTTCCGCGATTCCAAAGTCTTTATGTGATGTTCTAGGGTTTTAATGAGATTGAAGAGTGTTTTCTTAATTTGCATCTTGTAGATTCTACTGTCAAGAAACCCATGGGAAGGATCAATGATGTTCTTATTATTGCAAATAGGAACTATGTACCCGTGTATTTCATTGTGCTTGACATTGATTGCAATCCTACATGCCCTATTATTCTTGGTAGACCTTTCCTAAGGACTATCGGTGCTATCATTGATATGAAGGAAGGGGATATTATATTTCAATTTCCTTTAAAAAGGGCATGGAGCATTTTCCTAGAAAGAAAATAAGATTTCCTTATGAATCCATGATGAGGGCTACTTATGGTTTGAGCAGCAAAGACGACGATACGTGATTCTATCGCCTTTTGCCTAGCTAAGGGCGTTAAACAATAGCGCTTGTTCGGAGGCAACCCAATGAATTTATTTCTTTTTATTCCTGTTTTGTTGCATCCACACCGTCATAATTCTGTTATGATTGTGTCTTTTGTGTTTCTTTTTGTGTTTGGGCCAAGCAAAACCTTTATGACTAGTCTTGGTGATGGTTGTTTGATCCTGCTGGAAACAGAGAGAAACTTTTTGCTCACGAGATGATTTTTCATTTTTATTCAGAAAGAGCTTTTGAGTTGATTATTTTTGCTGTTGGTTGATCTGCCTTTTTCCCACACACTCGTAATTGTTCAGAATTTTTGAGGTAACAAAAGTATAGAAAGTATACAGATTGCTACAGACTGGTCTATTTTTGACAGATTCTGTTTTTGTTGAGTTGGTTGCTTGTGTTGATGAAACTATGGATAGTATCGGGGGGTACTAGCCATGGAAAAGTGAGAATACAGTATCATAACACCAATATAAATAGAAATGAAGATTTCTACAGTACCTAAAGAAGTGGTAGTTTGTTTTCTTGTGCTAATGATATCACGAGTTTCTGTTTAAGTTTTGTGTTGTGAAGTTTTCAAGTTTTGGGTGATGTTCTCATGGACAAAAAGAGAAGGAGTGGAAAGAGGTCAAGCTTGGGTATGACCAAGTCATCCCAAGCCAAATTCAAGGACACCAAAAAGCCTAAGCTTGGGGATGCCCCGAGAAGGCATCCCCTCTTTCGTCTTCAATCCATCGGTAACATTACTTGGAGCTATATTTTTATTCACCACATGATATGTGTTTTGTTTGGAGCGTCTTGTATCATACAAGTCTTTTCTTTTTGTTGTGTCACAATCATCCTTGTTGCAAACCTTTTGAGAGAGACACACACTCATCGTGATTTTGCTAGAATGCTCGTCGTGCTTCACTTATATCTTTAGATCTAGATAATTTTGCTCTATGTGCTTCACTTAGATCTTTTAGAGCACGGCGGTGCGTGACTTGGTAGTTGACTTATGCTATGAAAGTAGTCCCAAAGGTGATAGGTACCCAAAAAGGATACAAAAACCTCCATCTTCATGTGCATTGAGTAGAAAGTGAAGTCTTGATTCCTCTCAATTAGTTTTGAGATGTGGATTTGGTAATATTAAGAGTTATGTTAGTAGGTTGTGGTGAATGTAAAAATACTTGTGTTGAAGTTAGTGATTCCTGTAGCATGCACGTATGGTGAACCGCCATGTTAGGAAGTCAGAGCATAATTGATCTATTGATTGTCATCCTTTGTGTTGAGGTCGGTATCGCGCGATGGTTAACACCTACCAACCCTTACCCTAGGAGTATGCGTTTAGCACTTTGTTTCGGTTACTAATAAAAACATTCGCAACAATTATGTGAGTTCTTCATGAATAATGTGAGTCCATGGTATAGATGCACTTTCACCTTCCACCATTGCTAACCTCTCTAGTGCCACGCAATTCTCGCCGGTACACAAATCCCACCATATGCTTTCCTCAAAACAGCCACCATACCTACCTACTATGGCATTTTCATAGCCATTCCGAGATATATTGCCATGCAACTCCCACCGTTCCGTCTCATGACTTGTGTCGTCACTCTCATATTTGCATTGCATGATCGCAAGATATCTAGCAAGATGTTTCAACGTCATACGCCAAGCTAGATCGTTCCACATCCCGGTACACTGCTGGAGGCATTTCCTATAGAGACATCATCGTTCTGAGCTATGAGTTGTGAGTAAATAAAAGTGTGATGATCAGCATTATTAGAGCATTGTACCATGTGAGGAAATAAAAAAAAAGGCCAAAGAGCCCAAATAAAAATATGAGAAAAAAGAGGCCCAAGAGCCCAAATAAAAAATAAATAAATAAAAGAGAGAAAAAGAGAGAAGGGACAATGCTACTATCTTTTTCCACACTTGTGCTCCGTAATAGCACCATGTTCTTCATGATTGAGAGCCTCTCGTTTCGTCACCACCATATGCTAGTGGGAATCTTCATTATATAACTTGGCTTGTATATTCCAATGATGGGCTTCCTTAAAATTGCCCTAGGTCTTCATGAGCAAGCAAGTTGGATGCACACCCACTAGTTCTCCTTTTGAGCTTTTGCATAATTATAGCTCTAGTGCATCCTTCGTATGGCAATCCCTACTCATTCACATTGATATCTATTAATGGGCGTCTCCATAGCCCTTTGATATGCCGAGTCAATGTGACTATCTCCTCCTTTTTGTCTCACAACCACCACCACACTCTATTCCACCTATAGTGCTATATACATGGCTCACGCTCATGTATTGCATGATAGTTATAAAAAGTTTTGAGAAAGTGAGAGTGCGAAAACAATTACTTGGCTGGTACTGGGGTTGTGCATGATTTACATTAGTTGTGTGAGGATGATGGAGCATAGCTAGACTATATGATTTTGTAGGGATAACTTTCTTTGCCCTTGTTATTTTGAAAGTTCATGATTACCTTGCTAGTTTGCTTGAAGTATTATTGTTTTCATGTCAATAGCAAACTATTGTTTTGAATCTTACGGATCTGAACATTCATGTCACATGAAAGAAGTTACAAAGGATAACTATGCTAGGTAGCATTCCACATCAAAAATTCAGTCTTTATCACTTCCCTACTCGAGGACGAGCAGGTCTTAAGCTTGGGGATGCTTGATACGTCTCCAACGTATCTATAATTTTTGATGGTTTCATGCTATTATCTTGTCAAACTTTGGATGTTTTGTATGCCTTTTATATCTTTTTTGGGACTAACTTATTAACTCAGTGCCAAGTGACAGTTCCTGTTTTTTCCATGTTTTTGACCCCTTTCACAGGAGGATTTTAAATGGAGTCCAAACGGAACGAAACTTCCAAAAAGATTTTTTTCCGAAACAGAAGAAGATCGGGAAGCGTGAGAATCAGGGCAGGGGGCCAGCAGGGACCCCACAAGCCCCCTAGCCGCGGCCAGGGGGCCCGCACTTCCCAAGCTTGTGGGCTTCCTGGGACACCTCTGCCCTAGGTCTTTCGCCTATATATTCCCTAAAATCCCAGAAAAAATCAGGAGATCATCAAAAGTACTTTTCCACTTCCGCAAGCTTCTGTCTCCGCAAGATCCCATGTGGGGCACGTTCTGGTGCCCTGCCGGAGGGGGGATTCGGATACGGAGGGTTTCTTCATCAACACCATGACCTCTCCGATGATGCGTGAGTAGTTCACCTGTCACATCCCTAACACTTTAAGCAATTTAGTCTTGTGCTCATGTCTTCTTTGCATTTGCATCTAAGGAGTTTCAACAAAAACAAGATAGTGGCAAAGGAAAAACTCAAAACCCTAGCTACTACTTTAAATAAAGAAAATCTCAAACTAGTTGAAATCAATGAACCCAAAATGGCCTCAAGAAATGTTCAAACTTTCTGATAAATCATGAAAGTAAATGAGCATTGGAGAAAACTATTTTCTTGACACTTTAAGCATTTTTTAAATTAATGCAAAAGCCAGTGGTTTCAAAATTGAAATTTGAAATCAGAAACTATAAATTTTCAAAAATGTTGAAAACTTTGGAAATGGTTGGGAATATTATAACAATATTTCAGGAGGTCTAAAATAGTTTTTACTTTTTGTTTTGGAGCTGAAATAAATAACACAACAATAGTTAGCAAAACGGAAAAACAAAAACAGAAAAAAAAATGGGAAACCCTTACCTGTCGCCTAGCCTGGCCCGACCCATCTCCCTGGCTCGTCCCCTCCCTCGCGCCAGTAGGAGCAGGAGGTGGCCGCCGCCTCCTCCGGCGCGGCCACGCACCTGTGCGCCTGCCTGGCCGCCGCCTCGCGCTGGCAAGGCCGGGATAAGCTCCCCAGGGTCTCCTCTATCCATTCCCCAGCACTGTTCTTCCTCCCCTCTCGGATCTTGCCCTCCCTCCTGCTGCCGCCATTGGAGCCGAGCTCGAGCTCGAGCCGCAGCACCTCTAGCCATGGGAACCCTCCTCCGAGTAGTCTGTTAGCTCCGCCTCGTCGCCCTGGTCATCTCTGCAGAAGCCGAAGTCTCCCCAAGCTCTGCATCGCCCCCAACGCCGTCGTCTTCCACCTCCGGCCGCCGGACCTCTCCCGTCGATTCGCTCCCTCCGGCACATCCTCGAGCCCCTCATCAGCACCATCGGAACCGCCGTGAGCTCGTCGTCGTTTCCCCTCTCGCCCCACGCTCTCCCGTGCATCGTAGCCTCGTTCCCCACCAAGGCCGAGAGCTCCTCGCCGTCGGCCATGTCGTCGTCGTCGCTGTGGTGTCCGATCCACACGCTCGAGCTAGGGTTCGAGCTCCTGGAGCCTCCAGGAGCGTGATGAGCCCCTCAGCTGCCCTCCCCGTGCCCGAGAGCCGTCTCTCATAGAAGGCGGAGCTTCGGCCGCCGCTCCGGCTCGTCGTCGGCGCCTCTCCCGGCGACCCTAGCCTCCCCTGATGCCCCTGCCAGATCGGCCACTTCGCCTGCGTGCCGTAGCTGCAAACCGCGTTCGAATTGGTGCTGTGCAGCGCCGTTTAGGTCGCCTCCGGCGAGCCCTCCGCCGTGGGCCTGGTCGCCGGTGACCACCCTCCGGTGGGGGTCGACGTGGCAAAGCTAACCCAGCAGCTCAGGGCTTAATCACTCGCTGACAGTGGGCCCAAGGCCAAGTCAAACCCCAATTAGGACTGGTCAGCGCGGGATTAGTCCCAGAAAGGCTGACCAGTGGGTCCCCCCTGTCAGGTTTGACCTGAACAGGTCGGCTGACCTGCTGACGTCAGTCTGATGCAATAAATAGAATTTCCAGTATAGAAATAATTCCAGTAAATTGCTAAAACTTGTAAAAATCATAGAAATTAATTTGTAACTCCAATGAAAATAATTTATATATGAAAAAGTATCAGAAAAATTCAAGGATTCTGATTATGCTATTTTCAACTATGTTTGAAAAAGGTACAGAACCCTAAATTGTGGAATAAGGAATAATTCAATTCTTATAATCACTTTTTAAATGGAATTTGCAAAAATATTCAAATTTCATTATGTTTGCAATGATCACACACTGTCCTAGTTACAAATCAGTACCATAACATGACATCTCATGCAAGCCAACATCAAGTTGATCTGAGCATCAGGTCGAGTCAATTAAATCGGTAACCGTGAATACCCCGTTTGAAGTGATACCGAATATGATTCAAATCAACAACTCTAAACCTAATACATGTTGATTATAATAACTTATCACCTTGCATTCTCATGCCATGCTCATGCATCATTTTGATTGCATATGATTGTTATTGAATGTTGCAATTTATTTCGGTAGGCTCCGCAACCCCGGATTCCACCGAATATCCGTCTGACGGATATCGTTCCTCCTCTGAGCAACAAGGCAAGCAACCCCTTTGATCATTCCGATAATTCCCATGTTCTTGCTCCTGCACTTAATTATTGCATTAGGATCAAATGCTTCAACTGTTTTTGCCACGTTAGTTGAACCCACTTCCTTTGCATGACCTAACTTTGTCACAGTAAATAGCCGAACCTTGCAACCTAGCATACCTGGTAGTTGCTTGAGCTATGATGTGCCTTATCCTGCTATGCATGCTATGCTTAGAGTTGTGTATGGTCTGTCATCTGGGAGATGAACAGAAATGTGGAATGTGTTCGGTGAGCAAAGGTTGTGTGTTGAACTTGATTTGGTAAAGGTACCGGTGAAAGGCTGTGTAGGAGTACATGGCGGGTTGTTTCATTGGAACCGTCCTTAGGAACTGAGTTGCGTGTATGTAATCCAAGACTAGATACTACCACATGCTGGGGCCTGAAATATGACCCCGCTCGGCCTATTAATCGCGTAGTACTCGGTCCAGGAGTTGCATGTAGTTTCTGGTGTTTATAGTAATGCTGGAGGCCGTGCATGCTGCTGACCTGAGAGGTGGACCGTGATGCGGTAGGCAGTGGCACGGTGTACCAAGTGGCACCTGGATGGTGGGCTTGGGAACCCTGCGCACATCGTTTGAGGCCGTGGCGGAAACCTCGGACGGACTTCCGTAGGGGTTACTCTCAGATAGGCGATAAACCTGGACTAGGTACTAGTGTGGTTAACGGTCGTGGCCGACTCCCTCGCTGGGCTTCCGCTTGAAGGTTGCCGAGGTGCATGACGTGCACATGGCGATAAGTGACGAGAGCGTGTGTGACGAAGTACACCCCTGCAGGGTTATGATCTATTCGAATAGCCGCGTCCGCGGATATGGACTACTTGGAGACATATGTTGTTCATAGATAACTTCAAGGGCTACTCATAAAATTGCCAAGATAAGTGTGAGTGTCATGGACAGCATTTCCGTACGGAGACGGAATGATTCCACGATAGTGTATTGTTGTGGTGTTAGTGGACTCGTGTGCGAGAAATCAAGTTGTCAAAATTATTTAAAAATGCAAGTTGTCTAGCCACGAGTCAAATGCTGGCTTTCCGCATGAAACCCCACAATACCTTTTGATACCTTGCATGAGTAGTTAGTTCTCCTAAAGTCGTGCTGAGTACCTTCGTACTCATGTTTTCTTAATAAATGTTGCAGAGGTTGCTAATGACCCTAATGGAGGGTTCTTCGTAGACATCGACTACGACGAGTAGCTGGTGTCCCAGCTACGATCTGGCCCTACGTCGGCTCTGTAGTATAGTCAGGCCATGTGCCTTCTAGTTGCCCTGTCTGTACCCAGACAGTTTATAACTCTTTCGCTGGCTTGTAATTGTATGACTGTTATTATGGGTCGTGAGACCCTTAATGTGTAATATTATGTGTATGGCTCTTCCGAGCCTCTTAAATAAAGTTTGTATGTTTATGGTTAGGTTGTGATGCCATCGATGTATCTATACATATCGGTATGCCATGCGTACGTGTGTCGTACTTGATATGTATGGGGTTCGATTACCTAGTCGTGAACTTTAGTAGCACTCCTTATGAGGAAATGCCCCTTTGTGATCCAATGAGCCTTGGTAGTTCGCTACTGCTCCGGACACATTGGTTGACCGGCATGTGTCCTTCTTAGCTGTCGTGTCTGTCCCCTTTGGGGAAATGCCACGCGATGTAATGGAGTTCTTGTAGCTTGTTACGACTCGTCTACATTCGCTGATGACCGACACCTGCTTTGTTGGGTCATGTATGCATGTCCTTGTACGGTACTGCCACTTTGGTTTATGACTAGTCATGTCGATTCGGGTTCTTTGACATTGGATTGCTAGCGACACTATCGCATACGTGAGTCAAAAGACACAAACGGCCCCGGCTAAGGTAAGGCTGCAGCCGTGGAGTTAACCGTGCGTGAGACCACAAAGGGATGCGATGTGTTACAAGCTGGATTCCTATGGCTTAGGATCGGGGTCCCGACAGCGTTGGTATCAGAGCCTGACTGACTGTAGGAGTACTAAGCTAAACTGGTCGAAGTTGAGTCTAGAATTGCTTTAGTTATATATATGGGAATTGTTTGTGGAAGGGAACGTAGGACTCTTGTTCTCTTCTCAAGTTATTCTATTCTGGTCATCCCCATCTTTTCTGCGGGAATTAAGGACTAGGTTACTCATCTTCTTCTAGGCTCGTGTTCTGATCGGTAGATTATAGGACTACGGGTCAAGAGATATGTGGTTTCTGTCATTCCTAGGAAAAGGAAGTAGGTTTGATGATCAGAGAGTTGAACTTGATAGTTGAGTGGTTACGCTATTCCATTTTGGGTTGTCTCAAATTTGTTTTGAGCATTTACAGCCGTTATGCTGCCCAATTTTGCATTCGGAGCTCTAATGCTTTTGCATTACTCTCTATTTACAGATGCCTGGCCGTCCTTCTCGTCAGGTGGTACGTCTGACCAGGTGCATTGATGTGCCGGGTCATACGGCCATGCTGGTCAGGGTGATGTCGGTGTGCGGTTACCGCTGGTACCCCGAGTACACAGTGGAGGAACAGTACCGAGACTTCAACCAGGGCCAGTACATCTGCACTGTTAGGGTATTTCCAGACTACCTTGGAGCTGAGAAGCCAATCCATTGGTCCTATGGGTTGGGGGTCACCGTTGACATGGCAGTACAGGATGCTGCCTATTCAATGCTGACCATTATGAGAGCGAGACATGCACTGCTGCAGAATTCAGAGTTGTGCTATGTTCCGGCCTCTCAGCCTGGTGAAGAGGGATACCTCAGTGCAGTCTATTTTGATTCTTCTATGGAGGATCCACTACTGCAGTCCACTGTTGAGATGCTAGAGAACAGAGACAGGGATGCTCGTGCTCTCCGCATGGAGCTTTATGCTACCCGTGCCCGTCTGTGGACAGCTTTGACGCAGCTGGCACCGGTAGTCCAGACAAGGTATGGAGAGATGGAGATGCTGAATCCTGTTAGGACCCATCTTCCGGCCCACGTTGACTAGCTAGCTATAGGAGGAGTCACACCTCTTCGGGGACCCCTCTTACCACCAGTCAGGGGACCAAGGCCACATCCGTGTCCTTATGGATCCCAGGGATCTCAGGCTGGGGTGTTTCCTGATCCGCAGGTTGAGCTTCCAGGCCATGGAGGTAATCTCTATGAGATGTTCTATGCGGATGCCTGAGCTGTGAGCGGAAGGATAGTATGGTAGTAGCCGTACGTTCACAGTCCTGCATGACTTGTGAAGTATGCCTGTAATGTGAAATGAATTCCGGAGGCCTAGATAAATAATGTATAGGAAGCTTGTAAGCCTCTGATGAGTAGTTTCATAATTTCAGTAGTTTGCTCTTTGGTTAAGGTTGTACTAAACTATGTAAGGGTGTGTATGAACCATGGTGTATATATAGCAGTTGCTTGTTACCATGTGGTTCGGATATTAATTTCCGCATTCCGTGTGTTCAGTACATTCTTAATCCATAGCTAGTATTGATATGATGTTGGTCTAAGCTATGAGTTTGTTTGTCAGGATGGTGTTCACCAGGTTGAACCGTGCCCCTGCTCATGAGCAAGGTGAGGGTAGTCAAGCGTCACAGGAAGACCTGCCTCACCCACCTTCTCTGGTAGAAGTGATGCTTGAGGCAGAAAGAAACAAAAGGGAGACCAACCGACTGCTAGAGCGTATTGAGCAGAATACGGCTCGACAGCCTAGGAATGTTGCAGTGTCCCTCAATGACTTTGTGAAGCTGAATCCTCCAAAGTTTCATCATTCCATCGATCCCCTCGACGATGATGACTGGCTGTGCAGCATCTCACGCAAGATTCGCTCTGCGAATGTGTCTGAGGCCGACAAGGTGACCTTTGCGGCGTATTTTCTGGAAGGACCCGCCAATCTGTGGTGGGAGAATTTTGAAGCTATGCGTCCCGCTGAACCAGTGGCCACATGGGCAGACTTCAGTGCAGCTTTTCGTCTGCACCATATTCCAGAGGGCCTGATGGACAGAAAGAGAGAGGAGTTATGTGCCTTCACTCAGGGCAAGTTGTCTGTGGATGCCTATAGCCGCGAGTTCGGTAACCTCGCCTGCTATGCAACAGAGGAAGTGTCTACTGACGCCAAGAAGCAAGCAAGATTCCGTAAGGGTCTGAGCCCTAAGCTCCGTCGTGATCCGCACCTCCATGAGTGTGCAAGTTTTCAAGCTCTGGTCAACAAAGCGATCAGTGCCGAGACTGGTCATACTGACTTCGAAGCCACAAGGAAGCACTCCCGTGACTTTGGCTCGTCTTCTGGTTCCGCGTTTCCAAAACGCAGGCTATGGGTTCCAAACAGTTCTCTCCCACCAAGATACACTCCGAGGCCATCCTACGTGGCGCCTCAGACGAATCAGGCCAACCCTCCAGCAAAAGCTTATGGTGGTCCAGCTATCAATGCTGCACCACGTGCCAACCAAGTGATATGCTACAAGTGTGGAGAACCAGGGCACTATTCCCGTGAGTGTCCTCAGAATGTGGGTGCCAAGCAACCCGGAAAGTCCGTCGGGCAGGCCAAGTCGGGCAAAGCGTACTATGTGAAGCCAACTCCTGCACGTGGCCGTGTGAACTATGTGTCAGCAGAAGAAGATGCAGAGGATCCCGACGTCATGCTGGGTACGCTTCTTGTTAATCATCACCCAGCGTCCAGTCTCTTTGACACTGGGTCTTCTCATTCCTTCATTTCAGAAAGTTATGCACAGTTGCATAACATGTCTTTTTGTGATATGCCAATCCCATTGGTTGTCCAAACCCCTGGTAGTAAATGGAAAACCTCTAGGATAACCTACGACGATGAAATTCTAGTAGACAGGCTAGTTTTTCTAGCCTCATTGATAGCCTTGAAATCTTTGGATATTAATATCATCTTGGGCATGGACTAGATGTCAGCTCACTATGCCAAGATTGATACTCATTCTAGAAATGTCCAGCTTACCCATCCCTCGGGTGAGATAGTAAATGTCTCCACTCGAGTTGCCAAATGCCAACTCTATTCCCTAAATGCCAACCCTCTTCCGGAACTTGAAGACATTCCGGTAGTCCGTGACTTCCCGGATGTTTTTCCAGAGGAACTGCCAGGAATTCCACCTGTCACAGATGTAGAGTTTGTGATAGATCTTGTTCCGGGAACTGTCCCAATAGCCAGAAGACCTTATAAGATGGCACCCCTGGAGCTAGCCGAACTTAAAAATCAATTAGATGAGGCCTTGAACAAAGGTTTCATTCGTCCTAGCTCTTCTCCTTGGGCTTGTCCTGTCCTCTTTGTCAATAAGAAAGACGGAACGGATCGGATGGTTGTAGATTACCGACCAGTTAATCTGGTCACCATAAAGAACAAGTATCCGCTCCCCAGGATCAACGACCTGTACGATCAGCTCGCTGGATCCTCGCTCTTCTCCAAAATGGATTTGAGGTTGGGATACCATCAAATCAAGATTAAGAACGGGGACATTCCAAAAACGGCTTTTGTTACTCGTTATGGCCAATATGAGTACACCGTTATGTCCTTCGGTTTAACCAATGCCCCAGCCACCTTCTCTCATCTGATGAATTCAATCTTCATGGAGTATTTGGATAAATTCGTCGTAGTATACCTCGATGATATTCTCATCTACTCGAAGAATGAACAAGAACATGCCGAGCATCTAAGGCTGGTATTGATGAAACTTCGAGAGCATCGCCTTTATGCCAAATTTTCAAAATGTGAATTCTGGTTACCAGAAGTGACCTATCTAGGCCACGTAATCTCTGGTAAGGGTATTGATGTCAATCCCGAGAGAGTTCAAGTTGTCCTTGATTGGACTCAACCTGAATCGGTTAAGCAAGTTAGGAGTTTTCTTGGTCTAGCGAGCTATTGTCGCCGCTTTGTCGAGAATTTCTCCAAGGTTGCAAAGCCTCTAACTGAACTCCTCAAGAAATATAAAAAGTTCGAGTGGACACCACAGTGTGAGCATAGTTTTCAGGAACTGAAAAGACGCCTGACTTCCGCTCCTGTGTTGCTACCACCAGATTTCTCTAAGGACTATGTTATCTACTGCGACGCCTCGCGACAAGGATTGGGTTGCATTCTCATGCAAGATCGTCAAGTGATCGCATACGCATCTCGACAGTTGCGTCCACATGAGGATAATTGTCCCACACATGACCTTGAGCTTGCAGCTGTGGTCCATGCACTAAAAACCTGGCGACATTACCATCTGGGTAATCGTTGCGAAATATTCACTGATCACCAAAGTGTGGAGTATATCTTCACCCAGCCGGATTTGAATCTCAGGCAAAGATGGTGTGTTGAGTTGATCTCGGATTACGACTTAGGGATAACTTACACCCCGGGGAAGGCCAACGTTATGGCCGATGCGCTAAGTCGTAAATCTTATTGTAACAATTTGATGCTACAACAAGGTCAACCACATCTCCATGAGGACTTTCGGAAGTTGAATCTTCATATTGTTCCTCAAGGATTCCTTTCTACCGTGGTGGCGAAGCCTACTCTTAAGGATCAAATTATAGCTGGCCAAAAGCGTGACAAGGGTATATCACGGATCAAGGAGAATATTTTTAGCGGAAACGCTAAAGAATTTTCCATGAACGATCAAGGTGTTGTGTTCTTCCAGAATCGTTTAGTGGTTCCTAAGAACCCACATCTAAGGCAGTTAATCCTTAAGGAGGCTCATGATTCTCCTCTCACCATTCATCCCGGTAGTACTAAGATGTATCAGGACCTACGCCAGAGGTTCTGGTGGACTAGGATGAAGAGAGAAATTGCTGAGTTCGTTGCTAACTGCGACGTTTGTCGTCGAGTTAAGGCAGAACATCAAAGGCCTGCCGGCACCCTTCAGCCTCTAGCTATTCCTGAATGGAAATGGGATAAAGTTAGCATGGATTTCATTACCGGATTTCCCAAGACCAAGAAAGGAAATAATGCTATCTTTGTGGTCATTGACCGTCTTTCCAAAGTGGCTCATTTTCTTCCTGTTCATGAGAGTATAACAGCTAGCCAGCTAGCAGAGTTATATGTCTCTCGAATAGTGTCTCTTCATGGTGTTCCCCTGGAGATTAACTCGGACCGTGGAAGCATCTTTACTTCTCGCGTTTGGGAAAGTTTTCAGAATGCCATGGGGACTCACCTATCTTTTAGCACTGCTTTCCATCCCCAATCAAGTGGTCAAGTAGAAAGAGTGAATCAAATTCTAGAAGATATGCTCCGAGCTTGTGTTATATCGTTCGGTATGAATTGGGAAAAGTGCCTCCCATTCGCCGAATTCGCTTATAACAATAGTTACCAATCAAGCTTGGGCAAAGCCCCTTTTGAAGTTCTCTATGGACGAAGATGTCGAACACCTCTTAATTGGTCAGAAACCGGAGAGAGGCAACTCTTTGGTCCGGATATGATCCAGGATGCAGAAGAGCAGGTTCGCATTATTCGTGAAAAGTTGAAAACAGCCCAGTCTCGTCAAAAGAGCCAATATGATCGTCATCATAAGGCTGTGACCTTTGAAGTTGACGAGAAGGCTTACCTTCGGGTTACACCTTTGAAGGGTACCCATCGTTTCGGTATCAAGGGCAAGTTGGCTCCTCGTTACATTGGTCCTTTTCGCATTCCTGCCAAACGAGGAGAAGTTGCCTACCAGTTGGAACTTCCTCCGCATCTTTCCAAGGTTCATGATGTTTTCCACGTCTCGCAACTCAGGCGTTGCTTTTCGGATCCTATCCGTGAAGTGGACCACGAAACGCTTGATCTACAAGATAACCTTTCATACCGAGAATACCCCGTGCGTATTCTTGATCAAGCTGAGAGTAACACTCGACGTCGAAACCTCAAGTTTCTTAAAGTTCAATGGTCAAATCATTCTGAAAAGGAGGCAACTTGGGAAAGAGAGGATCGTCTCCGACTTGAATATCCTGCGTTATTCCCGACGACTTCTAAATCTCGGGACGAGATTCTCTTGAGTGTGGGTGAGTTGTCACATCCCTAACACTTTAAGCAAGTTAGTCTTGTGCTCATGTCTTCTTTGCATTTGCATCTAAGGAGTTTCAACAAAAACAAGATAGTGGCAAAGGAAAAACTCAAAACCCTAGCTACTACTTTAAATAAAGAAAATCTCAAACTAGTTGAAATCAATGAACCCAAAATGGCCTCAAGAAATGTTCAAACTTTCTGATAAATCATGAAAGTAAATGAGCATTGGAGAAAACTATTTTCTTGACACATTAAGCATTTTTTAAATTAATGCAAAAGCCACTGGTTTCAAATTTTAAATTTGAAATCAGAAACTATAAATTTTCAAAAATGTTGAAAACTTTGGAAATGGTTGGGAATATTATAACAATATTTCAGGAGGTCTAAAATAGTTTTTACTTTTTGTTCTGGAGCTGAAATAAATAACACAACAATAGTTAGCAAAACAGAAAAACAAAAACAGAAAAAAAAATGGGAAACCCTTACCTGTCGTCTAGCCTGGCCCGGCCCATCTCCCTGGCTCGTCCCCTCCCTCGCGCCAGTAGGAGCAGGAGGTGGCCGCCGCCTCCTCCGGCGCGGCCACGCACCTGTGCGCCTGCCTGGCCGCCGCCTCGCGCTGACAAGGCTGGGGATAAGCTCCCCAGGGTCTCCTCTATCCATTCCCCAGCACCGTTCTTCCTCCCCTCTTGGATCTTGCCCTCCCTCCTGCTGCCGCCATTGGAGCCGAGCTTGAGCTCGAGCCGCAACACCTCTAGCCATGGGAACCCTCCTCCGAGTAGTCTGTTAGCTCCGCATCGTCGCCCTGGTCATCTCTGCAGAAGCCGAAGTCTCCCCAAGCTCTGCATCGCCCCCAACGCCGTCGTCTTCCACCTCCGGCCGCCGGACCTCTCCCGTCGATTCGCTCCCTCCGGCGCATCCCCGAGCCCCTCATCAGCACCATCGGAACCGCCGTGAGCTCGTCGTCATTTCCCCTCTCGCCCCACGCTCTCCCGTGCATCGTAGCCTCGTTCCCCACCAAGGCCGAGAGCTCCTCGCCGCCGGCCATGTCGTCGCCGTCGCTGTGGTGTCCGATCCACACGCTCGAGCTAGGGTTCGAGCTCCTGGAGCCTCGAGGAGCGTGATGAGCCCCTCAGCTGCCCTCCCCGTGCCCTAGAGCCGTCTCTCATAGAAGGCCGAGCTTCGGCCGCCGCTCCGGCTCGTCGCCGGCGCCTCTCCCAGAGACCCTAGCCTCCCCTGATAGCCCTGCCAGATCGGCCACTTCGCCAGCGTGCCGTAGGTGCAAACCGCGTTCAAATTGGTGCTGTGCAGCGCCGTTTAGGTCGCCTCCGGCGAGCCCTTCGCCGCGGGCCTGGTCGCCGGCGACCACCCTCTGGTGGGGGTCGACGTGGCAAAGCTAACCCAGCAGCTCAGGGCTTAATCACTCGCTGACAGTGGGCCCAAGGCCAAGTCAAACCCCAATTAGGACTGGTCAGCGCGGGATTAGTCCCAGAGAGGCTGACCAGCGGGTCCCCCCTGTCAGGTTTGACCTGAACAGGTCGGCTGACCTGCTGACGTCAGTCTGATGCAATAAATAGAATTTCCAGTATAGAAATAATTCTAGTAAATTGCTAAAACTTGTAAAAATCATAGAAATTAATCTGTAATTCCAATGAAAATAATTTATATATGAAAAAGTATCAGAAAAATTCAAGGATTCTGATTATGCTATTTTCAACTATGTTTGAAAAAGTTACAGAACCCTAAATTGTGGAATAAGGAATAATTCAATTCTTATAATCACTTTTTAAATGGAATTTGCAAAAATATTCAAATTTCATTATGTTTGCAATGATCACACACTGTCCTAGTTACAAATCAGTACCATAACATGACATCTCATGCAAGCCAACATCAAGTTGATCTGAGCATCAGGTCGAATCAATTAAATCGGTAACCGTGAATACCCCGTTTGAAGTGATACCGAATATGATTCAAATCAACAACTCTAAACCTAATACATGTTGATTATAATAACTTATCACCTTGCATTCTCATGCCATGCTCATGCATCATTTTGATTGCATATGATTGTTATTGAATGTTGCCATTTATTTCGGTAGGCTCCGCAACCCCGGATTCCACCGAATATCCGTCTGACGGATATCGTTCCTCCTCTGAGCAACAAGGCAAGCAACCCCTTTGATCATTCCGATAATTCCCATGTTCTTGCTTCTGCACTTAATTATTGCATTAGGATCAAATGCTTCAACTGTTTTTGCCACGTTAGTTGAACCCACTTCCTTTGCATGACCTAACTTTGTCACAGTAAATAGCCGAACCTTGAAACCTAGCATACCTGGTAGTTGCTTGAGCTATGATGTGCCTTATCCTGCTATGCATGCTATGCTTAGAGTTGTGTATGGTCTGTCATCTAGGAGATGAACAGAAATGTGGAATGTGTTCGGTGAGCAAAGGTTGTGTGTTGAACTTGATTTGGTAAAGGTACCGGTGAAAGGCTGTGTAGGAGTACATGGCGGGTTGTTTCATTGGAACCGTCCTTAGGAACTGAGTTGCGTGTATGTAATCCAAGACTAGATACTACCATATGCTCGGCCCTGAAATATGACCCCGCTCGGCCTATTAATCGCGTAGTACTCGGTCCAGGAGTTGCAAGTAGTTTCTGGTGTTTATAGTAATGCTGCAGGCCGTGCATGGTGCTGACCTGAGAGGTGGACCGTGATGCGGTAGGTAGTGGCACGGTGTACCAAGTGGCACCCGGATGGTGGGCTTGGAAACCCTGCGCACATCGTTTGAGGCCGTGGCGGAAACCTCGGCCGGACTTCCGTACGGGTTACTCTCAGATAGGCGATAAACCTGGACTAGGTACTAGTGTGGTTAACGGTCGTGGCCGACTCCCTCGCTGGGCTTCCGCTTGAAGGTTGCCGAGGTGCATGACGTGCACATGGCGATAAGTGGCGAGAGCGTGTGTGACGAAGTACACCCCTACAGGGTTATGATCTATTCGAATAGCCGTGTCCGCGGATATGGACTACTTGGAGACATATGTTGTTCATAGATAACTTCAATGGCTACTCATAAAATTGTCAAGATAAGCGTGAGTGTCGTGGACGGCATTTCCGTACGGAGACGGAATGATTCCACGATAGTGTATTGTTGTGGTGTTAGTGGACTCGTGTGCGAGAAATCAAGTTGTCAAAATTATTTAAAAATGCAAGTTGTCTAGCCACGAGTCAAATGCTGGATTTCCGCATGAAACCCCACAATACCTTTTGATACCTTGCATGAGTAGTTAGTTCTCCTAAAGTCTTGCTGAGTACCTTCGTACTCATGTTTGCTTAATAAATGTTGCAGAGGTTGCTAATGACCCTAATGGAGGGTTCTTCGTAGACATCGACGACGACGAGTAGCTGGTGTTCCAGCTACGATCTGGCCCTACGTCGGCTCTGTAGTATAGTCAGGCCATGTGCCTTCTAGTTGCCCTGTCTGTACCCAGACAGTTTATAACTCTTCCGCTGGCTTGTAATTGTATGACTGTTATTATGGGTCGTGAGACCCTTAATGTGTAATATTATGTGTATGGCTCTTACGAGCCTCTTAAATAAAGTTTGTATGTTTATGGTTATGTTGTGATGCCATCGATGTATCTATACATATCGGTATGCCATGTGTACGTGTGTCGTACTTGATATGTATGGGGTTCGATTACCTAGTCGTGAACTTTAGTAGCACTCCTTACGAGGAAATGCCCCTTTGTGATCCAATGAGCCTTGGTAGTTCGCTACTGCTCCGGACACATTGGTTGACCGGCATGTGTCCTTCTTAGCTGCTGTGTCTGTCCCCTTTGGGGAAATGCCACGCGATGTAATGGAGTCCTTGTAGCTTGCTACGACTCGTCTACATTCGCTGATGACCGACACCTGCTTTGTTGGGTCATGTATGCCTGTCCTTGTACGGTACTGCCACTTTGGTTTATGACTAGTCATGTCGATCCGGGTTCTTTGACATTGTATTGCTAGCGACACTATCGCATATGTGAGTCAAAAGACGCAAACGGCCCCGGCTAAGGTAAGGCTGCAGCCGTGGAGTTAACCGTGCGTGAGACCACAAAGGGATGCGATGTGTTACAAGCTGGATTCCTATGGCTTAGGATCGGGGTCCCGACATCACCATAGACCTATGGGTCCATAGGTAGTAGCTAGATGGCTTCTTCTCTCTCTTGGATCTTCAATACAAAGTTCTCCATGATCTTCATGGAGATCTATCCGATGTAATATTCTTTTGCGGTGTGTTTGTCGAGATCAGATGAATTGTAGATTTATGATCAGATTATTCTGATCTGTCTTATGCATGATTTCATATCCTTGTAATTCTCTTCGAGTTGTGGGTTTTGTTTGGCCAACTAGATCTATGATTATTGCAATGGGAGAAGTGCTTGGTTTGGGTTCATAACGTGCGATGACCTCACCCAGTGATAGAAGGGGTAGCAAGGCACGCACCGTGTTGTTGCCATCAAGGGTAAAAAGATGGGGTTTTCATCATTGGTTTGAGATTATCCCTCTACATCATGTCATCTTGCTTAAGGCGTTACTCTGTTCGTCATGAAATCAATACACTAGATGCATGCTGCATAGTGGTCGATGTGTGGAGTAATAGTAGTAGATGCAGAAAGTATCGGTCTACTTGTCTCGGACGTGATGCGTATATGTATGATCGTTGCCTTAGATATCGTCATGACTTTGCGCGTTTCTATCAATTGCTCGACAGTAATTTGTTCACCCACCGTAATATTTGCTATTTTATGAGAAGCCTCTAGTGAACACTATGGCCCCCGGGTCTACTCCACACCATATTTTCAGCCTTACTCTTTTTTTTCGTTGCACTTTCCGCCTTCAGATCTCACTTTGCAATCAATCTTGAAGGGATTGACAACTCCTTTATAGCATTCGGTGCAAGCTCTTTTGTGTTTGTGCAGGTACTCTGGACTTGACGAGATTCTCCTACTGGATTGATACCTTGGTTCTCAAACTGAGGGAAATGCTTACTGCTCCTGTGTTGCATCACCCTTTCCTCTTCAAGGGAGAAAAACCAACGCAAGCAAGTCTCCGTTAACATGTCTAATTCTGGCGCTGTTGTTTGAGAAGTATCAAGACACCACGTGATGATCGGATGTGATAGACTCAACGTTCACATACAATGGGTGCAAAACAGTTGCACACGCGGAACACTCGGTTTAAACTTGAGGAGCCTAGCATGTACAGACATGGCCTTGGAACACAAAAGACCGAAAGGTCGAGCATGAATCATATACTTGATATGATCAACATGGATATGTTCACCACTGAAACTATACTCAACTCACATGATTATCGGACTTGAGTTAGTGGATTTGGATCGTGCGCCACTCGAAAGACTAGAGCGATGTCTATTTGAGTGGAAGTTCATAAGTAATATGATTAATTGAACTAATTATCATGAACATAGTCAAAAGGTCTTCGCAAATTATGTTGTAGCTTGCACTATAGCTCTACTGTTTTTTATATGTTCCTAGAGAAAATTTAGTTGAAAGATGATAGTAGCAATTTTGCTGGCTGAGTCCGTAAACTGAGGATTGTCCTCATTACTGCGCATAAGGCTTATGTCCTTAATGCACCGCTCGGTGTGCTGAACCTCAAGCGTCGTCTATGGATGTTGTGAACATCTAATATACACGTTTTTTATGACTACGTGATAGTTCAGTGCGTAATGCTTAACGACTTGGAATTGGGGCGTCGAAGACGTTTTGAAACGTCACGAAACATATGAGATGTTACAAGAGATGAAATTGGGATTTCATTCTCGTGCCCTTGTTAAGAGGTATGAGACCTCCAACAAGATTCTTTGTCTACAAAGTAAGGGAGAAAAGCTCAATCGTTGAGCATGTGCTCACATTGTCTGAGTGCTACAATCTCTTGAATCGAGTGGGAGTTGATCTTCTAGATGAGATAGTGATGGTTCTCCAAAGTCACTGCCACCAAGCTACTAGAGCTTCGTGATGAACTATAGCATATCAAGGATACATATGATAATCCTTGAGGTATTCACAATGTTTAACACTGCGAAAGTAGAAATCAAGTAGGAGCATCAATTGTTGATGGTTAGTAAAACCACTAGTTTCAAGAAAGGGCAAGGGTAAGAAGGGATACTTTATGAAACGGAAAAACAGTTGCTGCTCTAATGAAGAAACCCAGGGTTGAACCCAAACCTGAGACTAAGTGTTTCTGTTATGAGGGAAACGGTCACTGAGGCGGAACTACCCTAGATACTTGGTAGATGAGAAGGTTGGCAAAGTCAACAAAAGTATATTGGATATACCTGATATTGATGTGTACCTTACTATTATTCCTAGTAGCACCAGGGTATTAGATACCGGTTCAGTTGCTAAGTCTTGGTAACTCGAAGTTATAGCTACGGATTAAAAGGATACTAGCAAGGGTGAGGTGACGATGTGTGTTGGAAGTAATTCTAATGTTGATGTGATCAAACATCGCACGCTCCCTCTACCATCGGGATTGGTGTTAAACCTAAATAATTTTTATTTGGTGTTTGCGTTGATCATGAACATGATTGGATCGTGTTTATTGCAATACGATTATAAATTTAAAGAGAATAATGGTTATTCTATTTGCTTGAGTAATTACCTTCAATGGTTTATTGAATCTCGATTGTAGTGCTACACATGTTCATAATATTGATGCAAAAGATACAAAGTAATAATGATAGTACCACTTACTTGTGGCACTGCCACTTGAGTCATGTTGGTGTAAAAACGCATGAAGAAGCTGCATGCTAATGGATCTTTGTACTTACTCATTTTTGAAACGTTTGAGACATGCAAACCATACCTATTGGTATAAACGCATGAAGAAACTCCATGCAGATGGATCGTTTGGACTCACTTTATTTTGAATCACTTGAGACATGCAAATCATACCACATGGGCAAGATGACTGAAGGCCTCGTTTTTCTAGTGAGATGGAAAGTAACTTGTTGGAAGTAATGCATTTTTATGTGTGCAGTCCAATGAGTGCTGAGGCACGCAGTGGATATCGTTATGTTCTTACTTCACTGACGATTTGAATAAATACAAGAGTATTTACTTGATGAATCACAAGTCTGAAATATTGAAAAGTTCAAAGTTGTTTCAGAGTTAAGATCATCGTGACAAGAGGACAAACTGTCTACGGTATGATCATATAGATGAATTTCTGAGTTGCTAGTTTTGGTTCATAGTTAAGACAATGTGGAAATTGTTTCGCAATTCATGCCACCTAGAACACCATAGTGTGATGGTGTGTCCGAACATCATAGCCGCGCCCTATTGGATATAGCGCATACTATGATGTCTCTATCGAAATACCACTATCATTTTGGGTTAGGCATTAGAGACAACTACATTCACTTTAAATAGGGCACCACGTAATTCTTTTGAGATGACACCGTATGAACTATGGTTTGGAGAAACCTAAACTGTCGTTCCTTAAAACTTTGGGGCTGCGATCCTTATGTGGAAAGGTCTCAGCATGATAAGCTCGAACCCAAAGCGGATAAATACATCTTCATAGGACACCCAAAAAAGTTGGGTATACCTCCTATCTCAGATCCCGAAGCGAAGTGTTTGTTTCTAGAAATGGGTCCTTTCTCGAGGAAAAGTTTCTCTCGAAAGAATTGAGTGAGAGGATGGTAGAACTTGATTTGGTTACTGAACCATCACTTCAACCAATGTGTAGCAGGGCGCAGGATCTTGTTCCTGTGGCGCCTATGCCAATTGAAGTGGAAACTGATGATAGTGATCATTAAGCTTCGGATCAAGTTACTACAAACCTCGTAGGTCGACAAGGTCACGTACTGCTACAGAGTGGTACGGTAACCCTATCTTGGAGGTCATGTTGTTGGACAACAAATGAACCTATGAGCTATAGGGAAGCGATGATGGGCCCGGATTCCGGCAAATGGCTGGAGGCCATGAAATCCGAGAGAGGATCCGTGTATAAACCAAAGTGTAGACTTTGGAAGAACTACTTGATGGTCGTAAGACTATTAAGTACAGATGGATCTTTAAAAGGAAGACAGACGATGATGATGAAAAGTCACCATTGAGAAAAGCTCGACTTGTCGCAAAGATGTTTCCGACAAGTTCAAAGAGTTGACTATGATGAGACTTTCTCACTCATAGCGATGCTAAAAGTCTGTTGGAATTATGTTAACAGTTGCTGCATTATTGATGAACTATTGCACATAGGATGTAAAAACATTGTTTCCTCGACGGTTTCCTTGAGGAAAGGTTGTATATGATACAACCAGAAGTTTTTGTCGATCCTAAGGATGCTAACAAGTATGCAAGCTCCAGCAATCCTTCTATGGGCTGGTGCAAGCATCTCGGAGTTGGAACGTCCGCTTTGATGAGATGATCAAAGCTTTTGGGTTTATACAAGGTTTATGAGAAACTTGTATTTCCAAAGAAGTGAGTGGGAGCACAATAAAATTTCTGGTAAGTGTATGTGGTTGACATATTGTTGATCGGAAGTAATGTAGAATTTCTGGAAAGCATAAAGGGTTGTTTGAAATGAGTTTTTCAAAGGAAAACCTGGATAGAGCAACTTGAACATTGAGAATCAAGATCTATAGAGATAGATCAAAACGCATAGTATCAACCATAGCATCATCACGCATAGTATCAAGCATAGCATCATCAGGCATAGTATCAAGCATGGCATCAACAGGCATAGTATCAAGCATAGCATCATCAGGCATAGTATCAAGCATAGCATCATCAGACATAGTATCAAGCATAGCATCATTAGGCATAGTATCAAGCATAGCATCATAAGCATCATGGGCAACAGAAGTAGCATCATCAAGCACATGCGACATATCAAGACGTCTAGCAGGAGGCAAAGTCGCAAACTTACTCAAAACTGAAGGTGAATCAAGTGCAGAGCTAGATGGCAATTCCTTACCTCTCCTCGTAGTGGAAGCCATGTTTTTAGTTCTTGGATCTTTGGGATTCCTCATAGTGATCAGCAGACGTCAATCACAAGTGACTCAGAGTATATAGTTGTGCCTCCCCAGCAACGGAGCCAGAAAAAGCCTTGATAACCCACAGGTGTAGGGGATCGCAACAATTTTCGAGGGTAGAGTATTCAACCCAAATTTGTTGGTTCGACGGGGGAAGCGAAAGAATATTCTCGAGTATTAGCAGCTGAGTTTGTCAGATTCAACCACACCTGAAAGATTAGTGTCTGCACGCAAAGTATCTGTAGCAAAGTAGTATGATAGCAACGGTGCCAGAAATGATCTGTTGACGGCACACTATTCCTAACTGTTGTATCAATGGCGCCAGTAGGTTGCACGTGGACGGGAAATATTCTTCCCCGTCGACGGTGACGAAAAAGGATCTTGCAATAAGTAACAGCGAAGTAGCAAGGAACAGCAGTAGCAGCAGCAGCAGAGTAACAGCAGTAGCAACAGTAGTAGCAAAGTGACAACAGTAGCAGCAAAGTGGCCCAATCCTTTTTGTAGCAAGGGACAAGCCTAGACAAAGTAACATAGCGAGGACCAGTAGTAAAACACTCGTAGGCAGTGGATCGATGATGGATGAGTATGACGGATGTGATTCATCATGTAACAGCTATAACATGGAGAGATATGTAATTAGCTCCCTTTCGTCAATCTAATGTAGGCATGTATTCCGTATGTAGTCATACGTGCTTAGGGAAAATAACTTGCATGACATCTATTGTCCATCCCTAACATGGCAGCGGGGTCCTGATGGAAACTACGGGATATTAAGGTTCTCCTTTTAATAAAGAACCAGACCAACGCATTAACACGCGGTGAATACATGAACTCCTCATACTATGGTCATCTCCGAGAGTGGTTCCGGCTATTGTCACTCCGTGGTTGTCGGGTCATAAGACATAGTAGGTGACTACAACTTGCAAGATAGGATCTAAAGCACACATATATTGGCGACAACATAATAGGTTCAGATCTGAAATCATGGCACTCGGGCCCTAGTGACAAGCATTAAGCATAGCCAAGTAGTAGCAACATCAATCTAGAGCATAGTGGATACTAGGGATCAATCCCCGTCAAGAACTAACTCGATTACATGATAGATCTCATCCAACTCATCACCGTCCAGCAAGCCTACGATGAGATTACTCACGAACGATGAAGAGCATCACGGAATTGTCGATGGAGAAAGGTTGATGATGACGATGGTGATGATTTCCCCTCTCCGGAGCACAAAACGGACTCCAGATTTGCCCTCCAGATGAGGAACAAGATGTGGCTGCGCCTTCGTATCGCAAAATGCGATGAAACCTTCTCTCTGATTTTTTTCCGAGCGAAACAGAACCTATAGAGCTGAGTTTGGGGGCGGTGGAGCCATGTGGGCCCCACAAGCCCCCACGGCGCGGCCAGGGGGGTGGCCGTGGCCCGTGGGCTTGTGGCCCACTGGTCCACCTCCTCCGGTGGATCTTTGCGCAGGTATTTTTCTTTTATTCCAGAAAAAATCTCCGTAAATTTTCAGGACATTCTGAGTACTTTTATTTCTGCACAAAAACAACACCATGGCAATTCTGCTGAAAACAGCGTCAGTCCGGGTTAGTTCCATTCAAATCATGCAAATTAGAGTCCAAAACAAGGGCAAAAGAGTTCGGAAAAGTAGATACGACGGAGACGTATCAACTCCCCCAAGCTTAAAGCCTTGTTTGTCCTCAAGCAACTCAGTTGACAAACTGAAAGAGACAAAATAAAAACTTTGACAAACTTTGTTTGATCTTGTTGTTGCAACTATGTCTAACTCACAACCAGAATTTCAGCAAGATCACAAGCAAACCACATAAGCAAATGACATCTAGGTCTCACGGTAAACTCATATCAATGGCATAATCAACTAGAGAGCAAATAATAATAAGTCTCAAACGTCAACACTTCAATCAAAACAACATGAAGCAGTACGAATAGATGGTATCTCGCTAGCTCTTTCTGAGACCGCAAAACATAAATGCAGAGCACCTTCAAAGACAAAGGGCTGACTAAACATTGTAATTCAAGGCAATGAAGATCCAGTCACAGTCATACTCAACACTGTTAAAAGCAAAGCATAAAAATGACGGAGGTGCTCTCTAATTGGTGCTTTTGTAAGAGGAGGATGACTCAACATCAACATAAATAGACAGGCCCTTCGCAGAGGGAAGCATTGATTTGCAGAGGTGCCAGAGCTCAAGCTTTGAAAACAGAGATAATAGTTTTGGGTGGCATGATTTCATTGTCAACACAATGACTAAGAGTTCTCAACATCTTCCACGGTACACATGCTATAGGCGGTTCCCAAACAGAAAAGTAAAGTTTTGACTCCCCCACCACCAATCAATCACTGTAGCGACCCGACTCAATACGAGTCAAGCCTCTGGTGTTTCCGTACGATCCCAAGATCTTGCTGGTACACACTCAGTACATCAATGTATATATCAAGAGTTCAATCACACAGCTTTATTAATCGAAATCTCATAACGAGTACTTTATTACAATAATGAATTACTCTAAAGTGGCTGAAGGCCATCTCATGAGATATCTAACGAAGACTAGCGGAAGCATCAGGTAGACGAGTCCATCAGACTCCAGGGCATGTCGCCGAGCGTAGATCGTAGCCTCACTCCTGGTCGGAAAAGTACTCTGCAACATGATACGTTGCAGCCGTGTAGGTCAGCATATGGAATATGCCGGCAAGTCATCAAAGAGAGGGGGAAAAATAATAACCAACTATTTCAACATGCATATATGGCAGGTGGGGCTATACGTTTTTGCATAAAGCAAATTTTCTCCTACAACAAGAGAGGGCTGAAAGAAAAATATTACTACATTGTTTGTTGTTAACGAGATGGTCCCGCCAACCAATTATTGTACCCGAGTTGTCGATAATTCCCACATCATTATTAAGTTGTGTTGAGAGTTCAGGGAAAATTCAATGCCTTCGGCTCAAGTTGTCCATGACCGTGGACACGGCTAATCGATTAGGTTTGGGTACTCTGCAGAGTTTTGCACACGTTCCCCACAAGATTTGATCGCCTCCGGGTATGTCCTCGCACTTCAGGGTGTTTGAAGACCGGATGATCAAAACATGGTCTTTCAACGGGTCCCTCTGATCCCCTGTCGGTGCCCATACAATCCTACCGTTCTTCTACATCTTCTAGCACCGCCTGTCCAGAGTCGCCGCGTTGTCCAACCAAGCCAGAGCCCATAATGGCTTGCGGCTGTGCAGGTAAGCCTTGGGTCTTGAACCTCCGTCCATCTCTTCGAGCCTGTGTGAAGCTTTCCGCAAGATGACATGGCACGTCTCCAAGCATCCCGGGGTCGTCCACTGGTTTCTCCAGGGAGCCCGTCAAACCGTCCTTCACCCAGAGTTGCATTGCTTCACGAGGTCTTCAAAATCTTGACTTAATCGTTCTTGGTTATTTAATTATCCTCGCATCACTCGTGTTATGCACTCAACCAGAATCCCGTCTACTCAAGCATAGCAATATGAAATTTGTCGTCCCGGGCCAAGTGACGGGATTGTTGTGTGCCTACCTCATGATACTACAATCTATAACTATAATTTCCAAGTACCTACTCAGCATGCAATTGGGCAAAGTAAGGTGAAACTACCATGCATAGAAAACATAGGCGATAGTATGATCAAAATGACTTGCCTTGCTGATAGTTGTCTTGATCGAGCGCTTCTAGGTAGCAAGCTTCGCACTCCGGGTGATCTACCGATACAAACAAATACACACCATAAGCACTACAATCATCAACAAGTAAAATAACATCACAAGCACAAAGTAGCTACGGTATAAAGTGAAGGAATTCACTTCACCTAACTAAGGAAGAAATTGTTTCTCTTAAAACCCCAAGTAAAAGTATTTAAAAAAAATTGAAACTTATACTACAGAAAGATATAATCATTAGGAAGCAGTAGCAAAAAGAATCAAATAAAAATATATTTTTAAACTCCTCGAATAAGCAAAACAAGGTTTAAACTAAATCTGATCTAATTCAAATTTGAAAAATTCAAACCTAGACAAATAATATGTTTTTGAAAACTACAGAAATATTGTGATTTACTGGAACACGTTTCTACTCCATTGGAATTCTGGATCAAAAGTTATGATCGAAACAAGATTTAAACTTTCTCGGTTTTGGAATTAATACAGAAAAAGAAAAAAAAACTGATTCTAACGGACAGTGGTACATGTGGCAGTCCCTGATTGGTTGTCGGGTGTGTTTGCTGCGGGAGTAGTAAGAAAATGGCCGATATCTAGTGAAAACGTGTCGGCTCAGTCTAAGTGGATAGAAAACCGGGCTGGTTTTATGTAAAAACCCGAAGGGGTACACCACATCTAATCTGCACCGCATGCTTTAGATCTAACGGCTACCAGGGGGTGGGGGTGCTCACCGTGGGGAGTTGCTGGTGCTCCTTCTCCGACGAGGCAGAGAAGGTGGCGGTCGACGGGGAGGGCCCTCCGGCGGTCTTCGGCGGCGGCTGAGGTGACGGGGATGTTGCGGGGAAGCTCCGGCATCCTAGGGAAGTGACAGCGAGGCGAGAGAGAGTCGGGGCGTCGTGCTCGAGCACCTCGACTTCTTGGTGGCGGCCTAACTCCGACGTGGTTGGGGGTGAGGCGTGGCGGCGTGGGAGCTCGGGCCTTAGGTGAAAGATGGAACGCGGCGGCCATGGGGAAGCTCGTGGCGGCGTCGGTTGGGGCGGGGAGGCGAGCGATGGCGCGGGGGATGGCAGGGCGTTTTTCTCTCGAGCTTTTCTCCTGCGAGGCAGCAGGGCAGGGGCGAGGTGGTGATGCGGCGTGGGGAGGAGGGGCCGAGGGGGGGCTGGGGCGGCGGCTTATATAGGGGGGAGGGGCTCGAGGGAAGGAAAGGGCTCGTGGATCCGAGCGGATCCCGGCAAGGCAGTAGTCTCGCCATGGAAGGGAAGAGCTCGTGGGGGAAGAAAGGAAGGAGACCGAGGGGGAGAGAGATCGGGCGTGGGGGCCCAGCGACAGAGAGAAAGGAAAGAGAGGCGAGGGGGATCGGTGACCGATCCGAAGGGATCTCGGTCCTAGGCCTCAAGGGATCTGGCCCAAGCTAAAATCGCGCCCATGGCGCTTTCCTAAGAAAAAGAAATATCTCCCAATTTTGTATTTTCTCAAAAACAGTAAGGGAAATAGAATAAAAGGAAACAAAATAAAATAATTAATATAGGGTATTATATACCAAAATGATCAGAAAACTATTCTCTACTCGATTAACATTTTTCCAAGGCCAAAATAAAAACTAAAAAAATGTTTTTTTCCGAAAAAACCCTAAAAGCTTTATTTCTTTTTGGCAAATAATTTCCCCATAAACTTGGGTTTTTCTTGGCTCAAATAATTTCAAAAACACCCCTGGCTTGGGAGGGTCATTTTCCTCCGCTCTTTCTTGCGTGCAAGAATTTTCTTTGGGGTATTTTCTTGGGGAGGAAAATAGAATGATAAAAGCAAATATTCGAAAGAATTCAAAGGCTAATTTTTATTGCAACCAAAATGCATAGATGCTTAACTACATTTGTAGAACATTCCCAATTAGGAATATTGGGATGTTACAAACCTACCCACCTTAAGATGTATCTCGCCCTCGAGATTCAAGTTGGCTAGAAAATAGGTGCGGGTGGTCTCGACGAAGATCTTCTTCTCGTTCCGAGGTGGCTTCATCCTCGCTGTGGTGGCTCCACAACACCTTGCAGAACTTGATGATCTTGCTGCGGGTAACTCTGTTGGCAGTCTCGAGAATCCTGACGGATTTCTCCTCATACGTCAGATCACTGTCGAGCTGTATGGCCTCTAGGGGCACTGTATCTCTCAACGGAACATCAGCCATCTCAGCGTGGCATTTCTTCAACTGGGAAACATGGAAGACATCATGAACTCGGGGTGCTAACTTTCCTTTCACCCCAAATCTCTTGATTCCTCGAAATGGAGACACCCGAAGATATGCTCGGTCTCCCACTTCGTATGTTACTTCCTTGCGTTTGCTGTCAGCATGACTTTTCTGCCTGGACTGAGCTATCTTGAGTCGGTCACGAATCAGCTTGACCTTCTCTTCAAAATCTCGGATAAGGTCGGGACCAAAAAGTTGTCGGTCTCCAACTCCATCCCACATCAACGGTGTTCTGCACCTCCTTCCATATAGAGCTTCGAAAGGGGCCATCTTCAGACTGGTCTGATAGCTGTTGTTGTATGAGAACTCGGCATAAGGCAAATTATCATCCCAGCTAGACCCATAGTCTAGTGCGCAAGCTCTCAACATGTCCTCCAGAATCTGATTGACTCTCTCAGTCTGTCCGTCGGTCTGAGGGTGAAAAGGTGTACTGAACTCCAATCTTGTTCCCAAGGTTTCGTGTTGTTGGTGCCATAATTTTGACGTGAATTGAGTCCCTCTATCTGACACAATACTCTTCAGTACTCCATGCAGACATACAATCCTGGTCATATATATCTTGGCCAGCTTGGCACTCGTGTAAGTAGTCTTCACGGGAATGAAGTGAGCTACCTTGGTCAAACGATCGACCACAACCCAAATAGAATTATAACCAGAACGGGTCCTGGGTAATCCTGTGATCAAGTCCATACCAAGCTTTTCCCATTTCCACTCGGATATTGGCAGAGGTTAAAGCAAACCTACTGGCTTCTGATGCTCGGCCTTTACTCGCTGACAAACATCACATATTGCTACAAATTCGGCAATGTCTTTCTTCATTCCTGTCCACCAGAAACTTTCTTTCAGATCCAGATACATCTTGGTTTTGCCTGGGTGTATTGAGTACGGGGAATCATGGGCCTCCTGAAGTATCAACTTCCTGAGTTCGGGATCATTGGGCACATAGATGCGATCCTCAAACCATAAAGTTCCGTGTTCATCCTCATGAAAACCTTTAGCCTTCCCGTCTTTCATTTTCTGCTTAATCTCAGCTATCTTCGTGTCTGATTTTTGCGCTTCGCGGATCTTTTCTGTTAAGGTGGATTGAATTTCGAGTGTGGCTACAAATCCTCTTGGAACTATTTCCAATTTAAGCTCTTGGAGATCATCGGCTAACTCCTCGGGTAATCCTCCTCCTATGAGTGTGTTCACATAACTCTTGTGGCTCAAGGCATCGGCTACAACATTTTCCTTGCCTGGGTGATAATGCAATCTCATGTCATAGTCTTTGATCAATTCTAGCCATCTCCTCTGTCTGAGGTTCAACTCCTTCTGCGTGAAGATATATTTCAGGCTCTTGTGATCAGTGTAAACATGACAACTATTTCCGATCAGGAAATGTCTCCAAGTCTTGAGAGCGTGCACTACGGCTGCTAGCTCCAAGTCATGTGTGGCATAATTCAACTCATGGGGTCTAAGCTGTCTGGATGCATAGGCTACAAATTTACCTTCTTGCATGAGCACTCCTCCAAGTCCTTGACGAGAAGCGTCACAGTAAACCTGGAAATCCTTCCGAATGTTCGGCAATATCAGCACTGGGGCTGTAACCAGACGTTTCTTCAACTCTTCAAAACTGGCTTCACATTCCTCAGTCCAAACATACTGGGACTCCTTCTTCAACAACTCTGTCATGGGCTTGGCGATCTTTGAGAAATTCTCAATGAACCTCCGGTAATATCCGACAAGTCCGAGGAAACTGCGGATCTCCTTAACTGAAGTGGGTGCTACCCATTTGGTGACTGTTGCGACCTTGGCAGGGTCCACTACTATTCCTTCTCCGGAAATGACGTGTCCGAGGAATCCGACTTCCTTCAACCAAAATTCACATTTGCTGAACTTCGCATACAGCTGATGCTCTCGAAGTTTCTCCAGAACTAGACGCACATGTTCCTTGTGTTCTTCCTCATTCTTGGAAAATATCAGTATGTCATCGATGAACACCACGACAAACTTGTCCAAGTATTCCATAAATACCTTGTTCATCAGATTCATAAAATATGCCGGAGCATTAGTCAGTCCAAATGACATGACCGTGTACTCATACAAGCCGTACCGAGTGGTGAAACCTGTCTTGGGTATATCTTGCTCACGAATCTTAAGCTGATGATACCCGGATCGAAGATCGATCTTGGATAATACTCGGGCTCCAACTAACTGGTCAAATAGATCGTTGATCATCGGCACGGATACTTGTTCTTGATGGTCGCCTCGTTCAATGCATGATAATCGACAACCATTCTCAAGGACTTATCCTTCTTTTCAACCAAGAGCACTGGGGCTCCCCAAGGTGAAGCACTTGGGCGAATATATCCTTTGTCCAACAACTCCTTAATTTGCTTCTTGATTTCTACTAAGTCATTTGCGGGCATCCGATAGGGTCTCTTGGATATCGGTGCTGTTCCGGGCAATAGCTCAGTAAGCAGCTTAAATCTCTCTATCGGGTGGCATGCCCGGCAATTCCTCCAGAAATACATCTGGGTATTCTTGTACAATCGATACTTCCTCCTGGACTACTCCCGTGAGAGAGTTTACTTGTTTACTCCGCGTCGGGCGCTGAGACACGTACTTAATCCGCGTTTGCTCGGGGGTGGTGAGCAAAATAGACTTAAGGGCACAATCAATATTCCCTTCATACTTGGCCAACCAATCCATGCCTATGATTACATCCAATCCCTGAGACTCTAATACGTTGAGGTCGATGGGAAACTTATGGTTCCCGATGTGGAGACTCAAAGCATGGCATCCTATCCCGGCTGTCATCATGCCTCCTGGGGAACTGACCTTAATCGGCTGGCTGAGGGTTCTAGTTGGCAAACTATATTTTTCCACAACTACCCTTGATATTAATGAATGCGTTGCACCAGAATCAAAAAGTACCAATACTAGACGTGAATTTAGCAAAAACTTACCAACCACAGTATCGGGGTTATCATAGACCTCTTCAACATCAATTTGATATACCTGAGCTCGAGGAAAAGGATTGGGCTTCTTTGCTGCTGAGTTGCCGTTGCCGTTTCCATTTCCCTGATTGTTCTGAGGACATTCAGTGGCATAGTGTCCCGTCTTCTGACACTTGAAGCAGTTGACATGATTCAGGTCCTTTTGAACTGGAGCGGAATGGTGTTGAGTGCCAGTACCGCCATTCTTGAAGTTGCTGTTGTTGCGGTGGTTCCCGTTTCCTCCATGGTTGTGGCCTCCATGGTTGTGCACTTGGTGGTTATGCTGGACATGTCCTCCAAACTTACCGGATCCAGTCCCGGTATTCCCTGAATAGGGGGTGTGGCGAGGCTTCTGCTGAGTGCCGGAGTTGAACTTCCCATTGCCATACTTCCGCTTGCGGTTCTCCATCTGCTGATGTTTCCCCTCCAAGATGAGGGCCTTATCTACCAGCTCCTGGTAATTGTTGAAGTTGGCTACAGTCAGCTGAATGCTCAGCTCATCATTGAGTCCCTCCAAGAACTTTTCCTGCTTGGCCGCATCATCGGCCACATCTCCAGGTGCACAACGGGCGAGCATGCTGAATTCATCGACATACTGAGCCACAGAGCGATTTCCCTGGCGTAAGTTGCGAAACTCACGCTTCTTCAGACTCATGGCCCCAGCTGAGACATGAGCGGTGCGGAAGGCTTGCTTGAACTGCTCCCAAGTGACTCCAGCAATGGGGTATGTGGTGGTGTAGTTCTCCCACCATGCAGCTGCAGGGCCTTCAAGTTGATGCGCGGCAAAGCGCACCTTCTCAGCTTCGGTACAACCAGCAGTGATTAGTTCCCGCTCCATCTTGCGGAGCCAATCATCTGCCACAATGGGCTCAATGCTACTGGAGAAAGTCGGAGGGTTCAATCTCAGGAAACGGGTGAGATTGTCGGCCTGAGGTGGATGATGGTTGTTGTTATTGTTTTGGTTCTGGATGATCAGCTGCATCAGGGTATTCTGTTGCTGAATTAACTGAGTGAGTTCCGGCAGAAAGTTGGAAGCATGGGCACGTCTCGGAGGCATCTGGTGTTTGTAGAGGGGTGAGATTAGCATAGAACAATGGTCTAAAGAGTAATTACACTACACATATGAAATGCAACAAACAAGTATCACACCACACATTTTATTCAATACCATCACAAAAGGTTCACACACGGGGATACAAGTTTCGATAACCTAAACATCGGCCTAAGCGTTTAACGATAAGATAAATTGGTGGACTAGTCTAAGTGTCCTCCTCAGAAAAGCATGGTGGTGGGTCCTTCGGTGGAGCTTTCTTCATAGTCCTCCTCATTGCTGATCAAGGGGGCTACGTCTCCTTCGGGATGAAGGTTCTCTCCCATGTCCAGTTCTTCCTCCAGGTATGCGACACGAGTCTTCAGCTTCTCGATCCTCTCCAAGAAGTCCTTCACCTCCAATTCGTGCTCATAGCGGGCTTCTCGAGTTCGAGTTCGCGGAGCGACAGTTGCTTGATCTTCGTGGCGTCCTTGATCACACGATGCTCCAGAGTCCCGTTGTTCTTCTCCAAGGTCTGGGCATAGGACAGGAGAGCATCCTTGGTCTTGCTTGAGATGATTTCTCCATCTTCTCCTCTCTGGGATACCGTGAATAGGTCCGGTGAAATAGGGCAGCCTCTGTACACTTCCTTGATACGTCCGAGTGCACAATGGACCGCCATGTCCCTTCCGAGAATCCTGTTGGGTGCGATGAACTTGAAGTCCACAGGCTCAGTGCGGGGCTCGAATGTCCTTCCGGGAACGTGCACCTCAATCCTGTAGTGTGAATCCTCCGGGTAAGATGAAGTAGGCTTCCCAGTGATAGTCGGCAGAGCAATCCTCAAGTCCTTGGTGATCTGCATCAGCTCCTTTCCGAAAGGCATAATGGCATCAGGCTGGCAAAACTCTGTGAACTTAACGGGGATGAAGGTGGCCATCTAAAACATTGGAAAATTGGAGAGAAGTCAGAAATGATCAGAAGAGGAAATAGAAGACTTATAGACATAAGAAAATAGTTTTCTTCCTAAGGCTTTTCCATTCCTAGAGGTTACATCCTACGGTCAGCGTGTGCTCTGATACCATTTCTGTAGTGACCCGACTCAATACGAGTCAAGCCTCTGGTGTTTCCGTACCATCCCAAGATCATGCTGGTACACACTCAGTACATCAATGTATATATCAAGAGTTCAATCACACAGCTTTATTAATCGAAATCTCATAACGAGTAGTTTATTACAATAATGAATTACAATAAAGTGGTTGAAGGCCATCTCATGAGATATCTAACGAAGACTAGCGGAAGCATTAGGTAGACGAGTCCATCCGACTCCAGGGCATGTCGCCGAGCGTAGATCGTAGCCTTACTCCTGGTCGGAAAAGTACTCTGCAACATGATACGTTGCAGCCGTGTAGGTCAGCATATGGAATATGCCATCAAGTCATAAAAGAGAGGGGGGGAAATAATGGCCTGCGGCTGTGCAGGTAAGCCTTGGGTCTTGAAGCCTCCGTCCGTCTTTTCGAGCCTGGGTGAAGCTTTCCGCAAGATGACATGGCACGTCTCCAAGCATCCCGGGGTTGTCCACTGGTTTCTCCACGGAGCCCGTCAACCTGTCCGTCACCCAGAGTTGCATTGCTTCACGAGGTCTTGAAAATCTTGATTTAACCGGTCTTGGTTATTTAATTATCCTCGCATCACTCGTGTTATGCACTCAACCAGAATCCCGTCTATTCAAGCATAGCAATATGAAATTTGTCATCCCGGGCCAAGTAACTGGATTGTTGTGTGCCTACCTCATGATACTACAATCTATAACTATAATTTCCAATTACCTACTCAGCAAGCAATTGGGAAAAGTAAGGTGAAACTACCATGCATAGAAAAGATTGGCGATGGTATGATCAAAATGACTTGTCTTGCTGATAGTTGTCTTGATCGAGCGCTTCTAAGTAGCAAGCTTCGCACTCCGGGTGATCTACGGATACAAACAAATACACACCATAAGCACTACAATCATCAACAAGTAAAATAACATCACAAGCACAAAGTAGCTATGGCATAAAGTGAAGCAATTCAATTCACCTAACTAAGGCAGAAATTGTTTCTGTTAAAACCCCAAGTAAAAATATTTAATTTTTTTTGAAACATATACTATAGAAAGATATAATCACTAGGAAGCGGTAGAAAAACGAATCAAATAAACATCTATTTTTAAACTCCTGGAATAAGAAAAACAAGGTTTAAACTAAATCTAATCTAATTCAAATTTGAAAATTTCAAACCTAGACAAATAATATGTTTTTGAAAACTACGGAAATTTTCTGATCTACTGGAAGAAGTTTCAACTCCATTGGAATTCTGTATCAAACGTTATGATCAAAACAAGATTGAAACTTTCTCTGTTTTGGAATTAATACAGAGAAAGAAAAAAAACAGATTCTAACGGACAGGGGTACACGTGGCAGTCCCTGATTGGTTGCGGGGTGTGTTTGCTACGGGAGTAGTAAGCAAATGGCCGATATCTAGTGAAAACGTGTCGGCTCAATTTAAGTGGATAGAAAACCGGGCAGGTTTTATGTAAAAACCCGAAGGGGTACACCACATCTAATCTGCACCGCATGCTTTAGATCTAACGGCTACCAGGGGGTGGGGGTGCTCACCGTGGGGAGTTGCTGGTGCTCCTTCTCCGGCGAGGCAGAGAAGGTGTCGGTCGACGGGGAGGGCCCTCCGGCGGTCTCCGGCGGCGGCTGAGGTGACGGGGATGTTGCGGGGAAGCTCCGGCGTCCTAGGGAAGTGACGGCGAGGCAGGAGAGAGTCGGGGCGTCGTGCTCGAGCTCCTCGAGTTCCTGGTGGCGGCCTAACTCCAGCGAGGTTGGGGGTGAGGCGTGGCAGCGTGGGAGCTCGGGCCTTAGGTGAAAAATGGAACGCGGCGGCGATGGGGAAGCTCGTGGCGGCGTCGGTTGGGGCGGGGAGGCGAGCGGTGGCGTGGGGGATGGCGGGGCGTTTTTCTGTGGAGCTTTTCTCCTGCGAGGGAGCAGGGCAGGGGCGAGGTGGTGATGCGGCGTGGGGAGGAGGGGCCGAGGGGGGGCTGGGGCAGCGGCTTATATAGGGGGGGAGGGGCTCGAGGGAAGGAAAGGGCTCGCGGATCCGAGCGGATCCCGGCGAGGCAGTAGTCTCGCCATGGAAGGGAAGAGCTCGCACGGGAAGAAAGGAAGGAGACCGAGGGGGAGAGAGATCGGGCGTGGGGGCCCAGCTACACAGAGAAAGGAAAGAGAGGCGAGGGGGATCGGTGACCGATCCGAAGGGATCTCGGTCCCGGGCCTCAAGGGATCTCGCCCAAGCTAAAATCGTGCCCATGGCGCTTTCCTAAAAAAAAGAAATATCTCCCGATTTTCTATTTTCTCAAGCAATTTACACATAGAGAACATCTCCAACGGAGCTACAGATCAAAAGATACAAGCACCGCAAGATATGATAGCATGAATGCAATATGTGTGCAAATGGTATCCACAACATTTCAAATCACACAACCAGAAAGAAAATATGAAACTTCAGGAGATAATAAGCAAGTTTTAAAAAGGACACGATCAAAACGGAGCAACGGTTCAACAACTACGAGCAAAACAAGATATCACTACAATCTGCCAAAAACAGCCACATAGCATTTTCTTTACCCCACAACTACGAGCTACTCAACTCCAATATGCTCCACCAAGGCATGAGACGGTAGAGGGCAAGAAGCACTACAACATGCAACCGACAACACCTAGAATGGAAGCATGGATCACTAGGTGAAGAAGTCACAAAATGACTTCTCACACACAGTTCCAGACTTAGTGAAAATAACAGTTTATGAAACTCCAGTTTTCGATCTGAAGGCATATTGACAGCAGCAAAACCATAAGCTACATGACTCCAAATGGCATGAAAATTCATAGCATGCTAGAGAATCCCAAAGTATACAACTAACTCCATTGCACCAACCTCAAGAGAGCTACAAAACACAAGATAAACTCATGCAAAGACAGCAACAAAATATAACAGATTCAGACTTAGAAATATTTCAGCATCTCTAAAACAACGCTATTTCCTAGCAAGTAAAGAACAACCAAACCACACCTAAACATGGACTTCTATTCCAACTAAAATTACCAGGGGCTAGCATACATAACCAAGGGCAAAACTCTAATTGACAACTAACTCATATCACGCACGAAATAAACCCCACAAAAGAGACAAGAGGGCAACATAGCAAAATATCACGCGAACTAACTTGCTCAAAAGCCAAAACTAAATACACAGATAAATCCTATGGATTTTCTACCCCGAAAGCTTATAAAACATGTGGGGTTGCAACACAATAATATCGCCACACGTAAATGCAAGATAATATCCTAAACACGGTATAATAACTAGCTACGGAATCCTACATGCAAAAATACCAACGGCTACTCTAAAATACATGGCAAAGGGGTTCCTAAAACATGACCATTTTATCTACGCGGTCCGAGCAATCCGGACACGCACGAAAATAATTGCGGGGCACTTCCCTATTGGGACAACACGCAAAACTAGGCATTAGGCACGTCAAACTACTTCAAACCTTTATGCAAGTTACAAATTCATAATCTACGCACAAATACACAAGATACATATGCTACACGTCGTGATCTGACACGCGGATAAGAAGTTACGGGCATTTAAATATACGTCTAATATCTGGAATTATAATTCCAAAAATCCTAATAAACTACACAGGCCGAAACCATTCCTAATGGGCTACACCACAACGAGCAACACATAGTTATAAGGCACCACGGGCGCTGGTTAGGGGGGCAGGCTCAACTAGGCCGAGGGAACCGATTGGGCCGAAGCAGGGAGGAGCTGGGGCTGACCTGGGCCGCCGGCTGGAGGAGGACAGCTGGGCTGCTGGGGCGCCCTATCCTGGGCCAGCTCGGGGCCCAGCCGAGCACGGTTGGTGGCGTGCCATGGGGCGTCGTGCTCCTCTCGCACGCGCACAGGGACCGGTGGCGGGAGCCAGCGATGGTCATGGTGAGGCTGAGGGAGGCGAGGGGCGCCGGGATCGGGCCGGGATCCACCATATCCGTCCGTTCCTGAGGTGGGGGCGACTCGGGGCGGTGCATGGGTGCTCGGGCGGCGAAGGATGCCATGGAGGCGGGGCTGGCGAGCAGAGGCAGCGATGAGGAGCAGTGGGAGAACTCCGGCGAGCTGCTCAGGAGCCAGCAGGGGCGACGGCTGCTCGGGCTGGTGGCTGGCGGAGGCGAGCGGGGCCACCGGCGGCATGTAGGAGCTGTGGGGGCCGACAGGGAGGAGCATGAGGCACTGGAGGTGGGGCTCGCGAGCGGCAGCGGCGGATGGGCCTGCCCGGGCCTGATCTCGGCTCGGCGGGCCCGCGGCGGCTGGGGCTGGCGGGAGGAGAGAGAGAGGTGGGATTAGGGTTTCTGGGTAGGTGCACGGATTTTGAGGCACAGAGAGGGAGGGGATGTTAAAAATAACCTCGGGGTCCTATTTATAGACAAAGGGGGGCTAGGTTTAGCGAAATTCCGCCCCGGTTTAAACCGCGCGGTCGGATTCAAATAATTCCGCACACGGGACGGACTAAATGGCCATGTAGAGTAGTTATCCGGAGACGAGAGGGAAAACGGGCGACCCGGCAACGTATTTTAAAACACCGACAACCGTTCGACGGTAGACCGAATACGGTGCCGCTACGCTCGACCGTTCGGGTACCAGACGGACTCCGATTGCGACGAAATTTGACAGGCGGCCTAGCTACCACTAATTAAGACCGCACGCCAAGTTTCAACTCAATCAGAGAAAGTTTTACACACACTTTTGAAAACAAGTTTTGATGATGCCGCGGGCGCGTGCGTGTGTGGTCGGGCTCAGAACGGACAACAACGAGAACCAACAACTAACAACGGATGCAAGTTTGAAAACTGGCGGCAAGAGGGTGCCGATGCAATGCTGATGATGCGCATGATGCGCGATGATGACGCGATAAAGAGAAATAATCACACGACGAAAATGGAAATGAAGGGGAATCTTCTGGAACATCGGCATCGGGCTGTCACAACTAGATTATTGACTCTAGTGCAATGGGAGACTGTTGTAAATATGCCCTAGAGTCAATAATAAATTAGTTATTATTATATTTCTTTGTTCATGATAATCGTTTATTATCCATGTTGTAATTGTATTGATTGGAAACACCAATACATGTGTGGATACATAGACAAAACACTGTCCCTAGTAAGCCTCTAATTGACTAGCTCGTTGATCAAAGGTGGTCACGGTTTCCTGACCATAGACAAGTGTTATCACTTGATAATGTGATCACGTCCTTGGAAGAATGATGTGATGGACAAGACCCAAACTATAAACATAGCGTATGATCCTGTCAGTTTATTGCTACTATTTTTCTGCATGTCAATGTATCAGTTCCTATGACCATGAGATCATGCAACTCCCGGACACCGGAGGAATGCCTTGTGTGTATCAAACGTCGCAACGTTATTGGGTGACTATAAAGGTGCTCTACACGTATCTCCAAAGGTGTCTGTTGGGTTGGCATGGATCAAGACTGGGATTTGTCACTCCGTGTGTCGGAGAGGTATCTCGGGGCCCACTCGGTAGTACAACATCACAACAAGCCTTGCAAGTAATGTGACTGAGGAGTTAGTTATGGGATCTTGTATTACGGAATGAGTAAAGAGACTTGCCGGTAACGAGATTGAATTAGTATGGTGATACCGAGGACCGAATCTCGGGCAAGTAACATACCGAAGGACAAAGGGAATAGTATACGGGATTATATGAATCCTTGACATAGAGGTTCAACCGATAGAGATCTTCATAGAATATTGATACGTCTCCTTCGTATCTACTTTCCCGAACTCTTTTGCCCTTGTTTTGGACTCTAATTTGCATGATTTGAATGGAACTAACCTGGACTAACACTATTTTCAGCAGAATTGCCATGGTGTTGTTTTTGCGCAGAAATAAAAGTTCTCGGAATGACCTGAAAATTTACGGAGAATATTTCTGGAATTTATGAAAAATATTGGCGCAAGAATCAGCGGAGGAAGTGGTGTCGTGAGCCCACAAGCCCACCAGGCGCGACCCCCCTGGCCACGCCTGGCAGGCTTGTGGAGCCCACGACGCTCCACCACCTCCAAATCAAGCTCTATTTAGTCCGACTCGCTCGGAAAAAAATCAAGGAGAAGGGTTCATCGCGTCTTATGATACGGAGGCGCTACCACCTCCTGTTCTTCATCTGGAGGGCAGATCTGGAGTCCGTTGTGGGCTTCGGAGAGGGGAGATCGTCGCCATCGTCATCATCAACCTTCCTTCATCGCCAATTCCATGATTCTCTTCACCGTTCGTGAGTAATCTCATCATAGGCTTGCTGGACGGTGATGGGTTGGATGAGATCTATCATGTAATTGAGTTAGTTTTGACGGGGCTTGATCCCTAGTATCCACTATGTTCTGAGATTGATGTTGCTACTACTTTTCCATGCTTAATGCTTGTAAGCGACTTCCGGCGAGTTTGCGACTACTTCCTTTCGTCATGTCGTCCGGTGGAGGTTCGAGCATGGGTCACCAGATCCTTTTCGGCGCTCTCTCCTTCGTCGTCGACGATTCGGTGTGGCTTTGGGAGGCACCTCTCGACGTCGAGGCGCTTCCTCGTCGCGGGGCCACACACTTCCGTGTCGGCGCTCGCGGCGTTCTTCTTCTCCAACAATCGGCTCCATTGCCGGCTTGCACCTTCGTCACGCGCCGCAGCAAACGATCTCGCAGTCCTCGTCTACAACGTTGGGTGCAACATGCCCGAGCGCGTTAGTTCGCGTCCTCTCAAGTGGCGGTTCTGGAGTCTGTTCTGGTTGCCCCGCGTCCCCAATGCTCGGGCTCGGTTCCGACTGAGCTCCCTTCCGAGTACATGGGCCTCGGGCCTGCAGCAGAAGTTCACATGGCCAACACCCATGAAGATCCCCATCAGGCTGGCTGGAACGAGCGCGAAGCCGGTGAAGCATCCGGTGCACGTCGTCCGCCTCGCCGTTCTGCCAGTCGGCACACCCGGCAGAGCAACGTAGAGTTGTTCCGCACACCTCTCCTCAACTTGGCTGCGGCAGACAAGATCGCCGATTCCCTCCAGCCGACTGATTCAGAGGCAGGAAGAGGAATCGAGCAGATCCGTGCTTTGTTGCACACGGCGCAGCAGCAGAATTCGGCAGTCTCCCAGTCGCACAATCGGATCCACAATAGTTCCGCCCATGCAAACACACATCGGTCGGTTCACAGCCCCGGCTCCTATCAGCACCACAGGGAGGCAGTCGTTCCATGGTCCGTGAAGATCGTCGCCGTTCGCGCACCCCTCCGCGGGGTGGGCCCTTTGGGTCCCGACATCATGATGATCGGCGTTCAGTCGGCGACACTTACGACCCGAGACCCAACGCAAGAGGGCGAATCACCCAGCGAAGAGTCGACAGGGGTCGAGCCCACCGCGATGGCCATGATCTGGATCGTCCAAGTGGCGGCAGGACCATCGTGTCCGGCCCCGAGTGTTTTAGTCGAGCCATCCGCTCGGCTGACATCCCGCCCAACTTCCGATTGGCAGCGGGAATCGGTAAATTTACGGGGGAATCCAAGCCTGAAACATGGCTAGACGATTACCGAGTGGCAGTCCAGATCGGAGGAGGGGACGACTATGTCGCTATGAAGCACCTCCCTCTGATGCTCGACGGCTCGGCGCGAGCTTGGCTGAACCAGTTAGCCCCCTCAAGCATTTACAGTTGGGCAGATCTTGCCCGAGTGTTCATCAGGACCTTCGAAGGGACATGCAAACGCCCTGCAGGCCTTGTGGAACTTCAGCATTGTGTCCAGAAGCCGAATGAGCCCTTGCGCGACTTCATCCAGCGATGGACGACTCTTTATCACATGGTGGAGAGCGTCACCGAGCATCAAGCAGTCTGCGCATTCAAGGCAGGCGTACGGTACAGAGAGTTGTACCTAAAGTTCGGCCGGACAGGCGACATCTCCATGAGCAAGATGATGCAGATAGCTGCTCGTTATGCAAATGGCAAGGAAGAAGACCGCATCCGGAGCGGCAAACACAAGACAGTCGGCGATACCGACGGAGGTAACACTCGAAAGCAGAAACAGAAGGTTCCACCCACACCGCAAGCAGAAGCTGCAGCTGTAACCAGCGCCAAGTTCAAGGGCAAAGGGAAAGCGCAGTTTACCCCCAAGAAGAAGCCGTTCAATAATCCCATCCTGGATCAGCCTTGCCCAATACACACGAAGATGGACGAAGAAGGCAATCCCATATACGCGAAGCATACCACTCGGCAGTGTCGTCTCCTAATTCAGGGGTTCAGCGAAGGACAACCGAGTGAGAAGAATCCTGAACAAGATGAGGAGGATCCGTTCCCCCAAGTCCATGCAACCCTCATGATTTTTGCTGACGTCGAAAGCAAGAGTCGACTGAAGCTAGTGAACAGAGAGGTCAACATGGCCGTTCCGACTGCTCCCAAGTTCCTTAGATGGTCTCAGACTACGATCACCTTTGATCAGTCGGACCATCCAACGCATGTCTCCACTCCAGGAAGACAGGCTCTGGTCGTCGACCCGATGGTGGAAGGAGTCCGACTGCGCAAAGTCCTCATGGACGGCGGTAGCGGACTGAACATCATGTACGCTGACACCCTCAAGGGAATGGGCATTCCGATGTCCAGACTCAGCGAGAGCAATATGCAGTTCCACGGAGTCGTCCCCGGGCAGAAGGCCAAGTCACTCGGTCAGATCGCGTTGGACGTCACTTTTGGCTCCGACAAAAACTTTCGCAAGGAGAAGCTCACATTTGAGGTGGTGGATTTCCAGAGCGCTTACCATGCGATTCTAGGCCGCCCGGCGTACGTGAGTTTCATGGCACGCCCGTGCTATGTGTACTTGAAGTTGAAGATGCCAGGTCCAAAAGGCGTTATCACCATCACCGGCAACCGTCAGCGAGTTGAGGAGTGTCTGCAAGAGGGGTCAAGGATCGCCGACCAGCAGATGGTTGTACTTGAGCTCGAAGAGTACAAGAAGACAGTCGACCCTGCCGACCTGATGCGCTCGAAGAAACCAGCTTCTGAGTCCGCGTTCCAGTCGGCGGGAGAGACGAAGAAAATCAGCATCCACCCGACGGATGAGTCTGCCGCCCCGACGAACATCTCCACCACCCTCGATCCTAAATAGGAAGCCGAGCTCACCCAATTCCTTCGTGAGAACTGGGACATCTTCGCATGGAAGCCTTCTGACATGCCGGGTGTTCCCAGGGAGTTGGCTGAGCACCGACTGCATGTGGATCCCATCGCTCAACCCGTCCGAGAGCGCGTGCATCGGTCCGCCACGCACAAGAGGAAGGCAATCGGAGAAGAGGTGGCCAAGCTGCTGGCTGCCAACTTCATTCGCGAGGTTCACCACTCCGAGTGGCTCGCCAATGTCGTCATGGTGCCCAAGAAGGACAAATCACTCCGAATGTGCATTGATTTCAAACACCTCAATAAGGTCTGCCCGAAAGGCCATTTTCCGCTCCCCCGCATAGATCAAATTGTCGATTCGACTGCGGGATGCGAGCGTTTGTCATTCCTTGATGCCTACTCGGGTTATCATCAGATCCGTCTGTATGGTCCCGATGAGTTGAAAACAGCCTTCATCACCCCGTTTGGGTGCTTCTTCTACATCACTATGCCTTTTGGTCTGAAGAATGCAGTAGCTACCTTTATGCGCATGATCCAAAAATGTCTCCTCGACCAGATCGGTCGAAATGTGAAGGCATACATGGACGATATTGTAGTCAAGTCACGCAAAGGTTCCGACCTGCTGACTGACTTGGCAGAAACATTCGCCAACCTTCGTAGGTACGATATCAAGCTAAACCCAGCCAAGTGTTCATTCGGTGTTCCCAGCGGAAAGTTACTCGGTTTCTTCGTTTCCGAACGAGGAATCGATGTTAACCCCGAAAAGATCGGGACCATCGTCCGAATGGATAGGCCGGTCAGAATACACGATGTTCAACGGCTCACAGGTTGCCTAGCGGCTTTGAGCAGGTTCATCAGTCGACTCGGTGAAAAAGCACTTCCTCTGTACCGACTCATGAAGAAGTCAGATACCTTCGAGTGGACAGACGAAGCCCAAGTCGCATTCGACGACCTCAAAGTCCTACTTTCCACCCAGCCGGTTCTTACTGCTCCGCTCAGTAAAGAGCCCCTTATTCTATATATCGCGGCTACAAATCAAGTCGTCAGTACTGTTCTTACAGTCGAGCGAGAAGAAGAAGGCAAAGCATACAAAGTTCAGCGGCCAGTGTACTACGTCTCCGAAGTCCTGACCCCCTCCAAGCAGAGGTATCCCCATTATCAAAAGCTCATCTATGGGATCTATATGACTGCGAAGAAGGTGGCCCATTATTTCCAAGACCACTCGGTATCTGCCGTTTCTGATGCTCCTTTGTCGGAAATTCTCCACAATCGAGACGCGTCAGGCCGAGTGGCGAAGTGGGCAATGGAGATGCTATACTGTGACATCAAGTTCGAGGCCAAGAAAGCTATTAAGTCTCAAGCCCTGGCTGATTTTATAGCAGAATGGGTAGAACAACAGCAACCGACTCACATCTACTCGGCTCATTGGACGATGTTCTTCGATGGGTCTAAGATGTTGAATGGATCCGGCGCTGGCGTTGTGGTCATATCACCCAAAGGCGACAAACTCAAGTACGTGCTCCAGATACACTTTGATTCCTCTAACAACGAGGCAGAGTATGAAGCTCTTCTCTACGGATTGCGCATGGCCATCTCACTCGGCGTCCGTCGCCTGATGGTCTACGGCGATTCAGACTTGGTGGTCAACCAAGTGATGAAAGAGTGGGACGTAAGGAACCCCACCATGACGACATACTGCAATGCAGTCAGGAAGCTGGAGAAGAAGTTTGAAGGTCTAGAACTTCATCATGTTCCGAGACTGAAGAACCAAGCACCTGATGAGTTGGCGAAACTCGGATCCACTCGGAGACCAGTCCCGAGTGACGTTTGCCTCGAGCACCTCCATCTTCCCTCAGTCAAAGAAGATCCCTTCACTGAAAAACCAGTACAACCCAAAAGCGCAACAGATCCGACTGAAGTCGATGTGCCTGCTATGGTTGATCTGGTCACAGAGATTCTGGTAGTCGTTCCCGATTGGACTGTGCCGATCATGGCATTTATCTTGAGACAAGAACTTCCAGAAGATGAAGTCCAAGCCCGGCAAATAGTTCGCAGGTCGAAGGCATTCACTGTCATTGACGGTCAATTGTACAAGGAGAGTGTTTCAGGCGTCCTCCAACATTGCATTTCCCCAGAGGAAGGACAGTTGATCTTAGAGGATATCCACTCGGGAACCTGCGGCCATCACGCTTCTTCGAGAGCAATCGTCGCCAAGGCGTTCAGAGCTGGATTCTTCTGGCTGCAGGCTAACGAGATGGCCAAAGCTATGGTCGACCGATGTGAAGGCTGTCAGTTCTACTCCAATAAGTCCCACAAGCCAACATCTGCACTAAAGACAATCCCACTTGTGTGGTCATTTGCAGTTTGGGGATTGGACACAGTCGGACCATTCAAGACAGGCCAAGGAGGCTACACACATCTGTTGGTGGCAGTCGACAAGTTTACCAAATGGATAGAAGCCAAGCCCATCAAGAAACTCGATGCCTCAACAGTTGTCAAGTTTGTCAGGGACATCATTTCCAGATTCGGGGTGCCTCACACCATAATCATAGACAATGGGACAAACTTTGACTCGGACAGATTCAAAGGCTTCTGTGCGAGTCAGGGTATCCGAGTGGATTTTTCTTCCGTAGCACATCTGCAATCCAATGGACAAGCTGAGCGTGCGAATGGACTTATCCTTCAAGGTTTGAAGCCTCGACTCTTGCGAGAGGTAGGACGTGCTGCTGGTGCATGGGTCACCAAGTTACCTTCAGTACTTTGGGGCCTCCGCACCACTCCAAACCGATCAACAGGGCGATCGCCGTTCTTCCTCGTCTATGGAGCAGAAGCGGTCCTTCCGAGTGACCTGCTTCACAATGCCCCGCGAGTCGTACTCTTCTCCGAAGCCGAAGCGGAACAAGCAAGGCAAGATGGAGTCGATCTTCTAGAGGAGGAGTGCGAGATGGCACTCACTCGCTCAACAATTTACCAGCAAGATCTGCAACGCTTTCACGCACGTCACGTCAGGAGTCGCACATTCCAAGCTGGCAATTTAGTGCTCTGAGTGGATCAGCAAAGACCACACAAGTTGGCTCCGGCCTGGGAAGGGCCTTTCATCATTTCCAAGGTGCTGAACAACAGAGCATACAGACTATACAACATTCAAAGGGAGACAGACGAGCCGCGTGCATGGAACGGAGATCTCCTCAAGCGTTTTTATACATGATCGTCGACTGAAGCAGTGTAACGAACAAGTTTGAAGAAATAATATATTCAGCAGATTCAGTTTTGTGCATATTCAGAGTTCTCAAAAAAAACTTAGCTGCGATCCCGAATCGCCTAAGTACTACCTTCCTCTGAGTGTGCACTATACGTCGCACTCGGGGACTTAGCCGCGATCCTGCATCGCCTAAGTAATAACTCCCTCCGAGTGTGCACTTCACGTCGCACTCGGGGACTTAGCTGTGATCAAGAATCGCCTAAGTATTCACTCCTTCCGAGTGTGCACTTCACGTCGCACTCGGTGACTTAGCTGCGATCCTGCATCGCCTAAGTAATAACTCCATCCAAGTGTGCACTTCACGTCTCACTCGGAGACTTAGCTGTGATCACGAATCGCCTAAGTATTAACTTCCTCCGAGTGTGCACTATACGTCGCACTCGGGGACTTAGCCGCGATCCTGCATCGCCTAAGTAATAACTCCCTCCGAGTGTGCACTTCACGTCGCACTCGGGGACTTAGCTGTGATCAAGAATCGCCTAAGTATTCACTCCTTCCGAGTGTGCACTTCACGTCGCACTCGGCGACTTAGCCGCGATCCTGCATCGCCTAAGTACTAACTTCCTCCGAGTGTGCACTATACGTCGCACTCGGGGACTTAGCCGCGATCCTGCATCGCCTAAGTATTAACATCCTCCAAGTGTGCACTATATGTCGCACTCGGAGACTTAGCTGTGATCAAGAATCGCCTAAGTATTCACTCCTTCCGAGTGTGCACTTCACGTCGCACTCGGCGACTTAGCCGCGATCCTGCATCGCCTAAGTACTAACTTCCTCCGGGTGTGCACTATACGTCGCACTCGGGGACTTAGCCGCGATCCTGCATCGCCTAAGTATTAACATCCTCCGAGTGTGCACTATACGTCGCACTCGGAGACTTAGCTGTGATCAAGAATCACCTAAGTACTAACTTCCTCCGAACGTGAACTATACGTCACACTCGGCGACTTAGCTGCGATCCTGAATCGCCTAAGTCTTAATCTCCTCCGAGTGTGCACTACAAGTCCCACTCGGGGACTTAGACGTGACCAAGAATCACCTAAGTCTTAATCTTCTCTGAGTACGCACTAAGTGTTCCACTCGAAACAACATTTCAACAAAAGACTAAATGTTTTCATTCCGACAACATAAGTCCAAAAACGATAGCTGACTCAGTGCGGATCAAGATTACCCGCACCGATCTAAAAGTATGACGGCCAACAGAAGTGGCCACAGTATCTTACAGGTAAACACTCGGCATACCGAGGATAAAGTTTGATCCCGCGTTAGCTGGGCCGGCGTCAGGACTAGAGGGCTCCACAAAAGTGTCCAAGTCGATTCCATCAGCGATGCGGGTGGCAGTCTCAAGGAACGTCTCCATGAAGTCTTCGAATTGAAGCTTCTTCGTGTTGGCGACCTTCAATGCTTTCAGCTTATCTTCCCGCACCTCCTTGCAATGGACTCGGACCAAGGACAACGCAACGTCAGCACCGCAACACGCTGCCGATTTCTTCCAGGATTGCACTCGGTCCGGAATCTCCTCGAGTTGCCCCAACAGAGTCTCCATCTCCTGCCGCGACTCGTCTTCCGGCCAAAGCTCCTTCTCAATGCGGCCGATGACTTCTCTCAGTCGGCTGACGAAAGGACCCACTTTGCCTACACGGATATGCGCCCGGAGCAGATCCCGGTTGGCGTCCTCGCCGAGTGGCACATTGCCCTTCATGGACCGCTCTACAGTCGCCGCTTCAGCTTCGGCGTCACCACAAAAATCTGCACCAAACGAGCAAACAGACAGTAAAAATCGATTTTTCGTCACACGGTACAACCACTCGACAAAGCATAAGACTTACCTGCCAGACGAGTCATCATCTGGACAGCCCAGTCGTTGACATACTTCTCCTGAGCTGTCCATCGTTTGTTCCGAACAACCATTTGATTGTGCAGTTCAGTCCTCTGTTTCTTCAGTCTCTCCACCTCCGCCACCAACACCATGTTTGCCTCCAGCGCCTCCTCCAAGGACTTCTCTCGAACTTCCAGCGCGTCCTTCATGCCGGCCATGGCGAGCATTGCAGCTTCGAGTTCACCAGCATACTGGTTCCTCTCCGCCCTCAAGGCTTCATAAGCAGTTCCCATTTCACAAGTTTTCTACACCACGAAACAAAGGGTAATCAGCAAGTTTCTCACTACACAGTATAAGTTCTTCAGACCCCTGCCGACGCAAGAAGTCAACAGTGGTCTCGGGGACTACACCCAGTGGGTTCACTAAGAGTGACCCCACTGGCATGCACCTCAAGCAGGCCCGCCCTATTGAGATGCATGTTTTCACCTACGCCTCAGGGGCTAATACTACTCCACTTGCGTGCAACTTACTCTCGGAGACTCTTACCGCAAGAGCGCTCCGACTGCAATAAGTACTCGCACTCGGAAATATTGTCTACGGACACAACTAAACTAAAGACCAAATGTATAAAGACAACTGTCGGTGCAAGCACTCGACAGAAGTCTCGGGGACTACACCCACTGGGTTCACTCGGAGTGAACCCATTGCAAACAGCAGACAACACCCAGTGGGTTACAGAAGAAAAGTAAGTACTTACTAGACTACTTACTCGGATGTCATCGCACAGCTCCAAGCTCCGCCGGTACAAGGCCGCAACGGAGTCATAAGCCCTCTTGGCCTCTCCGGCCATCAGCTCCGCCTGGATCACGGCCCCCTTGGCCGCCCCCACCTGCTCCTCTAGGACACACCGAATGCTGAATTCAGCATTCGACGAACCGGGAATCGTGGGAAGTTCCTGGAGCATCCCAAGGTTCGCCCCAGTAGGTTCCTCACCCACCGGCACCGGTTCAGTCGGTGGAGGCACTTCAGTCGGTGGAGGCACTTCGGTCGGGAGTGCGTTGGCGGCAGGGGCGGCAGCAGGAAGAGCGGCCTCAAGGACAGGCTCCAGGACAGGCTCTAGGACAGGCTCCACGACAGGGTCAGCTCTCCCCTGGTCACCCTCGTCTAGGCAGATCGCCCCTGACAAGCCAAATAACATAACGCCTCAGAAAAAGAAAAGGATGGCGCAGTCTACAGGAATAAAATACCCGACTCTCCCACAACATACCTGGCTGAGACGAAACGACGTCGTCCGTGTCCATGGGGTCGTCCCCTTGGCGGGCCGGCGAGGTCGCAGAAGTGGCAACCCTGTCGAGTGAAGTCCATTCGACTTGTAAAGCAGGAGTTCACTCGGTCAACAGAAAGAGCCGAAAGTTAGATTCACTTACGTGGAGGTGACGGGAATGGCCATCCTCATCCGCGGCAGAGCCTTCCTAGGTTTGGGCCCACTCGGCTTGGGCGCCCTGGAGGACTGCCTGCAAGTTCAGCGGCTGCATCCCTGGCCCTCTTGGTGCCTCGAACACTCGGTACTGCCGGGGCAGCAGGCGGAGCACTCGACGACGTAGGAGGGGCTGAAGGGACGGCAGGCTCATGCCGACGCTTACTCCGATGCTCTGGCCGCGGAGGTGGCGAATCTGGCTCTTCATCCTCTTCCTCTTCCTCGTTGTCTTCCTCCTCCGACTCCCCGCTATCGGAGACGTATTCGGCGCTCTCCACGCTCCCCTCCTGGCTGCCTTCTTCCTCCTCCTCCTCCGGATTCCCGTTCGAGACGGGGGAAGACCAGTTGGTCCACTCCTGCATGAGGTTCAGTCGGAAACATTAAGCATCACACGGAGATATAAATAAACGACTGAAATCAAGACAGTTCAATGCACTCGGCTAATGCTACTCACCTAATTCGGTGGAGGGTTGTCCGCGCTGTAAGGCGTCACTCGGCAGACTCCTTTGGGGTTCTCACATGGACCCGTGATTTGGAGCACCCATGAGGTCACCTTCTCCTCGAGAATGCCCTCCACGTTGGTCCGAGTGGAATCCTCGGGCCCTGTGTAGTGCCACATAGCATGGTGGCGGGCCTGCAGAGGCTGGATTCGCCGACCGATGAAGACTTCCAGCAGGTCAATACCGGTGACCCCCCTCCTGACAACATCCACGAGTGCCTCGACCAAAGGCTGGATGTCGTTCTTCTCGGCTTTTGAGAGGGCGAGTTGCTTGGGCGGAGCAGGGCGGTCTAGACTAAATGGAGGCAGCCCAGTCGACGTGTTCGGACAGGCTATGTCCTGGCAGTAGAACCATGTCGACTGCCAGTTCCTAACCGACTCGCTCAACTAGAGAGCAGGGTAACTGCTCCGACTCTTCTTCTGAAACCCTAAACCCCCGCAGAGCTGGAGGAGATGCGTCTTGTCATCCGACTGACTAAGACGTTTGATGGTTTGAGAGCGGGCGGAGAAGATATGTTTGAATAAACCCCAATGGGGGGGCAACCGATAAAGCACTCGCACAAAACAATGAAGGCAGAAAGGTGGGCGATGGCATTTGGAGGGAAGTGATGGATTTGAGCACCAAAATGATTCATGATACCTTTGAAGAAAGGATGCGGGGGCAGAGAGAAACCCCTATGAACATGGCTGAGGAGCAAGACGCGCTCCCCCTCCCGTGGCGCCGACTCGACCTCGTCGTCCGCCGGCAGCCTCCAGGACTTATGCACGAGCTGGCCGTGCTCTACCAGCTCCAGCAGGTCCCCCTCTGTCACCGTGGATGGGAGAAAGTCTCCCTGGATCCACCCCGCCAGCAACGGCTGCTGCCGCCGCTGAGCAGCCGCCGCCTTGGTCTTCTTCTTCCTCGCCTCCATCTTGCTGGTCTGACCTTTGGTCATGGCGGCGATGGCGAGCTCTCGAGAAGGAGGGGAAGAGAAGGGCGTATAGGCGCAGGAGGTGGCGAGGAAGACGGAGCGAGCGAGAGCAAAGGATTCGGCGAGCGTAACCGGAAGGTCTCGTCGCCCAGAGTTAAGTAGAGCACCGGCTGGGTCGCTGGCGAGCGGGCCCGGAATCTTATCTGCCCAACCAGCCACGGTGATATCAGTGGAGGAGTTGAAGGCGCGAGGATTGAGGAGTCAGGCGCTACTCGAGCGCGCTGACGTCGTCCCTGCTAAGCGCGCGGAACCCGAAATTTGAGATCCCAGAAAATCCGCCGCTGTCAGTTGACCGGTTGCGTCAAAAGATGTCGTGGAAGCACTCGGTTCCCGACAGTCTGTTTCGCAAGCACTTCCACTCGGAGCGTTGGTCAAGAGAGAGATAAAATGGATAAGGGCAAGCAACGCCCAAGCCGAACCTAGTTCAGTCAGATCTGAACCTCAAGCACTGCTTCGACGTTTCAACCCCAATCCATTCGGGGACTAATGATGGGGTTATAGTCCTAGGGTAGGGTCATAGGCCTGCCCTACACGTCCTACCCAAGGGCTACCCCACACAAGGGACAGGACCTTAAGTATGCCCCGACTGAATTAAGGTCCCCCATCATCCAGTCGGTAGCAGGCCCGGAATCATCCAGTCGGAGACTAACATTCAAAGAACACCGGGCCTACCGACTGGATACACTCGGTGCGCCGTAACCTCTCTGGAGTGAAACTGCTGTACGTTTCCGGGTGCATTTACTAGCATTTAGAGCATACGTTACCTGTAACGTATGCATTCAATCGCCACTACTCCACCCTTGAATCAGAATCGTTGTGGAGGGCAGCGCACTCTATATAATCCGCCCTCCCCCACTGGTAAAAGGGTTAGCAAATCTTTGTACTCCATATCACACTCGGTAACAAGCTCCGAGAGCACTGAGACGTAGGGCTGTTACCTCCACCACAGAGGGGCCTGAACTCATACAACCTCGCCGTATCTAGGACTCTGCCCATCTCATTCGTACCCTACACATCTACTGTCAGGCTTATACCCACGACAGGAACCGTCCTTAGGAACTGAGTTCCGTGTATGTAATCCAAGACAAGATACTACCACATGCTGGGCCCTCAAATATGACCCCGCTCGACTTATTAATAGCTTATTACTCGGTCCAGGAGTTGCAAGTAGTTTCTGGTGTTTATAGTCATGCTGGAGGCCGTGCATAGTGTTGACCTTAGAGGTGGACTATGATGCGGTAGGCAGTGGCACGGTGTACCAAGTGGCACCCGGATGGTGGGCTTGGGAACCCTGCGCACATCGTTTGGGGTCATGGTGGAAACTTCGGCCGGACTTCCGTGCGGGTTACCCTCAGATAGGCGATAAACCTAGACTAGGTATTAGCATGGTTAACGATCGTGGCCGACTCCCTCGCTGGGCTTCCGCTTGAAGGTTGACGAGGTGCATGACGTGCACATACCAATAAGTGGCGAGAGCGTGTGTGAAGAAGTACACCCCTGCAGGGTTATGATCTATTCGAATAGTCGCGTCCGCGGTTATGGACTACTTGGAAACATATGTTGTTCATAGACAACTATAATGGCTACTCATAAAAATGTCAAGATAAGTGTGAGTGTCATGGATGGCATTTCCGTAGGGTGACAGAATGATTCCATGATGGTGTATTGATGTGGAGTTGGTGGACTCGTGTGCGAGAAAACAAAGTTGTTGAAATTATTTAAAAATGTAGCTTTGTCTCGCCAAGAGTCAAATGCTGGCTTTCTGCATGAAACCCCACAACTCCTTGTCCATACATTGCATGAGTAGATAGATTATTCTAAAGTCTTGCTGAGTACTTTTGTACTCACGTTTGCTTAATAAATTGTTGCAGAGGTTGTTAATGACCCTAATGGTGGGTTATATCTAGACGTTGACGACGACGAGTAGCTGGTGTCCCAGGTACGATCTGGCCCTAGGTTGGGCATGTAGATAGTCAGGCCATGTGCCTTTTTACCTTTCCATCTGTGTGTACTCAGACAGTTTTAATCTTCCGCTGGCTTGTAAGACTTGTTTGAATGACTTGTGATGATGGGTCGTGAGACCCCTATCTGTGTAATATTATGTGTGAGGCTCTTCCGAGACTTCTAAATAAAGTTTGTATGTTTATGGTTATGTTGTGATGCCATCGAGGTATCTATGCATATCGGTATGCCATGCGTATGTGTGTTTTACTTGATATGCATGGGGTTCGAACACCTAGTCGTATGCCTTAGTAGCACTCCTTATGGGGAAATGCCCCTTTGTGATTCCACCGAGCCATGGTAGTTCGCTACTGCTCCGGACACATTGGTTGACCGGCATGTGTCCTTCTTAGCTGTTGTGTGTGTCCCTTTGGGGAAATGTCACGCGGTGTAATGGAGTCCTTGTAGCTTGCTACGACTCGTCTACACTCGTTGATGACCAACACCTGCTTTGCTGGGTCATGTATGCTTGTCCCTGTACGGAACTGCCACTTGAGTTTATGACTAGACATGTTGATCCGGGTTCTTTACATCGGAATGCTAGCGACACAATTGCATACGCGAGTCAAAAGGCGCAAACGGTCCCGGCTAAGGTAGGGCTGCAGCCGTGGGGATAACCGTGAGTGATACCGCAAAGAGATGTGATGTGTTATAGGCTGGATTCCTATGACTTAGGATCGGGGTCCCGACAGATACAAGACGCTCCAAGCAAAACACATATCATGTGGTGAATAAAAATATAGCTCCAAGTAATGTTACTGATGAATTGAAGACAAAAGAGGGGATGCCTTCCCGGGGCATCCCCAAGCTTAGGCTTTTTGGTGTCCTTGAATTTGGATAGGGATGCCTTGGGCATCCCCAAGCTTGAGCTCTTTCCACTCCTTAAATCTTTGTCCATGAGAGCATCACCCAAAACTTGAAAACTTCACAACACAAAACTTAAACAGAAACTCGTGATAACATTAGCACAAGAAAACAAACTACCACCACTTTAGGTACTGTAGCAATCTTGATTTCTATTTATATTGGTATTGGACTACTGTATTCTCACTTTTCCATGGCTAGTACCCCCCCCCCTCGATACTATCCATAGTTTCATCAAAACAAGCAACCAACTCAACAAAAACAGAAACTGTCAAAAACAGACCGGTCTGTAGGAATCTGTATACTTCGTATACTTATGGTACCTCAAAAATTCTGAAAAATTACGACTGCCTGGGTAAAAGGCATATCAACCAGTAGCAAAATGAATCAACTCAAAATCTCTTTCTGAATAAAAATGAAAAATCATCTCGTGAGCGAAAAGTTTCTGTCTTTTTCCAGCAGGATTAAACAACCCTTACAAAGACTAGTCATAAAGGTTTTGCTTGGCTCAAACACAAAAAGAAACACAAAATACACAACCATAACAAGATTATGATTGTGCAGACGCAAAAAAAATATAAAAGAAAAAGATAAATTCATTGGGTTGCCTCCCAACAAGCGCTATTGTTTAACGCCCTTAGCTAGGCATTGATAATTCAATGATGCTCACACAAAAGACAAGAATTGAAGCACAACGAGAGCATCATAAAGCATGTGAAAATCACATCCAAGTCTAACACACTTCCTATGCATAGGCATTTTATAGGAGAACAAATTGGCAAGACAACCAATAGTTACCAAATGCAAGGAAGAAGTAAGAGACAATAGCAATCTCAACATAACGAGAGGTAATTTGGTAACATGAAAGTTTCTACCACAATATTTTCCTCTCTCATAGCAATTACATGTGGGATCATAATCAAATTCAACAAAATAGCTATCACAAAGGATATACTTTTCATGATACACATGCATGCAAAGTTGACGCTCTTTAAAAATAGTGGGATTATCATCAACTAAAGTCATGACTTCTCCAAACCCACTTTCAATATTATTTCAAATATCATTGCAATAAGTAGTGGACATAGCAAAACTAGCATCCCCAAGCTTAGGGTTTTGCATATTTTTAGCATGATTGTCACTAATAGGATTTATAGTGAAACCATTGCAATCATGCTTTTCATTCAAGGAGCCCTCGTGAATCACTTCATAAATCTCTTCATCACGATTTTCAGATTCACGCATCTCAAGAAAAACTCCATAGAGAAAGTCAAGTGCACTCAACTCACTAGCAATTGGTTCCACATAAGTGGATCTCTTAAAGAGATTAGCAAGTGGGTGAGGATCCATATCAATAGATTTTCAGCAAGCGAAGATGCAAGCATATTAAAGGCACATAGCACTCAAGCAAAGGAAAGGCAAGCGAGAGAAAAGGGCGAACGAAAAAGGCAAACGAAGAAAAGGGCAAATATATTTGTAAATTTTTGTTTTTCAGAAGTGCGGGAGAGGAAAACGAGAGGCAAAAAAGTAAATGCAAGAGATGAGTTTGCGACACTTACTTGGATGAGTTCTTGACTTGATCTGTCACATCCCTAACACTTTAAGCAAGTTAGTCTTGTGCTCATGTCTTCTTTGCATTTGCATCTAAGGAGTTTCAACAAAAACAAGATAGTGGCAAAGGAAAAACTCAAAACCCTAGCTACTACTTTAAATAAAGAAAATCTCAAACTAGTTGAAATCAATGAACCCAAAATGGCCTCAAGAAATGTTCAAACTTTCTGATAAATCATGAAAGTAAATGAGCATTGGAGAAAACTATTTTCTTGACACTTTAAGCATTTTTAAATTAATGCAAAAGCCACTGGTTTCAAATTTTAAATTTGAAATCAGAAACTATAAATTTTCAAAAATGTTGAAAACTTTGGAAATGGTTGGGAATATTATAACAATATTTCAGGAGGTCTAAAATAGTTTTTACTTTTTGTTTTGGAGCTGAAATAAATAACACAACAATAGTTAGCAAAACAGGAAAAAAAATGGGAAACCCTTACCTGTCGCCTAGCCTGGCCCGGCCCATCTCCCTGGCTCGTCCCCTCCCTCCCGCCAGTAGGAGCAGGAGGTGGCCGCCGCCTCCTCCGGCGCGGCCACGCACCTGTGCGCCTGCCTGGCCGCTGCCTCGCGCTGGCAAGGCCGGGGATAAGCTCCCCAGGGTCTCCTCTATCCATTCCCCACCACCGTTCTTCCTCCCCTCTCGGATCTTGCCCTCCCTCCTGCTGCCGCCATTGGAGCCGAGCTCGAGCTCGAGCCGCAGCACCTCTAGCCATGGGAACCCTCCTCCGAGTAGTCTGTTAGCTCCGCCTCGTCGCCCTGGTCATCTCTGCAGAAGCCGAAGTCTCCCCAAGCTCTGCATCGCCCCCAACGCCGTCGTCTTCCACCTCCGGCCGCCGGACCTCTCTCGTCGATTCGCTCCCTCCGGCGCATCTCCGAGCCCCTCAACAGCACCATCGGAACCGCCGTGAGCTCGTCGTCGTTTCCCCTCTCGCCCCACGCTCTCCCGTGCATCGTAGCCTCGTTCCCCACCAAGGCCGAGAGCTCCTCGCCGCCGGCCATGTCGTCGTCGTCGCTGTGGTGTCCGATCCACACGCTCGAGCTAGGGTTCGAGCTCCTGGAGCCTCGAGGAGCGTGATGAGCCCCTCAGCTGCCCTCCCCGTGCCCTAGAGCCGTCTCTCATAGAATGCCGAGCTTCGGCCGCCGCTCCGGCTCGTCGCCGGCGCCTCTCCCGGCGACCCTAGCCTCCCCTGATGCCCCTGCCAGATCGGCCACTTCGCCAGCGTGCTGTAGCTGCAAACCGCGTTCAAATTGGTGCTGTGCAGCGCCGTTTAGGTCGCCTCCGGCGAGCCCTCCGCCATGGGCCTGGTCGCCGGCGACCACCCTCCGGTGGGGGTCGACGTGGCAAAGCTAACCCAGCAGCTCAGGGCTTAATCACTCGCTCACAGTGGGCCCAAGGCCAAGTCAAACCCCAATTAGGACTGGTCAGCGCGGGATTAGTCCCAGAGAGGCTGACCAGTGGGTCCCCCCTGTCAGGTTTTACCTGAACAGGTCGGCTGACCTGCTAACGTCAGTCTGATGCAATAAATAGAATTTCCAGTATAGAAATAATTCCAGTAAATTGCTAAAACTTGTAAAAATCATAGAAATTAATCTGTAACTCCAATGAAAATAATTTATATATGAAAAAGTATCAGAAAAATTCAAGGATTCTGATTATGCTATTTTCAACTATGTTTGAAAAAGTTACAGAACCCTAAATTGTGGAATAAGGAATAATTCAATTCTTATAATCACTTTTTAAATGGAATTTGCAAAAATATTCAAATTTCATTATGTTTGCAATGATCACACACTGTCCTAGTTACAAATCAGTACCATAACATGACATCTCATGCAAGCCAACATCAAGTTGATCTGAGCATCAGGTCGAATCAATTAAATCGGTAACCCTGAATACCCCGTTTGAAGTGATATCGAATATGATTCAAATCAACAACTCTAAACCTAATACATGTTGATTATAATAACTTATCACCTTGCATTCTCATGCCATGCTCATGCATCATTTTGATTGCATATGATTGTTATTGAATGTTGCCATTTATTTCGGTAGGCTCCGCAACCCCGGATTCCACCGAATATCCGTCTGACGGATATCGTTCCTCCTCTTAGCAACAAGGCAAGCAACCCCTTTGAGCATTCCGATAATTCCCATGTTCTTGCTCCTGCACTTAATTATTGCATTAGGATCAAATGCTTCAACTGTTTTTTCCACGTTAGTTGAACCCACTTCCTTTGCATGACCTAACTTTGTCACGGTAAATAGCCGAACCTTGCAACCTAGCATACCTGGTAGTTGCTTGAGCTATGATGTGCCTTATCCTGCTATGCATGCTATGCTTAGAGTTGTGTATGGTCTGTCATCTGGGAGATGAACAGAAATGTGGAATGTGTTCGGTGAGCAAAGGTTGTGTGTTGAACTTGATTTGGTAAAGGTACCGGTGAAAGGCTGTGTAGGAGTACATGGCGGGTTGTTTCATTGGAACCGTCCTTAGGAACTGAGTTCCGTGTATGTAATCCAAGACTAGATACTACCACATGCTGGGCCCTGAAATATGACCCCGCTCGGCCTATTAATCGCGTAGTACTCGGTCCAGGAGTTGCAAGTAGTTTCTGGTGTTTATAGTAATGCTGGAGGCCGTGCATGGTGCTGATCTGAGAGGTGGACCGTGATGCGGTAGGCAGTGGCACGGTGTACCAAGTGGCACCCGGATGGTGGGCTTGGGAACCCTGCGCACATCGTTTGAGGCCGTGGCGGAAACCTCGGCCGGACTTCCGTACGGGTTACTCTCAGATAGGCGATAAACATAGACTAGGTACTAGTGTGGTTAACGGTCGTGGCCGACTCCCTCGCTGGGCTTCCGCTTGAAGGTTGCCGAGGTGCATGACGTGCACATGGCGATAAGTAGCGAGAGCGTGTGTGACGAAGTACACCCCTGCAGGGTTATGATCTATTCGAATAGCCGCGTCCGCGGATATGGACTACTTGGAGACATATGTTGTTCATAGATAACTTCAATGGCTACTCATAAAATTGTCAAGATAAGCGTGAGTGTCGTGGACGGCATTTCCGTACGGAGACGGAATGATTCCATGATAGTGTATTGTTGTGGTGTTAGTGGACTCGTGTGCGAGAAATCAAGTTGTCAAAATTATTTAAAAATGCAAGTTGTCTAGCCACGAGTCAAATGCTGGCTTTCCGCATGAAACCCCACAATACCTTTTGATACCTTGCATGAGTAGTTAGTTCTCCTAAAGTCTTGCTGAGTACCTTCGTACTCATGTTTGCTTAATAAATGTTGCAGAGGTTGCTAATGACCCTAATGGAGGGTTCTTCGTAGACATCGACGACGACGAGTAGCTGGTGTCCCAGCTACGATCTGGCCCTACGTCGGCTCTGTAGTATAGTAAGGCCATGTGCCTTCTAGTTGCCCTGTCTGTACCCAGACAGTTTATAACTCTTCTGCTCGCTTGTAATTGTATGACTGTTATTATGGGTCGTGAGACCCTTAATGTGTAATATTATGTGTATGGCTCTTCCGAGCCTCTTAAATAAAGTTTGTATGTTTATGGTTATGTTGTGATGCCATCGATGTATCTATACATATCGGTATGCCATGCGTACGTGTGTCGTACTTGATATGTATGGGGTTCGATTACCTAGTCGTGAACTTTAGTAGCACTCCTTACGAGGAAATGCCCCTTTGTGATCCAATGAGCCTTGGTAGTTCGCTACTGCTCCGGACACATTGGTTGACCGGCATGTGTCCTTCTTAGCTGCTGTGTCTGTCCCCTTTGGGGAAATGCCACGCGATGTAATGGAGTCCTTGTAGCTTGCTACGACTCGTCTACATTCGCTGATGACCGACACCTGCTTTGTTGGGTCATGTATGCCTGTCCTTGTACGGTACTGCCACTTTGGTTTATGACTAGTCATGTCGATCCGGGTTCTTTGACATTGGATTGCTAGCAACACTATCGCATACGTGAGTCAAAAGACGCAAACGGCCCCGGCTAAGGTAAGGCTGCAGCCGTGGAGTTAACCGTGCGTGAGACCACAAAGGGATGCGATGTGTTACAGGCTGGATTCCTATGGCTTAGGATCGGGGTCCCGACATGATCCTCCCCGGCAACGGCGCCAGAAATTCTTCTGCTACGGCAACAAAAGTCCTTTCCCAACACTGGTGCCAGAAATCCTTCTGTCGTCTCTTGAGCTTGCGTTGGTTTTTCACTTGAAGAGGAAAGGGTGATGCAGCACAGGAGCAGTAAGTATTTCCCTCAGTTCGAGAACCAAGGTATCAATCCAGTAGGAGAATCTCGTCAAGTCCAGAGTACCTGCACAAACACAAAAGAGCTTGCACCCAACGCTATAAAGGGGTTGTCAATCCCTTCAATATTGATGGCAAAGTGAGACCTGAAGGCGGAAAGTGCAACGAAGTAAAAGTGTAAGGCTGAAAATATGGTGTGGAGTAGACCCGGGGGCCATAGTGTTTGATACGTCTCCATCGTATCTACTTTTCCGAACTCTTTTGCCCTTGTTTTGGACTCTAATTTGCCTGATTTGAATGGAACTAACCCGACTGACGTTGTTTTCAGCAGAATTGCCATGGTGTTGTTTTTGTGCAGAAATGAAAGTTCTCAGAACGTCATGAAAATTTACACAGATTTTTTCTGGAATAAAAGAAAAATACCTGCGCAAAGATCCACCGGAGGGGGCATGCCAGTGGGCCACAAGCCCACAGGCCGCGGCCACCCCCTATGGCCGCGCCATGTAGGCTTGTGGGGCCCACGTGGCACCACCGCCCCCAATCTCAGCTCTATATCTTCCGTTTCGCCTGGAAAAAAATCAGAGAGAAGGTTTCATCGCGTTTTTCGATACGGAGGCGCCGCCACATCCTGTTCTTCATGTGGAGGGCAGATCTGGAGTCCGTTTCGGGCTCCGGAGAGGGGAAATCATCACCATCGTCATCATCAACCTTTCTCCATCGACAATTCCATGATGCTCTTCATCGTTCGTGAGTAATCTCATCGTAGGCTTGCTGGACGGTGATGAGTTGGATGAGATCTATCATGTAATCGAGTTAGTTTTGACGGGGATTGATCCCTAGTATCCACTATGTTCTAGATTGATGTTGCTACTACTTGGCTATGCTTAATGCTTGTCAGTAGGGCCCGAGTGCCATGATTTCAGATCTGAACCTATTATGTTGTCGCCAATATATGTGTGTTTTAGATCCTATCTTGCAAGTTGCAGTCACCTACTATGTGTTATGACCCGGCAACCCCGGAGTGACAATAGGCGGAACCACTCCCGGAGATGACCATAGTATGAGGAGTTCATGTAATCACCGCGTGTTAATGCGTTGGTCCGGTTCTTTATTAAAAGGAGAACCTTAATATCCTGTAGTTTCCATTAGGACCCCGCTGCCACGGGAGGGATGGACAATAGATGTCATGCAAGTTATTTTCCCTAAGCACGTATGACTACATACGGAATACACGCCTACATTAGATTGACTAAAAAGGATTGGGCCACTTTGTTGCTGCTGTCACTACTGTTGTTACTTTGCTACTGCCGTCACTACTGCTGTTACTTTGCTGCTCCGTCACTACTGTTCTTACTTTGTTGTTGCTGCTACTACTGTTCCTTACTACTCCCCTGTTACTTGTTGTAAGACTTTGTTGGCGTCGTTGCCGAGGCTAGGTAATCGGTACTAACATCCCGTCAACCGAGGCTTTTTTCTGGCACCGTTGCTATCATACTACCTTGCTACTGATACTTTGCTTGCACACACTAATCTTTCAGGTGTGGTTCAATTGACAACTCAGCTGCTAATACTTGAGAATATTCTTTCGCTTCCCCTTGAGTCGAATCAATAAATTTGGGTTGAATACTCTACCCTCGAAAACTGCTGCGATCCCATACGCTTGGGGGACATCAGTGTTCACTAGAGGCTTCTCTCAAAATAACAAGTATTACGGTGGGTGAACAAATTACTGTCGAGCAATTGATAGAACCGCGCAAAGTCATGACGATATCTAAGGCAATGATCATACATATAGGCATCACGCCCGAGAAAAGTAGACCGATACTTTCTGCATCTACTACTATTACTCCACACATCAACCGCTATCCAACATGCATCTAGTGTATTGAGTTCATGACGAACACAGTAAGGCCTTAAGCAAGATGACATGGTGTAGAGGGATAATATCAAACCAATGATGAAAACTCCATCTTTTTACCCTTGATGGCAACAACACGATGCATGCCTCGCTACACCTTCTATCACTGGGTGAGGTCACCGCACGGTATGAACCCAAAACCAAGCACTTCTCCCATTGCAAGAATCATAGATCTAGTTGGCCAAACAAAACCCACAACTCGAAGAGAATTACAAGGATATGAAATCATGCATAAGAGAGATCAGAAGAAACTCAAATAAGATTCATAGATAATCTAATCATAAATCCACAATTCATCGGATCTCGACAAACACACCGCAAAAGAAGATTACATTGGATAGATCTCCATGAAGATCATGGAGAACTTTGTATTGAAGATCCAAGAGAGAGAAGAAGTCATCTACCTACTAGCTATGGACCCGTAGGTCTATGGTGAACTACTCACGCATCATCGCAGAGGTCATGGTGTTGATGAAGAAGCCCTCCGTGTCTGAATCCCCCTCCAGCAGGGCACCAGAACGTGCCCCAGATGGGATCTTGCGGAGACAGAAGCTTGCGACGGCAGAAAAGTATTTTCGATGATCTCCTGATTTTTTTTCTGGGATTTTAGGGCATATATAGGCGCAAAACCTAGGGCAGAGGAGGTCCAGGGGGGCCACAAGCCTGTGAGGCCCGGCCTCCCCCTTTGTCGGGGCTGAGGGGCTTGTGGGGTCCCTGGGGACCCCCTGCATTGGTTCTCACATCTCCCGATCTTCTTTTGTTTCGGAAAAAATCTTTTCGAGGATTTTATTCCGTTTGGACTCCGTTTCATATCTTCCTGTGAAAAGGGTCAAAAACACGGAAAAAACAGGAACTGACACTTGGCACTGAGTTAATAAGTTAGTCCCAAAGAAGATATAAAAGGCATATAAAACATCCAAAGTTTTACAAGATAATAGCATGAAACCATCAAAAATTATAGATACGTTGGAGACGTATCAACTTACACTTAGTCACATCGCTTGCAAGGCTTGTGTGTGATGTTGTATTACTGAGTGGGCCCCGAGAAACCTCTCTGTCACACGGAGTGACAAATCCCAGTCTTGATCCATACTAACTCAACAGACACCTTCGGAGAAACCTGTAGAGCACCTTTATAGTCACCCAGTTACGTTGTGACATTTGATACACACAAGGTATTCCTCCGGTGCTAGTGAGTTATATGATCTCATGGTCATAGGAATAAATACTTGACACGCAGAAAACAATAGCAATAAAATGACACGGTCAATATGCTACGCATATAATTTGGGTCTTGTCCATCACATGATTCTCCTAATGATGTGATCCCGTTATCAAGTGACAACACTTGCCTATGATCAGGAAACCTTGACCATCTTTGATCAACGAACTAGTCAACTAGAGGCTCACTAGGGAAAGTGTGTTGTCTATGTATCCACACATGTATTTGAGTTTCCAATCAATACAATTCCAGCATGGATAATAAACGATTATTATTAACAAGTAAATATAATAATAACTAATTTATTATTGCCTCTAGGGCATATTTCCAACGTATATCACATCACGTCATTGGCCATATCATATCACAAGAATACCCTGCAAAAACAAGTTAGACGTCCTCTAATTTGTTGTTGCCTGTTTTACGTGGTTGCTATGGGTATCTAGTATGATCGCATCTTACTTACGCAAAACCACAACGGAGATGTGCAAATTGCTATTTAACCTCTCCAAGGACCGCCTCGGTCAAAACCAATTCAACTAAAGTTGAAGAAACCGACAGCCGCTAGTCATCTTTATGCAACGCGGTTGCATGTCAATCGATGAAACCAGTCTTTCGTAAGCGTACGAATAATGTCAGTCCGGGCCGCTTCAATCCAACAATACCACAGAATCGAGAAAATACTAAGGAGGGCAGCAAATTGAACATCACCGTCCACAAAACCCTTTGTGTTCTACTCGAGATAACATCTACGCATGAGTCGAGCTCATGATGCCACTGTTGGGGAATGTTCATGGGAAATAAAAAAATTCCTACGCACATGAAGACCTATCATGTTGATGTCCATCTACGAGAGGAGATTTGGATCTACGTACCCTTGTAGATCGCACAGCAGGAAGCGTTTAGAAACGCGATTGATGTAGTGGAACGTCTTCACGTCCCTTGATCAGCCCCACGAACCGTCCCACGAACCGTTCCGCGATCCTTCCCACGATCCATTCCGATCTAGTGCCGAATGGACGACACCTCCGCGTTCAGCACATGTACAGCTCGACGATGATCTCAGCCTTCTTGATCCAGCAAGCAAGACAGAGAAGTAGATGAGTTCTCCGGCAGCGTGACGACGCTCCGATGGTGATGATGATCTACTCCTGCAGGGCTCCGCCCGAGCTCCGCAGAAATACGATCTAGAGGTAGAACTATGTGGTTTAGGGTTGAGTTGCACGTGCCAAAAGTTGTCTCAAATCAGCCCTAAATCACCACTATATATAGGAGGGAGAGGGAGGAGGCTTGCCTTGAGGACTAAGTCCCCAAAGGGGCGCCGGCTAGGAGGAGAGGAGGATTCCTACTACAATCCTACTCCAACTAGGATTGGAAAGTGGAGTACTTCTCTTCCTTCCCACCTCCCCTTTTTTTCTTTGGTTTTCTTTCCTTGGTGCCAAGGCCCTCTTGGGATGTCCCACCAGCCCACTAAGGGCTGGTGCGCCACCCCTAGGGCCATTGGGCTTCCCCCGGGTGGGTTGCCCCCTCCCGGTGAACTTCCAAAACCCATTCATCACTCCCGGTACATTCCCGGTAATGCCCGAAAACCTTTCGGTAACCAAATGAAGCCATCCTATATATCAATCTTCGTTTCCGGACCATTCCGGAAACCCTCGTGACGTCTATGATCTCATACGGGACTCCAAAAACATTCGGTAACGACACATATAACTCAACTATACTAAAACATCACCGAACCTTAAGTGTGCCGACCCTACGGGTTCGAGAACTATGTAGACATGCCCCGAGGCACTCCTCGGTCAATATCCAATAGCGGGACCTGGATGCCCATATTGGATCCTACATATTCTCCGAAGATCTTATCGGTTGAACCTCAGTGTCAAGGATTCATATAATCTCGTATGTCATTCCCTTTGTCCTTCGGTATGTTACTTGCCCGAGATTTGATCGTCGGTATCCGCATACCTATTTCAATCTCGTTACCGGCAAGTCTCTTTACTTGTTCTGTAATACAAGATCCCGTGACTTACACTTAGTCACATTGCTTGTAAGGCTTGTGTGTGATGTTGTATTACCGAGTGGGCCCCGAGATACCTCTCCGTCACACGGAGTGACAAATCCCAGTCTTGATCCATACTAACTCAACGGTGAAAGGATCGATATGGTTGACTAGAGGGGGTGAATAGGCAACGACCACTTTTTAATTTATCTTAGCAAGTTAGGGTTAGCAACATAAATGTTCTCTAAAATGACAACAAGGAGGTGAACCTATATGATGCTACCAACTAAAAGTACTAAGGCAAGTAAGAGATAGTCAACAACAAAAGCATACACAATGTAAAGGTTAGAGATAACCGCAAGTGGAACCAATGAAGATGAGGATGTGTTACCGAAGTTCCTTCCCTTTGACAGGAAGTACGTCTCCGTTGGAGCGGTGTGGAGGCACAATGCTCCCCAATAAGCCACTCGGGCCACCGTATCCTCCTCACGCCCTCACACAATGCAAGGTACCGTGATTCCACTATAGGTGCCCTTGAAGGCGGCGACCGAACCTTTATATACAAGGTTGGGGCAAACTCCACACAAAGCTTGGAGGCTCCCAACAATACCACTGAGCTTCACCATAATGGAATGTGGCTCCGAGGTGACCTCAACCGTCTAGGGTGCTCAAACACCCAAGAGTAACAAGATCCGCAAGGGATTAGTGGGGGGAATCAATTTTCTCTTGGTGGAAGTGTAGATCTAGGCCTTCTCAACCAATCCCTAGGAAATCAACAAGTTTGATTGGCTAGGGAGACATATCGGGCACTTTTGAGCTTAGGGAGAAACAATGGAGCTTGGGAGGGTCAAAGGTAGGGCTCTAGAGCAAGAAGAACCCTTTATATAGTGGGGGGGAATCCAACCGTTTTCTCACTCACAGCCCGAGCCCAGCGGTACTACCGCTGGCTGCAGCGGTACTACCACTGAGCCCATGGTAGTGCAAAGACACTACCGGGCCAACCACCGCCAAGAAAGTCTTCGCAAAAAGTCCGACGAAGTACAGCCGCAATGAAGGCGGTACTAAAGTCCTGGAGCGGTACTACCGCTGACCAGGGGCGGTACTACCACCAGCCCATCGGTACTACCGCCAGCTCTAGCGGTACTACCGCTAGGCCCAGCGGTACTACCGCTAGGGACAGCGGAACTACCGCTAGGAGACCTTTTTGCAAGATGAGATAAACCAGAGATGGGAACATCTCCAAAGTTGCAGGGAAAGGGGATGGAGATAAAGTGTGTGCGTGCAAAATTTATTCCACCCAAACCTTTCCACTATGGATCCCCTCTTAATAGTACGACATTCCTACGACCCACAAACAAAGAGAATCGTAGAGGACACCGTGCTTCTGTTCCACGGAGGGTGCCGAATCGTCTTGTGTCATTGATATGTATTATGTGAAAGCTTAATGCACACGATTAGTCCTTTAAGGTACTTTCATCAATCACCAAAATTAATTAGGCACAAATATGCCCTAACAATCTCCCCCTTTTTGGTGGATTGATGACAATACCGGATTTGCACAGAAGAAAGCATGTGAACATAAAGATAAATAATAGAGATAATTGAAGAACATATGACTCACAACATATGATAGAAAATAAGTCTCACAATAAAACCAAGTCTCACATCACACGTAGCAAAGATAGCAAAACTGATCAAACCAAGTTCAAAGTAAACACGATAAAGATAAGCAAAGCTAAAGCAAAGCGCAAATCTGGCTCCTAGACTCTCTCCCCCTTTGGCACAAGACACCAAAAAGGGGGCACACCTAACGACAGAGGTGGTCACTCCGCATCCTCATCATCCCCAGACGCGTCCGTGGCATCCAGATCCTGCTCGTCCTGCTCCTCCTCAATGTCCTCCTGAGAAGCCTCCTCCTCAGCATCAGACCCAGTCCATTGGTAACCTTGAGCCCTCATACAGTCAGACTCTGGAGCGATGTCGTCCTCTGAGCCGCTTGAGATAGCCACATCAAGGGTCCTTAAGACACGCTTGTGCCTCTGACGGTTCTCCTTCTGGGCCACATGAGACTGATATTGTCCCTTGGCCTGCATGCAGAAGAGAGTCTTCATTTGATCCTTTAGTTTCACAGCCCAAGATGGCATAGCAGAAGAGCGGGTCTGTGAAGCAGGTCCTCCTCCAGCAGCAGTCTCTGTGTCCGTGTCCATGGGATGAGAAGAAGTTGATGGGTTGGCCCATTTGTCCTTGATACGGAACTTGATAGGATCATGCACAAAATAGTCAGCCATAATAGGGAAGGGGTCTATCAGATAGATATCGTGCCGCCTCTTCTGAATATAGGCAAACAAGTAAGGCCCATAGATGGGAACCTTATGGTTCATGATGCAGTTCCAAAGCTCATTGAACATCACATGTGCAATGTCGAGAGGCACAGAATCCTTAGTCCTTGCCTCCTCACACAGCAGAAGCATCTCAGCTAGATGACCATGCACCTCGTCCTTGTTGCCAATACGAGGGAATAGAGAGTTGCGGAAGACCCGATGCATGATATCCAGATGCTTGGAGAGCACACCTTTCTTGACGAAGTGTTGTTGCAGCCTGTCCTCGGGGGTGGCAGTAGACTAAGAAGGAGCATGAGGACACATCCAAAGAACATCTTTGTCCCCCTGAAAGTCGACTTTGAGGAATTGCATGAACTCCGTCTAGGAACCAGTCGGCTTCCGATTACCGGTCATCCACGTCATGGTGCGCACGTCATCAGGTTCAAAGTGAATAGTGACATAGAACTGGGCCACAATATCTGGATCAAAGTCCTGTCTGAAGGTGATGATATCTGTAAGGCCAAGCTTTTCAATCAAGGAGAGGGCCTCGCCAAAGTAGTCCGGATTCCGCCGAAGGTGAGCAAGGTCGATCCACTGCACTGGGACAAAGATCTTCTTGAAGGGCTTGATGATGTCACGATAGCTCATGTAGTGGTCCCATGACCAAACATAATCGATGTTCTTAATCTGAGCCTTGTCTTCAACATAGGGATTGCGGGTGCGGAGTGCCAGAAAATCCCTAGGGGCCATAGTGCGAACGTTGATCCCTTTGTTCTTGGAAGTAGTCTTCTTGAAGGACCTCTTCTTGGGATTCAGACTGGAAGTGGCAGAACCCTCTGGAGCATCTGGAGTGCGATACTGCTTGGGTTGGGCGGTACGAGCGGGATTCGAGTGACGAGCACCACCTATGACACACAAGACACACACACAAAAAGGAGCGATAGAAGGAGTCATGGCAATGGTCAAAAAGAATCATAAGAAGAAACATATTGCCAAGAGAAATCAAAGAACAAAAATAAAAAAATCCTCCTGGCGGTAGTACCGCTGGGGTCCTGGCGGTAGTACCGCTACCCTGGCGGTAGTACCGCTGGGGGTCGTGGCGGTAGTACCGCTAGGAGTTTGACTTTCAGATCTGAATATATATGAACCCTCAAAAACTACTAGATTCATTTCAAGAGATCCACGACTAATAAATAAACTCATTATAAGAATTACCATAGCCCTAACACATGTGGAACTCGAGATCATCTAGATGGAGACAAGCCTAGTCAAAGGGATCCAGGTTTTAGATGAAATCTATGAGAAGAATGATAAGAGCTACTAGATCTAAAACATGGAGAACTAGGGCATGTCAAAATAATTGCAATGAAGAACATAAAACCTAAACTCCCCTAAGATATCTTCTTCGTTCCATCCAAAAACTAAGCACAAATCATATCCATGGATTCAAATCACCAAGTTCCTAACCCTAGAACAACCAACACCAACCAAGTGAGGAAGGGGAGGAGCTTTACCGACGTCCATGGCACTTGACGTAGGAAGGAGGAGGGGAGCAAACCCTCGAACTCAAGGGAGAGAAGGGGCTCCATAGAGAGAGATCTAAAGGGGGGAGTTCGGAGTAGAGGAAGGGAGAGCCACGAGGAAGAAGAAACAGGGCAAGAAAAAACGGGCCCCCCTCCTTTATATAGTCCAAGTGGTACGGGCCCAGCGGTAGTACCGCTGGGGTCCTGGCGGTAGTACCGTTGGGGTCCTAGCGGTAGTACCGCCTTCCTGGCGGTAGTACCGCCCCCCTTGAGACAGCCCTAAAAAGCCCTAGTCAAGTCGTGATAGGCTGGGGTCCTGGCGGTAGTACCGCTACCCCTGGCGGTAGTACCGCTGGGGTCCTCGCGGTAGTACCGCTACCCCTGGCGGTAGTATCGCTCAAGAAGGCACAATGAGACATAGAATTTTGTGGAAATGAAGTGGGCAACGACTAGTCAGTGAAAAGAAAGATAACACCAGCAAGATATACTGACTAGTCATTTTGTATCCTTTCTTCCATACAAGAGAAAGGTAGGGGCGGTGGCCGAGGCCACCTATGTTTGAGGCAAAGGTATGACACCGCGAAGAATTATCCTTGGGTTCATGACCAACGCTCGTCTTTGAAGCACAAGTGCCATTTAATAATGGCCAAAGTGAAAGACTTGATCGATTTATGCATAATGGGGGAGGGAAAGTTCATTGAGAGAACAACACTCCCCCTATGTCCATGCCTACACCTAGAACTGGATGTAATGCAGAGTGAGGTGCAAAGTGCCTAGTTTCAATCCACATTACTTGAATCAATGATATTTAGCTCATGCCTTAACTCCCGGAACCTTGCTTCATCTAGGGGCTTAGTGAAAATATCTGCAAGTTGCTCTTTAGTGTTGATGAAGTGAACCTCAATATCACCTTGCTTGATATGTTCACGAATGAAGTGATGGCGAATATCAATATGCTTGGTCTTGCTATGTTGCACCGGGTTGAGGGAAATCTTGATAGCACTTTGATTGTCACATAGAAGAGGCACTTTGTCACAAGTTACACCGTAATCCTTTAAAGTTTGCCTCATCCATAGCAACTATGCACAACAACTTGCAGCTGCCACATACTCAGCTTCAGTGGAAGATAGTGAGACACAATTCCGCTTCTTTGAAGACCAACTTACCAGTGAACGACCAAGGAATTGGCATCCTCCAGAAGTTGACTTCCTCTCCACACAGTCTCCTGCCCAATCTGAGTCAGAATAGCCCACTAGGTTGAAGTTTGCTCCTTTGCGATACCATAGAACAAAGTTTGGGGTATGAGCCAAATATCGAAAGATTCGCTTAACAACCATAAAATGACTTTCTTTTGGTGCAGATTGAAACCGTCCACAAATCCCTACACTCAACATAATATCCGTTCTAGATGCACAAAGGTAAAGAAGGGATCCAATCATGGAGCGATATACCTTTCGATCCACCGCTTTACCATTGGGATCACTGTCAAGCTTGCATCTTGTTGGCATGGGAAACTTGACCAGCTTGACATCCTCTAGCTCGAACCTCTTGAGCATGTCTTGAGTTGATCATGAGACTCTTTCAGGGAGAAATGAGACTCTTCCAGGGAGAAATGAACGCCTTTCAAGACCTTGTGAGCCTTGTCAAGTGTGTCAAACTCCACTTTGAGTCTGTCATGGCCAACCCCAAGAGCATCCTTTTCAGACTTAAGCATACGAGTAAGAACAGTAGCATGATCTAGTTCCTTTTGCAATTTAGCGCGGTCATCGTTGTATGACTCCTCAAGAGCCAAACGAAGAGTGTGCTCCTTTTCTAGTGCAATAGATAGTTCAGAAATCTCATCGGCATAGTCACGACTATGTCCTTGCAGCTCGGAGATGGTCTCTTCAAGAGACTCGATGAGGTCATTAGCCTCACCTAGTTGTTTCAAGAGAGCAACAAAGTGCTTCTTGGGTTCTCCTTTGATCGTGCACAGAAATTTGTTAAGATCATGCTCATTAAGTTCCACAACATCACTATCATCAACACAATTCAACAATGAAGGAGCAGTAGTGATGTTGGTCTTAATGCTGGGTGTTACCTGATCGATACCTTTGGCCATGAGGCACTTGGCGATGTGGTTATCATTGGGGGCGTTGAAGAGAGACACATTCTTGGGAGAAGGGGTGGCAATGGCGACAGTCGCAGTTGCCACCATATCGTCATCGTCATCATCATCGGAGGGGTACTCTTCAAGTGCCACCATACCCTTTGGGTGGGGTTTCTTAACAAAGTTGTTCTTGTTTGGGAATGACTTGGTTTTGTCTTTGCGAATGAGCTTGCCCCTGTTGTCTTCCCTCTTCTCATAGGGACATTCTGCCACGAAGTGACTCACATTACCGCAGTTATAGCATGTCCTCACTCGTTGCTTGGATTTGAACCCACTTGAGTTGTTCTTGGTGAAGTTGGGCCTTGAGTTCCTCTTGTTGCCCCAGAATTGCCTTGACGCAAGAGCCATGTGCTCGTGATAAGCATACTTAGTGTCTTCAGGGCAGCTCTCCTCTTCCTCATCCTCTTCTTCTTCCTCAGAAGCAGCCTTTGCCTTTAAAGCAAGGTTGGGTGAAGCTGTCTTTGACCGAACTCGAGCAAGTGCATTGTCAGCGGTCTCGTTCATGATTGACATTGCAATGAATTCATCCAACACCTCATTGGAAGACAGGGAGTGGAAATCTGGTCGTTGGCGAATGACTGATGACATGGCTTTGTTGAAAGGCATGATGGCCTTGAGAATCTTGCGCTTGATCCATGTGTCATCCACATCCTTGCTCCCATGATCCTTGAGAGCAACAACAATAGCAGTCACCCTTCGATATAGATCACGAGGGTCCTCATCTTCCTTCATCACAAACTCATCGGCCTTATCAAGTACCACTTCATAGTTGGACTGTTGAATGCTTGAGCTTCCCTTGTACAGTACCATAATGTGCTCCCAACAATCCTTAGCCAGAGTGAAGGGGTGCAAGTGAGGAAGATCTTCAGGAGGCACTGCGAACTGTAGAATAAACAATGCGGAGTGATTATGTTGATTGTCCGCTTCTTCTCTTGGGGTGAGGTTGCTTGGTTCATGAGGATAGTAGACTTGCTCGATGATTCTCCATAAATTTGTTGAGCTGTGATTCAAATGAGACTTAATAGAAAACACCCAGTTAGAAAAATCACCCTTTACAAGCTTAGGAGGAGGACCAACAGGGTTAAGACGCGGTGTGGGAACAGGTCCTCCATAGACCATGGGAGGTGGAACTGAGGCATAGGTTCCAGTCCCATCATTTTTGAGAGGGGAAGAAGGTTGCATACCTTTAGCCGCTTCCTTAGAGGAATTGGCCTCCGAATCTGTGTTGGCGGGTTTGACCACCAACACCGGTTCGGGTGAACCTTTAATTCCCTCAATTAACTCTTTAAGCATGGTCTTCACTCCATTCGTCAAGGACATCTTGAGGGCGGCCATAGCCGTATTCAAGTCGTCCCTTGTGACCGAAGTCAAGGCCATGGCCTCGGGTTGCCCACGGGGAACTCCCTCATCATCTTCCATACTCTTCGGGTGGTGAAACCCTTCATAAAGAGACGTGGCTCTGATACAAATTGAAAGGATCGATATGGTCGACTAGAGGGGGGTGAATAGGCAACGACCACTTTTTAATTTATCTTAGCAAGTTAGAGTTAGCAACATAAAGGTTCTCTAAAATGACAACAAGGAGGTGAACCTATATGATGCTACCAACTAAAAGTACTAAGGCAAGTAAGAGATAGTCAACAACAAAAGCATACACAATGCAAAGGTTAGAGATAACCGCAAGTGGAACCAATGAAGATGAGGATGTGTTACCGAAGTTACTTCCCTTTGACACGAAGTACGTCTCCGTTGGAGCGGTGTGGAGGCACAATGCTCCCCAATAAGCCACTAGGGCCACCGTATTCTCCTCACGCCCTCACACAATGCAAGGTACCGTGATTCCACTATAGGTGCCCTTGAAGGCGGCGATCGAACCTTTACAAACAAGGTTGGGCAAACTCCACACAAAGCTTGGAGGCTCCCAACAAGACCACGGAGCTTGACCACAATGGAATGTGGCTCCGAGGTGAACTCAACCATCTAGGGTGCTCAAACACCCAAGAGTAACAAGATCCGCAAGGGATTAGTGGGGGGAATCAATTTTCTCTTGGTGGAAGTGTAGATCTAGGCCTTCTCAACCAATCCCTAGGAAATCAACAAGTTTGATTGGCTAGGGAGAGAGATCGGACACTTTTGAGATTAGGGAGCAACAATGGAGCTTGGGAGGGTCAAAGGTAGGGCCCTAGAGCAAGAAGAACCCTTTATATAGTGGGGGGAAAATCCAACCGTTTTCCCACTCACAGCCCGAGCCCAGCGGTACTACTGTTGCCACTCTAGCGGTACTACTGCTGGCTGCAGCGGTACTACCGCTGAGCCCATGGTAGTGCAAAGACACTACCGGGCCAACCACCGCCAAGAAAGTCTTCGCAAAAAGTCCGATGAAGTACAACCGCAAGGAAGGCGGTACTAAAGTCCTCGAGCGGTACTACCGCTGACCAGGGGCGGTACTACCGCCAACTCTAGCGGTACTACCGCTAGGCCCAGTGGTACTACCGCTAGGGACAGCCGTACTACCGCTAGGAGACCTTTTTGCAAGATGAGATAAACCAGAGATGGGAACAGCTCCGAAGTTGCAGGGAAAGGGGATGGAGATAAAGTGCGTGCGTGCAAAATTGATTCCACCCAAACCTTTCCACTACGGATCCCCTCTTAATAGTACGACAATCCTACGACACACAAACAAAGAGAATCATAGAGGACACTGTGCTTCTGTTCGACGGAGGGTGCCGAATCGTCTTCTGCCGTTGATATGTATTATCTGAAAGCTTAATGCACACGATTAGCCCTTTAAGGTATTGTCATCAATCACCAAAATTACTTAGGTACAAATATGCCCTAACAAACGGACACCTTCGGAGATACATGTAGAGCACCTTTATAGTCACCCAGTTACGTTGTGACGTTTGATGCACACAAGGTATTCCTCCGGTGCTAGTGAGTTATATGATTTCATGGTCATAGGAACAAATACTTGACACGCAGAAAACAATAGCAATAAAACGACACGATCAATATGCTACGTTCATAGTTTGGGTCTCTAGTCCATCACATGATTATCCTAATGATGTGATCCAGTTATCAAGCAACAACACTTGCACATAGTCAGAAAACCTTGACTATCCTTGATCAACTAGCTGGCCAACTAGAGGCTTTCTAGGGACATTGTTTTGTCTATGTATCCACACATGTATCTATGTTTTCATTCAATACAATTATAGCATGCATAATAAACGATTACCATGAACAAAGAAATATAATAATAACTAATTTATTATTGCCTCTAGGGCATATTTCCAACACCGGAAATGAATATTGATATATAGGATGGTTTCATCTGATCACTGGAAAGTTTCGGGCAATTCCGGCAGTGTATCGGGAGTGACGAATGGGTTCCGGGTGTTTACCGGGAGCGGACCACCCACCCGGGAGTGAGCCCATGGCCTTAGTGTGGCGCACCAAGTCCTTAGCTGGCTGGTGGAGTTAGCCCAAGAGGGCTACGGCGCCACAAGTAAAAATACCAAAGAAAAGAAGAAAGAAAAGGAAATAAGGAGGTGGGAAGGAAGAGGAGGACTCCTCCTTCCCAAACCGAATTGGAGGAGGAGTCCTCCTCCTTCCCAAACCGAATTGGAGGAGGAGTCCTCCTCCACCCTTCGGCCGGCGCACCCTTGGGTCCCTTGTGCCCCAAGGCTAGCCCCTCCCCTCCTCCTATATATATTGGTGGTTTAGGGCTTTTTGAGACACAACTTTGCCACGTGCAACTCAAGCCTATTCCACATAGATTTACCTCTAGATCGGATTCCTGCGGAGCTCGGGCAAAGCCCTGCAGGAGTAGATCATCACCACCACCGGAGCGCCGTCACGCTGCCGGGGGACTCATCTACTTCTCCGTCTTGCTTGCTGGATCAAGAAGGCCAAGATCGTCATCGAGCTGTACGTGTGCTGAACGCGGAGGTGTCGTCCGTTCGGCGCTAGATCGGAACGGATTGTGGGACGGATCGTGGGACGACGGTGATTTGAATCACGAAGTTGTACCACTACATCAATCGCGTTTCTTAACGCTTCCCGCTTAGCGATCTACAAGGGTACGTAGATCTAATCTCCTCTCGTAGATGGACATCACCATGATAGGTCTTCGTGTGCGTAGGAATTTTTTGTTTCCCATGCAACGTTCCCCAACAATTATAAACTATTATTAACATTTGAGTATCATCATGCTAACGAGACATTGCAAAATATCTTTTCTATAGAATAACTCCCGAGCGACATCGCACGACCCTTCTCTAGGGCAACCGTCTCCAAACGCACCCGACCCGAGCAACCATGGTGCTTCTCCTTGATGACCATGACGGTAAGTTTTCTCTAGTTCATTTATGACATAGGGAGCTTTTTTAGTTCATTTATGACATAATTAGCTTAGTTAAGTAAAAACACCACAAGAACCTTAGTTAGCTCATAATTTAACGTATCTTCCTCCTAAATGACATAATAAGCTTAAAATAAGAAAAGTATTGTAATCATCCTCTTCCTCTCCTTCTCCTTCTTCTCCTTCTTCTTATTCTTGTAATCATCATCTTCTCCTTCTTCTTCTTCTTCTACTACTACTACTACTTCTTCTTCTTCTCCTACTCCTCCTCCTTCTTCTTCTCCTCCTTCTTCTCCTATTTCTTCTCCTCTTTATTCTTCTCCTTAGCTTATTTTCCCAAAGAAAGACATACTTAGATAATTATCCTCCAAAATGACATAATTAGCTAATTTAGTTCATTTATGACATAATTAGCTTAATTAGGTAAAAAACATCACAAGAACCTTGGTTAGCTCATAACTTAGCGTATCTTCCTCCTGAATGACATAATAAGCTCAAAATAAGAAAAGTATTGTAATCCTCCTCTTCCTATCCCTCTCCTTCTTCCCCTTTTCTTATTCTTGTAATCACCCTCTTCTCCTTCTTCTTCTTCTCCTCCTCATTCTTCTTCTTCTCCTCCTTCTTATACTCCTATTTCTTCTCCTCTTTCTTCTTCTCCTTAGCTTATTTCCCCCAAGAAAGACATACTTAGCTAATTATCCTTCAAAATGACATAATTAGCTAATTTAGTTCATTTATGACATAATTAGCCGAGTTAGGTAAAAAACATCACAAGAACCTTCGTTAGCTCATAACTTGGCGTATCTTCCTCCTAAATGACATAATAAGCTCAAAATAAGAAAAGTATTGTAATCATCCTTAGTATTGTAATCATACTTAGCAAATTATCTTCTCCTTCTCCTTCTTCTTCTTCTTCTTCTTCTTCTTCTTCTTCTTCTCCTCCTCCTCCTCCTCCTCCTCCTCTTTCTTCTTCTCCTCCTCCTCCTCCTCCTTCTTCTTATCCTCCTCCTTCTCCTCCTCCTTCTTCTTCTTCTGCTTCTTCTTATTTTTCTCCTTCTCCTTCTTCTTCTTCTCCTCCTTCTTCTCCCTCTTCTTCTCCTTCTCCTCCTCCTCCTCCTCCTCCTCCTCCTTCTTCTTCTTCTTCTCCTTCTTCTTCTTCTTCTTCTTCTTCTTCTTCTTCTAGTTTTATTCCTCTTCTAGTTGTATTCTTCTTATTCTAGTTTTATCCTTCTTCTTCTGACATTATTATTTTCATTTTGCAGATATCATTCACTCATGGAAGCTGCCATTCATGGAAGCCGACATTGATGGATTGGTATTGTTTTATTTTTGTTTTGATTTGTTTTGATGAATAGTATGAAACTATGTGTATGTATGGAGATAAGATGTTCGATACATGGCCTATGGCCTATATATACAATGTTATTGCTCTTATATGATGTTCGATACATGGCCTAAGTTGTTTATTTGATGTTTGAAAGTATATGTGGATGTTGGAAACTATATGCTGTTAGAAACTATATGTGCAACTATATGCATTTTAAAAATATAGGGAAATGAATAAAAGCAAACAAAACAGTGACAATATGTCCACCACATGCCAAAGGGGACACGTGGCACCCACATGTGCATCCTCGGGCAACAGCGACTGACCCATATGGTCACTTTGCCGTGTGCTGCCCTAGCGAGCAAATGACAACGGGCCACCGTGGCAGACGACAAAGAGCCTCCCAATAGGCAGTGGGGGGCTTCCCATGTTGACTTATTGCAAACGACAACTTATGGCAGACGACAAAGCCCATCAAATAGAGCAGACGACAAATACTTCGTTAGCACCTAACAGAGTAGTTGCGTGTCGGCTGCCGTCTAAGGGGCTTTGCCGTCTGCTAGCTTGTGAGGCTGACGGCAAAGCCCTTTGTCGTCCGCTTTCACTAGGCGGACGACAAAGAAGGGCCTTTACCGACGAAAGTAGCCGTAGAAGTTTTTCCAACACGAGGTTGACGGCAAAGGCCTTTGCCGTCCGTGATATACCCCTTTGCCGTCCGTTATGGTAGACGGCAAAGAAGTTGATTCCTGTAGTGTGCTCCCAATTGTACGAATTTAGGGGAAGAAAGAATGAGTGATGGGAAAAGCAAAGCATCACAGGATAAGAGCATCTCCAACCGCCCCCGAGGAAGCCCACCAGGAGCACTTTTTTAACACCAACGGACGAAAAAAGTCCCACTCACGCCCCCACGAGCTTGATTAGCGCCGGATTTGTCAAAATTTTGACTCGCGAACCCAACCCAAATCCAGGATCGTGAGGGGCGGTCGTGGGAGGGGAAAGAGTGTGTTTTGCATGTCATTTGGCCCACCATCAGCCCCACACTCTCTCTCCTCACTTCTCCTTTGGGGCCCACCCACGTGCTGCTCTCTCTTCTCTTCTCTTTTCCTTCTCTCCCACCACCAACTCCGACAACCGTGCAGAACGCCTCGACACGTCGCAGCCCTCGTCTCGCCTCGCCGCACATAGGTCCGGGACAAGCTCGACGCCGCCGCCACCTCCTCACCGCGGCATCCCAGCTCTACCGCACCGCGAGCAGCAACACCCTCCTCCACGGCTTTTCGCCCTTCAGGGGAGGACTGCCACCTGCCAACACAGCCACCTCCGGTGGGTTGCAGGGCACGTAGAGGTCGCACATCTCAGGGTCAACCAACATGGAGTAGTCCAAGGACGAGAAGAAGAAGGTGTCCTCATCCTCTTGGTCTCCGCTGTTGCCGAGACCGCAACCGAACGCGGCGAGCTCGACTGCCTCGGGGCAGCCCACGAACCCTTCACGGGCACGCGTGTTGCGCCCTCGCACCCGTCTTCGCAGTTCGCACACAGGAACTCCGACTTGCCTCCCTAGACTGCCACGTGTGTTGCAGCCGGGCGGCCGCACACCCGACACAAAGTGGCACGCACACGTGCTTCCGCGAGAGGCGCGTCGTGTCAGCGCGGTAGTGCAGCGCAGCTGCCGCCTCCATGCAACAATTGCACGGCCAGTGCTTCCATGCCACCGGAGGACGAGTCGGTCGAGCAGAGCAGAGAACCCCGTGACGCCGGTGGGAGGAGGGGAGACGAAGGCAGGGCAAATGGCGGGATAACGAGATTGTCTGGGGCTCAACGATTGGTATACTTTGCCCCCCCCCCCGAGCAAAATTAGCGCTGACAAATCTTCATCTCGCGCAAAAATAGTTCATGGAGGGGCACCATGGTTGGAGATGCTCTAAGGCCTGTGTCAATGCATCGTCTCTTAGCACATCATATGCGTAATAAAAACATAAGAAACAACTAGTACAATGCATTGTATCTCATGTATTGTATCTAAATTTAATGATTTGTGACTCATGCATGCATGTGATTGGGTTAACAACTTTTTTTTGTCTATGTTCACGTGTCAAGGTTGTATGTTAGCTAAGGCTGGTTGTAATGGGGAGTATCATATACTAGTATCATGCATATGATACTAGTGTATGATAGTACATCTGTAATGCATAGAATCATATAGTAGTATCATAGAACAATTCATTTATTGTCATACATGACACATAGTAACACAACATTTAATATGATACTGTATCATAATATAATACTCAATCCTTTTTTTCTTCATTTAATTCCATGGCACCTCATCAAATATGACTAGTTGACATGCATGATACTACCATTACAATCAACCTAAGATACAACCTCACTATCTTTCTTTATTAAATATAGTGCCACATAAGCAAAATTCCTATGAAACCGCTAAGAGAGTTGCATTGGCACAGACCTAAGGATGAGCTGGGTCATCTTGTGTTGACTGAGGAACATATGTGTGGGACTGAGACACGTGTGGCTCATTGAAGACGCGGTTTATTTTTCAAAAAAATCATCCGGTTCAATTTAAGCCCCTGTTCGGCTCCTCTCCGCTCCGCAACTGCAGCTCCTGGAGCGGAGGGAGAGGCAGCACAATTTTGAGGAGTCATTCTGATCGAGCTCCTCACGTGGAGCGGAGTTTCAGGATTGGAGAGGTTCCGAACGCGCCCTAAGTGTTCTCCAATTTTCATTAGACTACTCACAATGGGAAGTAACATAGAGTAGTAACATGCATATGTTACGGGTCTAAGTTACTACCTCTACAATGGATAGTAACATTGAGGTAGTAACATTGAGCCATTCATTTATTATCTTATAGACTCATCTTGCCTTGGTATGCGTTATGTTACTCCTAATATGAGTAACTACCTAAGTTACTTAATTTCTCTCTCTTCTCATTAATTAGTTGTCACATCATATTTTTTTGCTTAAGTGGCATCTATATTACTACCTATGTTACTTCCATTGTGGGTAGTCTTAGAGCATCTCAACCAGCGGCGCTAAAAACGCGCATGAGCGGTAAACTGGGTTTTTAGCGAGTGCGGGACGAAAACGCGCGCTCTAGTGGACGCCGGAAATTAGCGCCCGCTGCAAACAATTGCGCGCACGCGGGAGAAAGCGGGCGGTCGCGCGCTAGATTTGGCGCATCGCTTCGGGCGCGCCTATAAATTGCGGCGCTCACCACGCGGCTTCCCATCGCCCTCCCCACTGCCACGCGCGCTCTGCCGCTTCCTCGCCGCTTCCTCTACCGCACCGCCACCAAAGAGCCCCCATCGAGCCACCATGTCGCTGCGCCGCCGTGGATCTTTGGGCTACACAGGCGTCCGCGCGCGCCCCTCCGGCGTCTACTACGCCGAGATCCGGTCCGGCGACGTCCGCCTCGGCCTCGGCACGTTCGAGAACGCGCACGAGGCCGCCCGCGCGTACGGCGCGGCGGCGTGGCGCTTAGGAAGGCCTCGCGCGTAGATGAACTTCCACGACGTCTACACGCGCGAGCAGGCGCAGGCCGTCGCCCCTCCGCCTTGTCTGATAACAGACCAGGACCGTGAGGACCATCGTCGGCGGCAGCGCCGCCTCCTCATCGCTGAGGAGGATGAGCGATCCATGGCGTAGTGGCGCCGGCGCCACCCAGAGGACGTCGCCGTCGAAAACGCCTTCTGGGCGGAGAGGACAACAAGGTGCCGCGAGGAGCGGGATGACAGGCGTCGGCGCAAGTCACTGGCCTTATCGCAACGCAAGGTCGTCAACAACAATGGAACGTCGTTCTTCGGGAGTGACGATGAACGTTGGAATGATATTTGACTCGATACCTCGGACACCGAGGATGATGATGATGAGGAGGAGGAGGACACGAAGTAGGTTCTAGTAGTTACACCATAGTTTTTATCTAGTTGCATCGTAGTTTTTTATCTATCTATGCAATGTATCATTTTATCTATGTATTGTGAAATATCTATGTATCGTTTTATCTATCTATCTATGAAATATCTATGTATATCTGTGTATTATGCGAGAGCGCGCGCGTTGCATTTTAGCGCGCTTGCTAGAGACCCGATTGGACCGGCCCAAGTCAGCGACCAGTAGCGAATCTGGAGACCACAAAAAAAGTTAGCGACCAGCAGTTGAAAAATCTGAAACATTTCAGTAAAAATATCAGAATATATTTTTAAAATTCCGGAACATTTTTTTAAATTTCGGAACATTTTTTCAAATCCAGAACATTTTTGAATTCTGGAACATTTTTTATAATTCCTAAACATTTTCAAATTCTGGAATATTTTTTAAATTTCAAAAAAAAATTCAAATTCCGAAACATTTTCTCAAATTCCGGAACATTTTCAATTTTTCAAACCTTTTTTCAAATTTCGGAACTTATTTTTTGAAAAATTCAAAACATTTTAATAAAAATATGAAACCATTTTTTTAAATTCCAGAACATTTTTCAAATTTTGGAACATTTTTTAAAATCCTAGAACTTTTTTCAAATCCAGAACATTTTTTTGAATTCTTGAACATTTTTTTAATTCTGGGACATTTTCAAATTTCAAAACATTTTTCAAATTGAGAAACAGTTTTTTAAATTTCAGAATATTTTTGGATAATCCAGAACATTTTAAAAACAGAAACAGAAAAGAAAGAAAAAAAACCGGTTTAGGGAATTTTCTAAAAAGTTTCCAAAACCCAAAAAACCGTCTGATAACCTTTAAAAGGTTTTCGAAACCGAAGGTGTTGAACATGTAAATGGACCGGCCCATTTATGAATACCCGTGTGCGAAGCCTCGACATTTCGACAGAGAATGCGACGAATAAGGATTTCCCTCCCTTCCCACCAAATCCGCGTGGCCCTCCGACGTCGGTTCATCTCCGACCACGACTGGAAAAAGTTCGAACCGCCACCACACGCACCGACTCCTTCCTGGAAACCCATCGCCGCCACCAGCTCCATGCCCTCTGTAAATACCACACGAGCCCCCAATGGTTTCCCCGCATCGTAGGGTTTGATTGATTGACTTCTCCTCTCCTCTCTTCTCTTCCACCTCCCGTCGTCGGGTAAGCGCAAGTACGGTGTTCGTAATCGGTTCCGATCTCGCGCTCCCTTTTCGCTATTCTTCGTCTGATTGTATTCCAGGCTAGGGTTCTGTCTTGGTCGAGGTGCTCCTCCCGTCGATGTCGAGGTCTAGCTAGTCCCGGTGTTTTCTCCTCGTCTGTTCCGTTGATATTGGTATCGTGTTCTGAACCTTGCTGCTTTGGTTTAGGGTCGAGGCTAATCTACTTTGATTTGACTTCTGATCTGATTTAGGGATCTATCATGCTCTGGTTGCGATGTGATTTAGGGTCGCGTCTTATCCTTTATATTATTATCATGGTCATGATTGCTTATTGGATTTAAGGTTGTGATGAGAAATGGAGATTATATTTGGCGTGAATAACGAGGTCTGTCGGTATAGATACGTGGAGGTGGAGCAGTTTGTTTTGTTTCATTTCTGTTTGTTCTGGAATCTGGAGGATTGGTCTGGTCGGTTTAGTTGGTTCCGTGGAGATGTTTGACATGATCCGAATGAGAGATTGAAGGTTGTGGTTTCATTTTGGCTTGGTCAGTTCAAGGTGTTTATATTTTTGTGGCGAAAAACAACGGGTTGGAGACAGTTCACAGTCAAAATTCTGCTGTTATTTTTGCTTTTGATCCCGTTCCTTCATACTTGGTCAGACTCAATAAAAATTGGAGGAAGTTGGAAAAAGGTTTGCTAGGTCTATTTGGATATATTTGCTTTCGCCTATCAGCCTATACACGTCAGATTATATGGAAAGGATTGTGCTATATTACCATGTTATAAACTGTGTTGACATGTTCATGGCGGAGGTGATTCTTCAGTGGCTATGTTTTGGTGTCAACTTTGGTTTGTTTCATTTCAAGATTCATAGGAAAATCGGAGGTGCTTGTTTTGTTTGCGTTCTAGATTTAATTTCTCAGGAAGCACCTTAAATGAACATGGAAGTTTGCTTTTGAAGTGATCTGTTTGAAGGTTGTTTCAACTACAGTGAAGATGCTCTTGGTTTGTCTCTGCAGAATTACTTCACTGTTGCTGTGTTTTTCTTTGGTGGTATGTCAAGGTGTATTCAGATGCTGGTTACTGTGTTGGAATCTACCAATCCTTCTGATCACTAGTTTGTGTGTATGATTTTCTAAACGGATATTTGGTTGGGCTTCAGCTGGTTTCATGTTCTGTCCGGTGTTGGATTAGTCTTAGGTTGGTAATTCGTATTCTTATTGTAATCTGCAGCCATGTTTTGTTAATTAGTATGTTCTAATGCAATTTATGCTGTACACAATTGTCAATTATGCATCTGGTCTGATGTTGCGAACTGTAACTGATGTAATTGTTGAATGATATGTATGGATGCCTTAATTTAGCCTTTCGTCGTCTGTCCAGTGTTGGATTAGTCTTAGGTTGGTAATTAGTATTCTTATTGTAATCTGCAGCCATGTTTTGTTAATTAGTATGTTCTAATGCAATTTATGCTGTACACCATTGTCAATTATGCATCTGGTCTGATGTTGCGAACTGTAACTGATGTAATTGTTGAATGATATATATGGATGCCTTAATTTAGCCCTTCGTCGTCGCTTGGTTGGGTGTATAAAAGCTATAACCAAATAGCAACTGAATTTCATAGCTTGATGTTCTTACTCCCTGCATAAGTTACATTTTTATTCATTTTGCTTGGTTGGGGTGTATAATAGTTGTAACCAAATAGCAACTGAATTTCATAGCTTGATGTTCTTCCTCCCTGCATAAGTTACATTTTTATTCATTGTTATCTGTTAAAATTGAATGGAGATTGTTGTGAGCATCCTGTTTTTCTAGTTGCCATGATCTCAATTTAGTAATGTTGACTATTGACCTAACATTCTGAACTTTGCTCCGTTATCCTTTGTTATGTTGTCCGTTCATCCGTTTGGTCAGTTTAACTGTGAAATATGATGGTTGTATTTTCTTATTCTGTCCTATAAGTATGCCCAAGATTCATTATTATCACATGGGGTGCTGTGCTTGTATTTAATCTTGATTTTGCATCATTCATGAGTATCATATTATGTCGCTGTTTTACGTAATTTAACTGTGAAATATGATGCTTGTGTTTTCTTATTCTGTCCTATAAGTATGCACATGATTCATTATTATCACAAGGGGTGCCGTGCTTGTATTTAATCTTGATTTCGCATCATTCATGAGTATCATATTATGTCGCTGTTTTACGTAGTTTGGTATTAAGCTTCAAGTTAATCGCATGTTAGTGTGAGGGCAATGTTGTGAGATAAGTAGGGGTTAGTCCATATAGAGTTCTATGTTTGCACTATTTGTAGTCTGCTTTTACTCTTGGAGTTTCCAACCTGGTTATTGTGAACTAAGATTTTATAGGGCGTAGGCTATATGGAACACCTTATGGTCTGTAACAATTTTCCATTCAACACAGTTTCAGTTTTGAGCAAGTATTCAAAGGCAATATTATGTGATAAGTGGTGTTGGTCTTGTCGGAGTTCTATGCTTATGTTGTTTATAATTTATTTTCACTCTTATAGTTTTCATCTTGTCAGTGAATTAATATTTTAGTTCTGATTTAACTTCCCCCCTTGGTTGGAGATTAAGAATGGCAGATACTGCAACTTTCAAGCTTAGTAGAAGATTTATTCCCATGTGATTTAGCTTTCCTTCCCTTATTTGGTTCATATGACAAGCATAAGCATGCCACGTACTATAATTTTCAGGTGCCTTGTTTTCAAAATTAGAACATTTTATTATCTTGAGATTATTTGAATAATTACCTGTCCCTGATTTGTTGTGCTGTATTTATCTCTTAGGCCTGAACAGTGCAGTAGCTGTTACATAAGTTCTATATATGACCTAATGTTCTTTTTGTGTGCTTGGATGCGGGCTTCTGTTTGTTTGCTAGTTCTCATTAGTTCAGCAACTATCTGAGTCTTATCCTCGTGACTAACTAGAGCAGTCTTAACCAAATGTACATATTATTTGTTGTGCTTAGCACTCTTAAATTTCTTGGTTACAGTCTTTATGATCTAGTTTTGATGCTCTTCCTAAATAATGTCAATAATGTTATGCCGTTTAACTTACAATCCTTGTTCTTGAGTTCCAATTCCTACAATCTTACTCCCTCTGTCCCATAATATAAGAACGTTTTTAACACTACATTAGTGTTAAAAATGTTCTTATATTATGGGACGGAGGGAGTTATTTATTTTGCTTAGTATGGAATAATGCTTTCTGTTAAAATGATTTATGGAATAATCTTGATACTGGACACTGTTCACATGATATTTTTAATGGTTAGGGAGCCAAGTAGGTGTTGCTACATTCCATGCATTATTATTTAGTTAGAAGTCACCTGAAAAATGTTTTTTTTTTCATGTTTGCATGTTTTATTGACAATGGATAGTTGACAAAGAGATTTATTTTGAGGAAGACTTTGTTTATCTTGTTTGCTATTCTTTGCGCTTAGTGACCATCTTTGTATGTTGTTAATTTATAATGTTAAATGACTTATGTGTACCCTTAACAATCTTTTGCTTTTTTGCCAATTCTACTTGTGATCTGTTATCAAGTAATAATGTCAAATTGGTCCATAACCAGATTGTTCTCAGACAGTGTGTTCTTTTTTTCTCGTCCATTGCATTTTGAAACACAATATGATAAATATTTAATTGTTTCAATCTTAACTGTTGTGTTGTTAAGCTAAGTATGTTTCTCCTATTTAACTAAATTTAAGAGTAAGTTCTTAATTAATCCTTAATATATTTTTGACTTTCTGCTTACTACCTCTTTAAAAATCTCTAGATAAATAATATTTACCATGATGTAATATAGTATAGTTTGAGGCCCCTTTACCACAATTGTTTTGTTAAATTTGTATGTACTCACGGGGTCACTCCATTTCCTAGATGTCACTTTTTCTTCTCACTGTGCGTTCTCACCTCGAGTTCTGCTAGTTTCGGTAGTTTTATCTTTGTGTGACTCCAGGTTTGTATGTACAAGATTTCTTTATCACCTTGCTCGAATTGTGTGAAACTTTGATCTCAACTTTAATTCAGAACTTGGCTCGATAGCTAATATCAAAAAAAAATCTGTCTCCATCTTATAATTGTGAATATTTTTCATAAAAATAGATCAAAGTTATTGAATAGAGGAATCAGAATCATCTCATTGCCTTCTCTGCTTTATAACTTAGGATGTGATTCTGCTATGTTGCAGGTGTGCATGTAGAGTCTAATTATTTCTTTCATTTGTTTGGTTTCACTTTTTGGTTAAAGATTGGTAGCAGAAGACATTTTGCCCTTTCTGGCACTGTTATTTAGTATGCCACAGCGTTAGAATTGCTTGTTCCATACTTATTTTGTTTACGCATCATAATGTATCTAGTTACATATTTGTCAGTAATTCAGATAGCAGGCGTGTGCATGTAGTTTAATATGCCACAGCGTTAGAATTGCTTGTTCCATACTTTTTTCTTAACATATCATAGTGTATGTAGTTACATATTTGTCAGTAACACCTTCTGGGCCTACTCACAGCTATGTTTCATATTTGTTTCTTTAAACAAATATTTATGTATATAGTTACGCCATGAATTGAGAACATTTAAGGTACGTTACGCCATGAATTCAAATAACAGTTAAGGTGTGACCGACCTTGAAGGGGGTTTGGGTTGTAAAATCAGGAGGAGGCCTTAATTTCTTTGTGTAGTTAAATTGCTTGGCTCTATTTTGTGTTGCTCATCAGATATTCATGAGGTGTATACATTAAGATATCTTCTTACTTCAGCGAGGTCATTTTTATTCCGAATTATAGTCAAGTCTTTGAGCTCACATTTTAGCTAGCTATAATTTTGCAAATAAGTAGCTCTCATAGGTTCATTATTAGTACCATGCTTTCTAACATGTGAGGTTCATATCTTCAACCTTTTTTCCAGACATCTTTTTACGCCCTACAAACTAGGACATATATTTTGACTCGTAAAGTTCATATCATCCCATTGTCAAGTTAATCTTGTCTCTGTTTAGTCTGCATGTTAGGTTTGTCTTAAGTCAAAGTTTCTAACTTTCTCTTAGGCGATAAGAGTGGTTGGTGCGTCGACTAGTGAAGTTCTGTGGAAGTTGGTGTTTTTCAAATGTGTCCGGCGTCGGTCGAGACGCGATGTTGTGTTTTGATTAGGATAGGCTCTTTGTGTTGTAGCTTGCTTTGCAGTGTTGTCTGTCTTTGTTGTCCGTCTTTGTTGTTCGGATGTGGTGTTTGCGCTATGCTTGCTGTTTGCAGTGAGTGTAGTTTCTTTTAACTCAAATTCTGTCTTCTGTAAAGCTAAGGTATGCCTAGGCGTACTCTTGAAAAACAAAACTTCAACAAAAGTTTATAAGAAAAAAACCCAACATTCACAATATCACTAAATTCATCATAGAAAATATCTTCAGTATACTGTAGCTTTTGATGCTTTTCAAAAAGAAACGGGAGGACTATTTTTTTTCCATTGTTATAGCGTTGTTTTGTATACAGCTATTTTATCTTAGATGGTGCGTCGTGCATCAACTTCTTCGACTCTGCATCACCTTGAATTTGGTGCATGGCTGAACTTGTAGTGTGATTGTGGTAAACTGTCATTATTAAGGTGTAATTTTGAATGTTGACCTTTTGTCTGGATTAGTTATCGGTCTCTTTCCAAAGCTTTGGCAGCATTTTGATTTGTTGAAAATAACAACTATTTGAAGAATATTCATTGGGTTTACTGGACAGTCAAGTACCTGATATTAGTTGTGTCTTTTGAGGTAACCACAAACAATTGCAAGCTTGAAAAGGTGAATTTGTATGTGGTCTTGGACTTGGGGGTGTATTTGGTATCTTGCACTTTTTTTAGATCTCTAGCATGCATCTTTGCTATTTATGTGGTACTCCCTCTGTTCCTAAATACTTGTTGGGGAGAACTAGATTAGTTCTCCCCAACAACAAATATTATGATACAGAGGGAGTATTTTTTTTCCTTAATGCATTATTTTTGTCTCTTTTCTTTTTGTAATTAGCTACTCCCTCCGTCCCAAAATAAGTGTCTTAACTTTGTACTAGCTCTAGTACAAAATTGTAATAATCGCGAGACACTTATTTTGGGACAAAGGGAGTATTATTTTTACTAGTTCTACTTGGTTGTCGCTCATGAGAATCTCTGCCGCAATTATCCATGCTTCAATATAATTAACTTAAAACATATAGATTTATGTGATGTTGTCTGTATCCCATATCATATTGAGGTCTGTCCACATTTTGGTTATAAGGCTTGTTCTTCTAAGATAGTTGAAGGTATTAACTGATTTTTTTTACATTTGTAAGTTTCTTTGACTGTATATTCCCTTTGTTTGTGGTACAATATTGAAATGATTATGTTCAAAACAATTTTAGTGCCTATATTGTAGGTTCATTAGCACTATTGTACATCTGAAATGCAAGTTTCTACATTTTTTCTGTATTTTTCTTACTGCATTTGTTGTACAACTTAGCTAAACATATCAATTCTATGTTTTTTTCAACTTTTGAACCATTGTTATTGTATGGCTGTCTTTTTTACATTAGATAGTGTACTGTACATTAACTTGTTTTGACAGGGTCTTAGATTTGGTACATGTCAGGAATTTCTAGTGTGATAGTGTACAGTCATGATGCAGGGTAAACTTGCTTATGATAACTGCTGTTTGACAAGTTCAAAATGATGATTTTAACTGGGGTATGTGACTTGGGGTGTATTTATTAGCTTGAGTACAATTTTTTTTAATTGTTTTGAGATGTTTAGCATGGAAATTTGCTTTATATACTTTTTTTTAACGCACAATAAGTCTATTATGTTGGATAGATCGAGTCTTGCTTGGCGGTAGCTTCTGTTTGTATGATTTAGTTTGAAAAGGAATCGCTTATCGTTCTGTCGTTGGATGTGTTAGCTGTGTGCAAAATGACCCCTTGAAAGACCATCTTAGTAGGTCATTCTTATTTGTTTTGTTCTATTTTTTTGGTCCTCGACAATTCTGGTATGTTTTTAAATCTTGGTTTTTAGTAGATTACAAGATACTGTGCTGTTTATATGTCTCCTCTGGATGGCTGCTTTAGTTCTTGCATCTCATGTTGATGTGTGTTGTATGTTGTTTGTATCTCCATTTACAGTTTGTATTGTTTGCCTGTTGACATGTTTCATCTTCGTCTCTCTAGATTTATTATTGCCTCTTTATATGTGAAGCGTATGTATGGGGTGGGTGAGGGTGCGTAACACTGCCAATGCCGGTCCCAAGCCCGGATAAAAGTGGAGGGAGCACCAACTAACTTTTGTATCGGACAGATGAACATCCTGTTATGCTCTACTAGTTTTGTTGTATTTTTTTGTAAGTTGTTTCAGACTTCCAGTGCACTAGAACCGGAGCGGATGGCCGATGTGGGTAGCTCGTCCAGCTTGAGTATGAACACAGGAAGTTAAAATTTGCGGTCTCAACTGATCCCATCATCAAAATAGGGAAGAAATAAAGGAAAACAGGGAAGAAAGTAAGAACTTGGGAGGTATGTTGATGTTCCAAACCCCATGGAAGTTTGCCAAACGCTTGCCAAGCAGAGCCAGGGGACATTGGTGGGAAGTAGTTCATTAAATTTTATGGTTCTTCTTTTTACTGTGGTCAACTCTACGAGTAGCACGGGGAATACATGTATTCATCAGCTGTAACTTTGCAGGTGTGGTACCTTCATTTTTGGCGTATAATTCTACTCACCAATGGCCAATCTCCATTTTCTTTTTGACGAAACAACAGCTTAGTGCTGTATTTCATTGATGAAGAGAGAGCAATGACAATGGTTCATTTGGTAGATCTCAGCCTCAGTTTACTCTACCAAATCTGCTTATGAACATACTGTTTGAAGGAACTGTGAAATCACCCCTGGTGTTCAATCTGACGAGGTACTTTCTGCTATTTGTACTCTGACGTCATGTCTGGGTTCTCATATTCTACCGGCCATCGCCCTGATTATGTGTTGAGCCCCTGCCCCCCGTCCTCTTCTAGAACGCCCTCTTCCTCTGCCGCTACAAGTTCCTCTGCCTTCTCGCGGCCCTCTTCCTGCACCTTTAGCGCAAATAGCCTGGAGGTTTTGAATACCAGAGCTTTCGGATGGTCCCTGCACTCCTTAAACATGTGTCCCAAGTGTCTCACATACAGCACACCAGTCCGACAGGCGTTCAAATTTCACCCTAAAGATCTCCCGAAAGACCTCTTGCTTCTTATTCACCAGCAGTGAGACTTCATTCTTGAGAGGTTTTGTTACATTGATCTTGACTCGCACTCTGAAGAAATTGCCTTCGAAATCGGGAGACTTTGATTCAGCATATCCAAACTCGCCTGCCGTTGCTGACATCGCTTTGATATTAGGGAAGTACTTGTCTAGCAAGTCATGAGTCTGCATCCAGATATCGATCTTGCTAAGAGGAATATTGGACGGCTGGGTGAAACCATCATAATGTGCAAGCACTACAGCTTCCCGCTTGAACTGCCGTGTACCTTCCTGCATAACTTGCTCCTAGTCACCCAGGCACGAAAACTGCAAGGTGTAAAGGTTTTCTTCAAGGGGACGGATTTTCACCTCCTGCGTCAGGTCCCAGGCCACCCTCATGTTTCTATAGAACCAATACTGGCTGTTACTCTTGTTCGTGTGCACCCTGGCTAGGGCCATCCATCTGGTTGCTTCTTCCGTCCACTCATACATCTCTACAACCACGTCTTGCGGGTTCCTTCAATCCTAACTCTTCCATCATCGCTTCCAGGTTGGAGGTGGCCGAGCGCAAACCAGATGCATTGTTCTCCATTAGATCTCTTGCCCGAGAGAGAAGTTTTCCGCAGGCAGTGGTTCGCTAACTACCCCACGTCTGGTCGAGTCGACCAAAGGTCATAAAGACTCCGACAGCTGGAACGGAGAGGGCGGGACGACGACTAGAGGTGAAACCCATAAAATCATGCGACCAACTCATACCTCAACTTGTTTGGGACTAAAGGCCATATTGTTGTTGTATTGCATAAAATTAAAAGAATCAAAACTTTTCTTAAATCAAATATGACCAAGTATTGTACTCATATAAAAAGTTTGGCTAAGAATGACTCCCGTTGACTTAGGGACCAAATAGCGTCACCACAGAGATGTTAAAAGAAATTGCTACCCATCATGCAATGCGGTTAAATGTCGTCAACTAGTGGATGAAGGGATGATTCAAAATTTCTGTTTGACAGTGAATGACCCCTTGTCATCACAGCCACCAGTGTGGATCATGGATCCCAAAAAAAGTCCTAGCAGACAGTTAATTTCCAAACTAACCATCAAAGTCACTATGTAGATCATTGGAGTGCAGTATTTTTCTTTGTTGGGCTACAAATTACTCCCAAAATAATGCATAACAATCAGGTTATGGTTTAAGTTCATACTGAACAAAATAAAACCAGTCAAGGCATTCTTATATAAAAGTCTCATTATCTGAAAAATCAATGAACTGAGGTCAAGTCTACAACTTCTAACTCAAAACAGAGGTTAATTTGCACCTTGATACTAGTTCATTTTGTTCAGAAACATCAATTATTCCTAAGTTTCTCAACACAAACAGGACAATTTGGCCAAGAATCAATTAAGTACATTCCATGAGCAAAATACAATGCCTCCCTTGCCAACACTTTTAGCACCCCCTCCTAAGAATACACACCTAAACTTCAACGAGGTAACAAAAGAAACCGATGATGATGCAAACAGTCCACCCATAAAAAGAGGCGTTCCTTCATGCATAGCCTTTGCCCAGGCAATTCAAGCACCGCTGTACCCTGAAAATGTGAACAAATCAAGGAAGGAACGGCCATGGCAACACTACTACTAGTAGCATCCAGCAGCAGCAAACAGGAAAAGTAAAAGAAGGCCAACCTAGTACCATCACAAGTAGGGCAGATGCACGGGTTAACGAATACCGGGTCGTAGAGCGGAGACCATTCGACCGTGGAGCTACCCCTGCAGAGCCTGCACCCGTAGGTTCCCTTCCCCTCGCATGCACCACACTGCATCGCGAATTTTCTCTGGTAACAGTGGAGATTGGATGCTATCCGAGTCAGGGCAAAGGCGTGGATAGCAACGAAGGATTTGTGCTTTGGGGTTTTGATGGGCTGGGGCCTTGGGGGTGTTACCTGGTTGGTATCGGAGAGAAAGCGGAGGGAGCGTACGGCGACGGTGGATGCTGTGGAGAGGAGGAGGAAGCCGCCGCCGAAGTACGCCGCGGCACGTCCCACGGCTTGGAGCTGCCGCCGGACGCGGTCGCCGCGGCCGGATTCCATGAGCGAGCGTAGCGAATCGAGTCGACCCGGGTGCGTTATCCTTAGCCGCATAAACCTGGGCCTCCACAATACAAGGCCCAGCAAAGCTACTTACTATTTCAATCAAGGGAAAATCTAAAGAGAAGTGTGCGTACAGTGGTGTTCCCGTGCGGCGGACGCACCCTAGATTCCGTTTCTATGGCCAGAGTTTAAAAACTTTTATCTCTTAAACCGTTAATTCAACAGATGATTCGTTTTCGTCGTTGACTTTGTTTCGACGAAATCTTCAAAACTAGATCTCATTTCAACATGTTTCGACAAATATTTTTTTTTGCTCGTACTTACCACATTTGTTGCACTTACCTGTCATATTAGTAAGTACTTACTTGTCTGATAAAAAATAACTTAATTGCTATATTTTTAAAAATTACGTATAAATATGACATCTCGACATAATCAAATTGACAAGTAGAAACAACTTTTTTTAGGCGATTACGCGTAAAAGTATGACAACTCAACAGATATAAAACTGGTGATCATAAGAAATCTTTTTTGATCATTGTTTGTAAATATGACAGCTCGGTATAGTTAAACTAACAAACACACAAAATAGTTTTCTGGCAAAGTTGTATGTAAATATGACAAGTTGGCATATTTTCAAATTGACTAACACAAGCTATGACATGTTTTTTATATCATGTATAATGAAAACTGCTACAAAGCTTTGTACGAAACAACATTAAAAAATGTCAAACAAGTTATATTTTTAAAACTAGTGTGTAATGTTATTTTTTTGGTAAGCTGCATGAAATAAAAATGGTAACTTGACACAACTAAAATGTAAAAATAAATGGCAACTAAGTTATTTTTAAACTGGTCACTAAGTTGCTAATATACCGATAACTAAGTGATAGTAATCTGGCAATTACTGATGAAAAAAAAGTGTTGAAACATATCAATATGAGATCTAGATTCGAAGATCTTGTCGTGAGGAACCTAATTGTTAAAGCGGATCATTAATTAAATTAATGGTTTAGGAGATAAAACTTTTTAAAAACTCAAAATTAGAGGAATATTTGCTTACATCAAGCTGAGGTATTGGTTTGCATGCATGCATGCATGAAGACGTGCTTGTGACCAGAAACAACGATATTATGCGTAAGTAGGAATGGAATTACACAGACACGTGACGTTCATTTATTCGTTGGAAACTGATTAGGTAGCCGCTGCACGGCAATGCATCGGTGCAGCGCCGCTCCATAGTACCGTCCTTCAATCAAAGGCATCTAATACACGAAATCACTAATTGAAGAATACAATTTTCAACGATTACTCTCACCTCCACAGATTGTGACAAGTGGCGTACTACATGCGTGTCACTTGTTGCAACCTGTGAGTTTTTTTTCTTTCGTAGATTCGTATTTTTAAAACGTTTTATCTCCTGAATCGTGCGCTTAAATCTTGAACTGTTTTCACCGTTGAGTTTCTCGCGTTGAGATCTTCAAAACTAGATCATGTTGATAGTTTCTGACAATATTTTTCCCTTTTAGGGAGGCACGGCCGCGTCTCTTGCGATAGCAAAACCCTGCCTCTCGCGGAAGCAAAACCGTGTCTCACGCGGAAAAAAAGAGAGCACAAAACTCGTTTTTTTCTTTTTTCGAGAGGCACGGACGTGCCTCTTGCGATAGCAAACTCGTGTCTCTCGTAAAACAAAACCGTGCCTCTCGTGGAAAAAAGAGAGAGCAGAAAACTCGTTTTCCCCCCTTTCTGAGAGGCACGACTCGCGATAGCAAAAAGTGCCTTTCGCGGAAGCAAAATCATGCCTCTCACGAAAAAAGGAGAGCAGAAAACACGTTTTTATTTCCCTTTTCCGAGAGGCACGGACGTGCCTCTCGCGATAGCAAAAAGTGTCTCTCCCGAAAGCAAAACCGTGTCTCTCGCGAAAAAAAGAGAGCAGAAAACACGTTTTTATTTTCCTTTAACGAGAGGCACGAACGTGCCTCTCATGATAGCAAAACAGGGCCTCTCGCGGAAGCAAAACCGCGCCTCTCACGAAAAAAAGTGAGCAGAAAACACGTTTTTATTTTCCTTTTCTTAGAGGCACGGACATGCCTGTCGCGATAGCAAAACCGTGCCTCTCGCGAAAAAAAGGGAGCATAAAACACGTTTTTATTTTCCTTTCCTAGAGGCACGGCCGTGTCTCTCGTGATAGCAAAACCGTGCCTCTCGCTGAAGCAAAACCGTACCCCTCGCGAAAAAAAGAGAGCAGAGAACACGTTGTTTCCTTTCCGAGAGGCACCGTGCCTCTCGCGAAAGTAAAACCGTTCATCTCACGGAAAAAAGAGAGGAGAAAACACGTTTTTATTTTCCTTTCCGAGAGGCACGACCGTGTCACTCGCGATAACAAAACCGTGCCTCTCATGGAAGCAAAACTGCACGTCTCGCGAAAAAAGAGAGTGCAAAAAACACGTTTTTTCTCTTTCCGAGAGGCACGGGGCGTGCCTCTCGCGGAAGCAAAGCCGTGCCCATCGCGGAAAAAAGAGAGCACAAAACACGTTTTTATTTTCCTTTCCGAGAGACATGGCCGTGCCCTTCGCAATAGCAAAATCGTGCCTCTCGCGGAAGCAAAACCGTACCTCTCACAAATAAAGAGAGCAGAAAACGCGTTTTTCCTTTTCCGAGAGGCACGGACGTGTCTCCCACGATAGCAAAACAGAGCCTCTCACGAAAGCAAAACCGTGCCCCCCCCCCAGAAAAAAGAGAGAAGAAAACACATTTTCCTTTTCGTTTTCCTAGAGGCACGGACGTGCCTCTCGCGATAGCAAAACTGTGCCTCTCGCGAAGCAAAACCGTGCCTCTCGCGGAAAAAGAGAGCAGAAAACACATTTTTATTTTCCTTTCCTAGAGGCATGGCCATGCCTCTCGTGATAGCAAAACTGTGCCTCTCGTGGAAGCAAAACCGTACCCCTCGCGAAAAAAAGAGAGCAGAAAACACGTTTTTTCCTTTCCGAGAGACACGGCCGTGCCTCTCGCGGATGCAAAACCGTGCCTCCCGCGTAAAAGAGAGAGCAGAAAACACGTTTTTATTTTCCTTTCCGAAAGGCACGACCGTGCCTCTCGCGATAGCAAAACCTCGCCTCTCGCGGAAGCAAAACTGCACCTCTCATAAAAAGAGAGAGCAGAAAACACGTTTTTCTCTTTCCGAGAGGCACGGGTGTGCCTCTCGCGGAAGCAAAAACCGTGCCCATCACAAAAAAAGAAAGCAGAAAACACGTTTTTATTTTCCTTTTCGAGAGACATTGTCGCGCCCTTCGTAATAGCAAAACCGTGCCTCCCGCGGAAGCAAAACCGTACCTCTCGCAAAAAAGAGAGCAGAAAACGCGTTTTTCCCTTTGTGAGAGGCACAAGGCGTGCCTCTCGCGGAAAAAAAGAGAGCATAAAACGCAATTTTTTTCCTTGCCGAGAGGCACGGCCGTGCCTCTCACGATAGCAAAATCATGACTCTCGCGGAAGCAAAATTATGACTCTCGAAGAAAAAAAGAGAGCAGAAAATGCGTTTTTTCCTTTCTAAGAGACACGGTCGTACAAAAAAACCTGAAAAATCACTCTAAAAAACCGAAAACACGTGCGAAAATAAAAAAAATATGAAGGGAATGTTCAGAACGCGACGCATGACGACGACTGAGAACACGCCAAGTGACGGCGTACGGGAGTGATCGCTGGAAGGCTTTCGAAAAAGTGTTCGCTAACTAGTTGCTTCCAATCTAATATAACTAATAAAGGAAATCACATGGGCTAATCCTCAATTAACAAGGGCCGACCCGATCTGGCACGGACACAACCGCCCAAGCGGGCTGAGCACGCGCACAAGCAGTGGCCTACCATGGCGCGACGAGGATGCGGCGAGCGGGGCGGTTTGCAGTACATGCGCGGGGAGGCCGTGGCGCGGGCAAAGGCGGGCGCGGCGAGGGAGGCCGCATCGCATTAACAAGCAACATCAACGCAGTAACGAGAGCAGCGAGCAACAACTAGCAGGAGCAGCAGAGTAGCAGCAGCGACGAGAGGCAAAAGCACAACAGCGACAGCTAGGATGAGCAGCAACAAAGCACCAGCGGCAGCTAGGAACAACAGCAACAATAATAGAGAGCAGCAACAGTGTAGCAGCGGCGGCGGTAGCTAGCAGGAGAAGTAATGTCACATCCCTAGTTTTCGCTTGCATTGTGCTAGCTAGAGTGTGCACCATGTTTAAATTTTTGCTAAACTGAAATGAGGATTAACAGAAACCCTAGCACCTTACCTAATTAAAACAATTCAAATAGATGTGATTTTCAATTAACCCAAAATGGTCTTAAAAATTATTCATCTTTTTTGATAAATATTGGCAATAATATTTCAGAGATGCATTTTATTTTACACATTTCTTTTGGCATTTAAAATAATCCAACAAAGCTTCTGAAAATGGCAATTAATGCATTATAATTATTTTAGTTGCTCCAAAATTGCTAAAACTTTTGTGAGAGTTTGAAAATATTCAAACTATATTTTATAAAATGTTTCACTCATTTTGTGCTAATTATTTATGGTCAAATAAAAATAATAAAAATATTAAAACAAAAACAAATAGGAATAAAAAGGAAAAAGGGAAGCTCATGTGGGCCACTTACCTGGTCTAGTGGTGGCACAACCCACCACTGAGTCACCCCGTGTCGTCTTCTTCCTCTCCGAGTAGGCACATGAGAAGGAGGCCACGGTGGGCTGGCTGGGCGCCACGCCGGCAGCTACCTGGCTGCCTCCTCCGTCGCGCTGGCGAGGTGGATAACCTCCATAGAGCCGCCTGGATCCACCCCTCTCCCCATTCACCCCTTTCTGCTCTCCCTCGTCGCTGCTCTGCCATGGCCGTCGCACCCGAGTGCTCGACGCCGTAGCCTCGCCTCTCCATCCGCTCTCCTCCGCCTCCGAGTAGCTTCGAAGCACCGCTGTGTCCTGCTGCTGCTATTTTCCAAGAGAATCGACGCCAGGATCTCCCCAGTCGCCGCCCAAGGTCATCTTCAACCTTCGGCCACCGGAGCCGCCTTCGTCGATTCATCGTCATCAGGCCGTCCCCGAGCACGCTTTTAACGGCTATGAGACCGTCGTGAGCTTGAAAACCCATTGCCGCTCTTCCCCTGGTCGATTGCTAGCCGTAGATGCTGATTGCAAAGAGGGCCGAAAAGCTTCGCGACCTCAACGCCGGCGATGCTCTGGTGCTCCTCCGATCCGGTAGATGACGTCGTTTCATTTGTGAGGTTCTTTAGATGCGGTAACTGCCCAGATCGATCTCGTTTGCCCCATGTGGCATCGACCCCGAGCTCACTCGAGCTCCGACAGCCGCAAGGCTCGCCGTCGGCGACGTTCTCATCCACCCAACCCCTGGGAATGCTTTCATTAGGTGCCTGGGGGAGAGTCCGTTCTGTAGGTGCTCTCCGTCAGCCAAATGGTCGCCGGAGGAGGGATTTTGATCCCCTCCGCCATGTCTGGTTCCACCGGCGGCTCAACGCTGGTGAGCCCGACCTGTTTGACCACAAGGTTAACCCCCGTGGGTCACTGGCAGGTGGGGCCTAGCCCCTAATTAAATTCGGATTAGAAAAAAATCAATTAAATTAATTAATTAATCTAATCACACACTGAAAGTGGGTCTAGTTCCACTAATTTGGATTAATGATTAAATTCTAATCTCTGTTAGTGTATGTGTCACTAACGAGGGGACCCCACTGGTCAGATTTGACCTAGCAACGGTCGTTTGACGTGCTGACCTCATGTTGATGCAGTGCTGATGCAGTAAATACTTTTCTGGTTTAATTTAATTCCACATTTAGTTTAAAACTTCTAAAATTCATGAAAATAATCTGTAACTCAGATTAAAATAGTTTATATATGAAAAATTATCATAAAAAATCCAAGGAAACCATTGGTGCTATTATCATGCATGTTAGAACAAGTTATGTGTACTCATCAGGTCAAATCAATTAAAGGTATTTGAAAATACCTTATTTTAAGTGGAATTTGAATCTTTGATTCAAACCAACTTCAACCAATTTGTTAATAGGTGCATTAGCTCATCCAACATATTCTTGTCATGTCATGATCATGCATCATATTGTTGCACTTGTCGTGTATTGATTGTTACTTGTTTGCATTGCAGTAGGCTCTGCTCCGCCCGATACTTTCGAGCATCAGAATGAAGAAGAGTTTCCCTGTGCTGCCCATCAAGGCAAGCACCCCTTTTGAGAATTTCGATAAATTCCCATGTTCTCGCTCCTGCTCTCATTTATTATATTAGGACACAACGTTTCAAATGTGCTTGCTTCGGTAGCTGAACCCGTTCCTCTGCATGACCTCTTATTGTCACAGTAAAATGCTATACCATGCAACCTAGCATACATGGTAGTTGCTTGAGCCATGATCTCCCTTACCTTGCTATGCTTGCTATGCTTAGAGTTGTGTCAGGCCTGTTTAATCTAGATGATGCAGTGGAGTGAATGAATGTGTTATGGTGACAAAAGTGAAGTGTTGAACTTGATTTGGTAAAGGTACCGATGAGAGGCTGTGTAGGAGTACATGGCGGGTTGTCTCATTGGAACTGTTCTTATGAAATGAGTTCTGTGTATGTGATCCAAGATTAGCTGCTACCACACATTGGGTTCCGGTAACTCGACACCTCTCAGCTTATTAGTCGCCTAGTACTCTGTCCAGGAGTTGCAAGTAGTTTCTGGTGTGTGTATCTTATGATCGGGGTCGTGCTTAGCGCTGACCTTAGAGGTGGGCTATGATGCGGTAGGCAGTGGCATGGTGTACAAGGTGGCACCGAATGGTGGGCTTGGGAACCCTGCGCACATCGTTTGAGGCCGTAGCGGAAACTTCGGCCGGACTTTTGTTTGGGTTCAGTCTTAAATGGGCGATAAACCTGGACTAGGTGTTAGTGTGGTTAACGGTCGTGGCCGACTCTCTCGCTGGGCTTACGCTTGAAGGTTGCCGTGACAGCCCGATGCCGACGTTCCAGAAGATTCCTCTTTCTTTCTGTTTTCGTCGTGTGGGTATTTTCATTTGTCGCATCATCATCGCATCATGCGCATCATCTGCATTGCATCAGCATTTCCGTTGCCGCCAGTTTTCAAAACTTGCATCCGTTGTTAGTTGCCGGTTCACGTCGTTGTCCGTTCTGAGCCCGATCGCACACGCACGCGCCCGCGGCATCGTCAAAACCCTGTTTTAAAAGTGTGCGCAAAACTTTCTCTGATCGAGGTGAAACTTGACATGCGGTCGTAATTAGATATAGGTAGGCCGCCTGTCAAGTTTCGTTGCAATCGGAGTCCGTCTGGTACCCGAACGGTCGACCGTAGCGGCACCGTATTCGGTCTACCTTCGGACGTTTGTCGGTGTTTTAAAACTTGTTGCCGCACCATCCGTTCTCCCTCTCGTCTCCGGATATCTCCTCTACACGGCCTCGTAACCGTTCCCGCGTTCGGAATTATCCGAATCCGACCCCACGGTTGGATCCGAAACGAAATTCCGGTTAACCTAGCCCCCCATTAGTCTATATAGTCCCCAGGTCATTTTTTAGACAGCCCCCTCTCCCCTATCCTCGAAATTCGTGCCTAGCCCCAAATCCCCACCTACCGGACATGTCCGCGGTCAAACCGGACACGTTCGGGTGACCGCAGTGCACGAGCCATCCCCACCGGCTTCTTTCTCCTCCTAAGCTCCTCCCACGGCAGCCCCCGTGCTCCACCTCCTCGTTTTCCCGGGAGCAGCCGGCCGGAGCTCGCCGGATCGGGCAACTCGGCCGCCGTAGTCCCGGTTCCCCTCGCAGCCGCAGATCTCGCCGGAGTGCAGCCGCCCGTCGCCGGCCGTGGTCGCCCGCCGCCTCGCTGCGCGCCGCAGGCCAGATCCGCCACCGCCCGAGGCCTCGGCCTCCTGCGCGGGCCCCGCCGCCACCCTGGCACCGCGTCCCTGCTGCCTGCGATCGAGTCCCGCCGCCAGAACGAGCTCCTGCCTCCCCTCGTCCCGATCGGATCTGGGGAGAGGCCGGCTCGTTCGCTCCCGCCTCGCCTGGGCCGGTTCCCTCCCCTCGGCCCAGCAGCAGCAGCCTCCACCGCTTCGCCCCAGCTCGGCCTCTCCAGCAGCCCCAGATCCGGCCCAGCTTCGCCCCTCCGGCCCAGCTCGGCCTCCGCTCCAGATCCTTTCGGCCCAGGTAGAGCCCCCCCAAGCCACTATTCCACGCCCATGCACTGCTTTGCTATTTTGCGCCCATGCTGTTCGGCCCATTAGTTATTAGGTTATTTTTTTCGGAATTAATAAATTCCAGAAAAATGATGATAATAAAACGTCCTTAGTTTTCAACTCGTGTGTCGGATCACGACGTGTAGTATATGGATTTGGTGTAGTTTTGCTCGTAGAATACGATTTCACAACTTGCATATTTGTTTGACGTCGTTTAGCGTGCCGTATGCATGGATTTACGTGCTATCTCGATAGGTTTATTGCCATAGTTATTTTTCGCGCAAGACCGGATTGCTCGAATGCCGTAGGTTAAATGTCCCATGTTTTAGGAACCCCTTTGCCATGTATTTTAGCGCGGTCATTGGTATTTTTGCGCGTAGGAGTTTGCGGTTAGTTTATTTTTTCGTGTGTAGGTTATTATCTCGCATTTACGTGTGGCGTTATTTTTGTTGTGCAACCCCACATATTTTATATGTTTTTGTTGTGCAATTAGTTTTAGCTTTTGAGGAAGTTAGTTCACGCGATATTTTGCCGTGATGCCCTTTTGTTTAATTCGTAGGATCTATTCCGTGCTTCGTTTGAAGGAGTTGTGAATTCGAGAGTTGTTCTTGGGTGTTTAGTCTAGCCCCTGGTATTTTTGGTTGCAATAGAAATGCATGTTTAGGTGTGGTTTGCTTGCTCTCAAGTTGCTAGAAATAGTGCTGATTTGGAGGTGCTGAAATATTTCTAAGTCTGGAATCTGTTATATTTTGTTGCTATCTTGTCTTGCTTGTATCTTGTGATATGTAGCTCTTTTGAGGTTGGTGCAATGGAGTTAGTTGTAGACTTTATGTTTCTCTAGCTTGCTGTGAATTTTCATGCCATTTGGAGTCCTGTAGCTATTGGTTTTGCTGCTGTCAATATGCCTTTAGACCGAAAACTGCACTTTCATGAGGTGTTATTTTCACTAAGTCTGAAATAGTGTGTGAGATGTCATTTTGTGACTTCTTCTCTTAGTGATCCATGATGCCATGCTAGTTGTTGTTAGTTGTTTGTTGTAGTGCTTCTTGCCCTCTTTCGTGTCATGTCTTGGTTGATTATATTTGAGTTGTGTAGCTCGTAGTTGTGGGGTGTAGAAAGTGCTATGTGGCTGATTTTGGCAGATTGTAGTGATTTCTTGTTTTTCTCATAGATGTTGAACCGTAGCCCCGACTTGATCGTGTCCTACATGAAACTTGCTTAGAATCTCGTGTAGTTTCATTTTCTCTTGCTGGTTGAATGTTCTGAAGTGCTCGTGACCGTCGTTGCACACATATTGCATTCATGCCTTCATATCTTGCGGTGTCCGTATCTTTTGAACCGTAGCTCCGTTGGAGATGTTCTCTATGTGTAAATTTCTTGTCTCGATGCATAGAATCACGTGAACCTGTTTGTTTTGCTGTTTAACAACTAATTAAATGTGTTAGTTTAGATCTGGACAGAATTGTAAATTAACATGTGAGGTCGTCTCGGAGGTGCTATATGTCATTTCCGACCTCATTTAAAATGCCTAGATAGGTAGTTTAATTGCGCTTCACCTCTTTCCATGTTTAACCACATTTAATATTGCCGTGTATCTAATCGGGATAGAACTAAATAAATAAACGCGGAGTTTCGTCAATATGCAACTCGTTGCATATTGAACTTCACTTAATGTGTAGTGTTTGATTGTGTGAATTGTCATGCCGTGACTTGCATTAATTCAGCTGCTCATGCATCATATGGGTTGTGCATCGTGTGGTGAATATCGTGTGTTGATTTGTGTTTCCGGTTTGCTTCGTCTCGATAGAGTTCCGCAAGCGTGTCGGATTGTGAGGACCCGTTCGACTACATCGGTTCGTCTGCTTCACGGAGGCATTCTTCTTCCAAGCGGGATCTCACGCAAGATGACCATTTCCCCATATACCATTACTATCATTGCCATACTAGTTTTACCGTTTCTATCGATTATGTCTCGTTGCCTACCACATGTTAAATATCAGCCTCTCAACAATGCCATGAAAACTTTCAACCTGTTCGACCTAGCAAACCACTGATTAGCTATGTTACCGCTTGCTTAACCCTGTGTAGCGTTGCTAGTTGCAGGTGCAGTTGCTTCCATGTGATTACATGGGTTCCTTGTCATATCACCATATTAATGCTATTTAATTTAATGCACCTATATACTTGGTAAAAGGTGGAAGGCTCGGCCTTTCTAGCCCAGTGTTTTATTCCACCTTTGCCCCCTTAGTTTCGGCAACCGGTGTTATGTTCCATAATTGAGCGCACCTAACATGATCGGGGTTGTTATGGGGACCCCCTTGATAATTCGTTTTAGATTAAAGCTGGTCTGGCAAGGCCCAACATTGGTTTTACATTTGCCCAACATAATAATTTTGATAATACTGAAATGCATAGGGAGTTAGCGCTACCCGAGGAGTAATCTTACATAAACAGGGGGGCAGTGCTGATGGTGTTGGTCCCAAACGGTCTGCCTGCGGGGCCATCGCGAGGAAACTCAAGGTTTGGCACTCGTAGCTAGTTCCATCCGTCGTGTCCTGAGAACGAGATACGCGGCTCCTATCGGGTACGTCAACACGTCGGGCGGCCTTGCTGGATTAGTTTTACCTTTGACGAGATATCTTGTGCATCGGGATTCCGGTGATGCTTTGGGTAATCTCAGAGTTGAGGTTTTCCACTATGGAATCCGACGAGATCGAGAGCTTCATGATCGAGGATTTCTATGCAGCTTGTGGTAATTTGTGATGGACTAGTTGGAGCACCCCTGCAGGGTTAAATCTTTCGGAAAGCCGTGCCCGCGGTTATGTGGCAACGTGGAAACTTTGTTTAACACTGGTTCTAGATAACTTGAAGTTAACTTAATTAAAATATGCCAACAATGTGCGTAACCGTGACTATCTCTTTCGTGAGTTCCTTCTCCGATCGAGGACACGGTGGGGTTATGTCTGACGTAGGTAGGTGTTCAGGATCATTCATTTGATCATCGGTAGTCACGTCCGTTATGTGTAGATTTCCCCCCCTCTTATTTCTTGTACTCGTAAGTTAGCCACCAAATATATGCTTAACCGCTGCTGCAACCTCACCACTTAACCATGCCTCACCCATTAAGCTTTGCTAGTCTTGATACCTTTGGAAATGAGATTGCTAAGTCCCATGTGGCTCACAGATTACTACAACACCAGTTGCAGGTACACGTAAAGGTTACTTGACGCAAGCGCGTTGATTGTTCATTTGGAGTTGCTTCTTCTTCTTCTTCTTCATCGATCTAGGATGGGTTCCAGGCCGACAACCTGGGATAGCAAGGATGGACGTCGTTCTTCTTTTGTCGTTTGTTTTCGTCCGTAGTCGGACCCTGCTCTTCTTCATGATGATTATGTATTGTACTGCTGTGACTCTGATGTAGCTTGTGGCGAGTGTAAGCCAACTCTATTTATATATCTCTTCTTTTCAGTACATGTACTTGTAATGATATCCATTCTTGCGACACGACGAGATGCGCTTCTATCCCTGACGAGGCCTTCGTGCCAAATTGAGGATAGGGTTGCATCTTGGGCGTGACAGTTGCCGAGGTGCATGAAGTGCACTGGCGATAAGTGACGGGAGCATGTGTGAAGAAGTACACCCCTACAGGGTTATGATCTATTTGAATAGCCGCGTCCTCGGATATGGACTACTTGGAAACATATGTTGTTCATAGATAACTTTAATGGCTATTCATAAAAGTATCAAGACAAATGTGAGTACCGTGGACGGCATTCTCGTAGGGAGACGAGAAAGGATCCATGGTAGTGTATTGTTGTGGAGATAGTGGACTCGTGTACGACTTCTCAAACTTGTTCAAAATTACTCATAGTCGTAGCACATATTAGCCAAGAGTCAAAGCTGGCTTATTGCATGAAACCCCACAACCCCTTTGTTGATACATGTGCATGAGTAGATAGATCTGATTTATAGTCTTGTTGAGTACTTTTGAACTCATGTTTGCTTAATAACTGTTGCAGACGACACCCACGAAGCATCAGGTGGGTTCTAGCTAGACGTTGACGACGTCGAGTAGCTGGTGTCCCAACTACGATATGGCCCCTTCGGGAAGGAACTGTAGATAGTCAGGCTTTATGCCTTTTACCTTTCATCTGTTTGTACTCAGATAGCTTTAAACTTCCGCATGGCTTGTATGACTTTGCGTGTATGACTTGAGTGTCACGTCATGTGATCCCTACCTGTATGAACATATTATGCAAGGCTCTTCTGAGCCTTCTAAATAAATGTTGTGATGTTGTATGGTTATGTTGTGATGCCATTGTTGTATCTATGCATATTGAGTATGTCATGCGTATGTGTAATGTGCTGCAATATGTATGGGATTCGACTCCTAGTTGTGTGCCTTTAGTGGTACTCTTTACAGGGAAATGACCATTCGTGCTTCCATTGAGCCTTGGTAGCTTGCTACTGCTCCGGGCACATTGGTTGACCGACATGTATCCTTCTTTGCCGCTCTGTCTGTCCCTTCGGGAAAATGTCACGCGGTGTAATGGAGTCCATGTAGCTTGCTATGACTCGTATACACTCGCTGATGACCGACACCTGCATTGCTGAGTTATGTATGCGTGTCTCTGTACAGATGTGACACTTTGGTTTATAACTAGTTATGTCGACGTGGGTTCTTTGACATTGGAATGCCAGCGACACATTTGCATACGTGAGTCAGAAGACGTAAACGGTCCCGGCCAAGGTATGGTGGCAACCGTGGGGACAACCATGCGTGAGACCGCAAAGTGATGTGATGTGTACATGCTAGATTCCTATGGCTTAGGATCGGGGTCCCGACAGCATTGGTGTCAGAGCCTGACTGACTATAGGATTACCAAGCCAAACTGGTCGAGGTTGAGTCTAGAAATGATTTAGTTATATAAGGGAATTGATTGTGGAAGGGAACATAAGGCTCTTTTTACTTCTATTCTCAAGTCATTCTATTGTGAGTCACCCTCATCTTTTCTATGGGGATTAAGAACTAGGATAATTATCTATCTCCGAGGACCATGTGTTACTACTCCGTAGACTTGTAGGGAAAATTGTTTGAGAGTCAACTCCAGTTTTCATGTTTTCCTATCTGAGTAAAAGTTGTTGACCATGGAACCCTTAACTTGAAAGTTGAGTGGTTATGCTATACAATATTTTGCAGGATGTCTCAGAATTGTTTTTGAGTATTTTTAGCCATTATGCTATCTGATTTTTGCTAAGAGCTCTAATGCCTTTGCATTATCCTCTATTTCAGATGCGTCCTCGTCCTTCTCGACAGGTGGTCCGTCTCACTAGGTGCATTGATGTACGTGTCACACGCCCATGCTGGTCGGAGTGATGTCAGTAGCCGGTTACTGCTCGTACGCATAGTATACAGTGGAGGAACAGTACCAGGACTTTAATCAGAGTTAGTATCTCTGTACCGTTAGGGTATATCCAGCATACCCTGGAGCTGTGGAGCCAATCCATTGGTTTTATGGATTGGGGGTTACCATTGATATGGCGGTTCAGGATGCCGCTTACGCAATGTTGACCCTTATGAGAGCCAATCACGCATTGCTGCAAAACACAGAGTTTTGCTATATTCCAGCCTCTCAGCCAGGAGAAGAAGGTTATCTCAGTGGAGTTTATTATGATTCTTCTTTGGAGGACCCGTTGTTGCAGGTTACTACTCAGATGCTAGAGAACAGACACAGAGATGCCCGTGCTCTTCGCATGGAGCTTTATGCTACTCGCGCCTATCTATGGACAACTTTTACACAGCTAACGCTTGTTGTTCAGACATGCTATGGGGACATGGAGATGTTGAACCCGATACAAACTCATTTGCCAGCTCCCATAGATTGGCCCGTTGTTGAAGGTGTCACCCCTCTTCGTGGACCTCTGTTGCTGCCAGTCAGGCGACCTAGGCCACATCCGTGTCCTTATGGTTCCCAGGGATCTCAGGCTAGGGTGTTTCCTCACCCTCAGGTTCAGCTCCCAGATCACGTGGGAAACCTTTATGAGATGTTCTACGCGGATGCTTGAGTTCGTGAGTGATTGTAGTAGTGTTGTAGCAGTTGTATTTTCCATGGTCCTATGTGTCTTGTGGAACATAGTTGAGGTGTGAGTGGAGTCCCGGAGGCTTAGATAAATAATGTATAGGAAGCTTGGAATGCCTCTGATGAGTGGTTCCATCTTTTCAGTAGTTTGCTTTTCAGCTTGGGCTTGTACTGAACTATATTATGGTGTGTATGAACCATGGTGTGTATATGGTAGTTTGCTTGTCACCATGATGTTCGGATGTTTATTCCCGCATTCCATATTGTTCAGTGAATTCCTTAACTGTTTTGCTAGAGTTGATATCGTCCTTGTCTAAGTTGTGAGTTTTGTTTGTCAGGATGGTGTTCACTAGGCTCAACCGTGCTCCTACTCATGAGAAGGGTGAGAGAAGTCAAGCAGCTCAGGAGAACCTACCTCACCCGCTATCTTTGGCGGAGGTTATGCCTCAGGCAGAAAGGAACAAAAGAGAAACCAACCGTCTGTTGGATCGTATTGAGCAGAATACGGCTCGCCAACAACGCAATGATGCAGTGACCCTTAATGATTTCGTGAAGCTGAATCCACCCAAGTTTCGCCACTCCATCGACCCCCTCGACGCAGATGATTGGTTGACTAGCATGGCATGCAAGATCCTTCTGCCAACATCGCCGAAGATGATAAGGTGACATTTGCTGCCTACTTCTTGGAAGGCCCCGCCAACCTGTGGTGGGAAAATTATGAGGCTATGCGCCCTGTTGGTCCAGTCGCCACCTGGACTGACTTCAGTCAGCTTTCCATCTGCACCATATCCCAGAAGGTCTAATGGACTGTAAAAGAGAAGAGTTACGTGCTTTCACTCAAGAAAGTTAGCTGTGGATGCTTATAGCCGCGAGTTTGGAAATCTCGTCCGCTATGCGCCAGAAGAGGTGTCGACTAACGCCAAAATGCAGGCAAGGTTCCGCAAGGGACCGAGCCCTGAGCTTCATCATGAACTGCGCCTACATGAGTGTGCGAGATTCCAAGTCATGTTAACAAGGCTATCAGTGCTGAAATCTGACAGACTGATTATGAAGCAACCAAGAAGCACTCTCGTGATTCTGGTTCCTCATCCTACTCCAGATTTCGAAAGGGCCGGGTGTGGGTCCCGAACAGCTCTCAGCCGTCAAGGTAAACCGCGAGGCCATCCTATGAGGCGCCTCGTGCAAATCAGACCAACCCTCCAACCAAGACATATGGTGGTCCAGGTGCCAATGCTGCCTCATGCACCAACCAAGTGGTCTGTTACGAATGTGGAAGAACCAGGTCACTATTCATGTGAGTGTCCTCAAAACAATGCTTCCAACCAACCTGGAAAGTCCGTTCGACGTGGCAAGCCAGGCAAAGCATATTGTGTGAAGCCAACCCCTGCACGTGGAGGTGTGAATTACGTCTTAGCCGAAGAAGCTTCAGAAGACCCCGACGTCATTCTGGGTACGCTTCTTGTCAATCGCCATCCAGCATTTGTTCTTTTTGATACCGGGCATCTCATTCATTCATTTCTGAAAGTTATGCACAATTGCATAACATGACATTTTGTGATATGCCCACTCCATTAGTGGTTCAGACTCCTTGTTCTAAATGGAAAACTTCTAGAGTAAGCCATGACAATGAAATTCTTGTGGTCAGGCTAGTCTTCCTAGCATCTTTGATAGCCCTTAAATCTCCATATATCAATATCATCTTGGGTATGGACTCGATGTCAGCTCATTATGCCAAGATTGATACTCATACTAGGAATGTTCAGCTTACACATCCATCAGGTGAGATAGTTAATGTCTCAACTCGAGTCGCCAAGTGCCAACCTTATTGTTTCAATGCTAGCCCTCTTTCAGAGCTAGAAGATATTCGGGTAGTCCATGACTTTTTGGATGTCTTTCCAGAAGAACTGCCAGCCATTCCACCTGAGGAGGATGTAGAGTTTGTGATAGATCTTGTCCGAGGAACTGTACTAATAGCCACAAGACCCTATAAGATGGCACCCTTAGAGCTAGCCGAAGTTAAGAAACAACTCAATGAGGCCTTGAATAAAGGTTTCATTCATCCTAGTTCTTCTCCTTGGGCTTGTCATGTCCTCTTCATCAAGAAGAAGGATGGAACGGGTCGGATGGTTGTAGATTATCGACGAGTTAATCTGGTTACCACAAAGAACAAGTATCCGCTACCCAGGATCAACGACCTGTATGATCAGCTCGTTGGATACTCATTCTTTTCCAAAATGGATTTCAGGTTGGGCTACCGTCAAATCAAAATCAAGAATGGGGACATTCCAAAAACGACATTTGTCACTCTTTATGGCCAATACGAGTACACCATCATGTCCTTCGGTTTAACCAATGCTCCAGCCACTTTCTCTGGCTTGATGAATTCGATCTTCACGGAGTATTTGTATAAGTTCGTCGTGGTTTACCTTGATGATATACTCACTTACTCGAAGAACGAAAAAGAACATGTTGAGCATCTAAGGGTGGTATTGATGAAACTTTGAGAGCATCGCCTTTATGCCAAGTTCTCTAAATGTGAATTCTGGTTGCCAGAAGTGACCTATCTAGGCCACGTAATCTCTGGTAAGGGTATTGCTATCAATCCCGAGAGAGTTCAAGCTGTCCTTGATTGGACTCAACCTGAATCGGCTAAGCAAGTTAGGAGTTTTCTTGGTCTAGCGAGCTATTTTCGCCGCTTTGTCGAGAACTTCTCCAAGGTTGCAAAGCCTCTAACTAAACTCCTCAAGAAAGACAAAAAGTTCAAGTGGACCCCACAATGTGAGCACAGTTTTCAAGAACTGAAAATACCCGTGACTTCTGCACCCGCATTGGTACCACCAGATTTTTCTAAGGACTTTGCTATCTATTGCGACGCCTCGCGACAAGGATTAGGTTGCATCCTCATGCAAGATCGTCATGTGACTGCGTATGCATCTCGACAGTTGCGTCCACATGAGGATAATTATCCAACACATGATCTAGAGCTTGCAGCTGTAGTCCATGCACTGAAAACCGGTCGACATTACCTTCTGGGTAATTGTTGCAAAATTTACACTGATCACCAAAGTCTTAAATACATCTTCACCGAACCGGATTTGAATCTCAGGCAAAGACGATGGGTCGAGTTGATCACATACTACGACTTAGGGATAACTTACACCCCCGGGTAAAGCCAATGTCATGGCTGACGCACTAAGTTGTAAGTCTTATTATAACAATCTGATGTAACAACAAAGTCAACCACTTCCCCATGAGGAATTTTGGAATCTAAACCTTCACATTGTTCCTCAAGGATTCCTTGCTACCTTGGTGGTGAAACCTATCCTTGTGGATCAAATCCTAGAAGCCCAGAAGCATGATATTGGGATTTCTCGAATTAAGAAGAATATTAACAGGGGAAATGCTAAATGCTTCTCGTTAGATGATCGGGGTGTTGTTTTCTTTGAGAATCGCTTGGTTATTCCCAAGAAACAACATCTGCGGTAGTTGATCCTTAAGGAGGCTCGTGAATCTCCTCCAATGATTCATCCTGGTAGTACCAAGATGTATCAGGACCTACGCGAGAGGTTCTGGTGGACTAGGATGAAGAGAGAAATTGCTCAGTTTGTTGCAACCTTCGATGTTTGTCGTCGTGTGAAAGCAGAACATCAAAGGTTTGCTGGCACCCTTCAACCTTTAGCTATTCCTGAATGGAAATGGGATAAATTCGGTATGGATTTCATCACCGGATTTCCCAGGACTAAAAAAGGGAATAATGCTATCTTTGTGGTCATTGATCGTCTTTCCAAAGTGGCTCATTTTGTTCTTGTTCGAGGGAGTATAACACCTAGCCATCTAGCGAAGTTATATATTTCCCGAATAGTGTCTCTTCATGGTGTTCCTTTGGAGATTAACTCATACCGTGGAAGTATTTTTTACTTCTCGTTTCTCTGAAAGCTTCCAAAATGCCATGGGGACTCATCTCTCCTTTAGCACTGCTTTCCATCCTCACTTAAGTGGTCAAGTAGGATGAGTCAATCAAATCTTGGAAGATATTCTTAGATCTTGTGTTATCTCTTTCGGCATGAATTGGGAGAAATGCCTTCTGTTTGCCGAATTTGCTTATAACAATAGTTATCAATCAAGCTTGGGCAAAGCTCCTTTTGAAGTTCTCTATGGACGAAGGTGTCGACCACCTCTTAACTAGCCAAAAACGGGAGAGAGGCAATTCTTTGGTCCGGATATGATCCAGGAGGTAAAAGAGCAAGTTTGCATTATTTGTGAAAAGTTGAAAACAACCCAATCTCGTCAAAATAGCCAATATGATCGCCATCATAAGGTTGTGACCTTTGAAGTTGATGAGAAGGCTTACCTTCGGGTTACACCTCTGAAGGGTACCCATCGATTTAGTATCAAGGGAAAATTGGCTCCTCGTTACATTGGTCCCTTTCGCATTCTTGCCAAACAAGGAGAGGTTGCCTACCGGTTGGAACTTCCTCCGCACCTTTCCAAGGTTCATGATATTTTCCACGTCTCACAACTAAGGCGTTGCTTCTTGGATCCTATTCGTGACGTGGACCATGAAACGCTTGATCTCTAGGATAACCTTTCATGTTGAGAATACCCTGTTCGTATTCTTGATCAAGCTGAGCATACCAATCGACGTCGAAACATCAAGTTTGTCAAGGTTCAGTGGTCAAATCATTCTAAAAAATAAGCAACCTAGGAAAGGGAGGATCGTTTCCGACTAGAGTACCCCACGCTCTTCCCGACGGCTTCTAAATCTTGGGACGAGATTCTTTTGAGTGGGGGTGAGTTGTAACATCCCTAGTTTTCACTTGCATTATGCTAGCTAGAGTGTGCATCATGTTTAATTTTTTGCTAAATTGAAATGGGGATTAACAAAAACCATAGCACCTCACCTAATTAAAACAATTCAAATAGATGTAATTTTCAAAGAACCCAAAATGGCCTTAAAAATGTTCATCTTTTCTCATAAATATTGGAAACAATATTTTGGAGGTGCATTGCATTTTACACATTCCTTTTGGCATTTAAAATAATCCAACAAAGCTTCTAAAAATGGCAATTAATGCACTATAATGATTTTAGTTGCTCCAAAATTGCTGAAACTTTTGTGAGAGTTTGAAAATATTCAAACTATATTTTATAGAATGCTTTAGTCATTTCGTGCTAATTATTTTTGGCTAAATAAAAATAAAACAAATAGTGAAACAGAAACAAATAAGAATAAAAAGGAAAATGGGAGGCTCACCTGGGCCACTTACCCTCCAGTGGTGGCCCAACCCTCCCCGAGTCACCCCGTGTCGTCTTCTTGCTCTACAAGTAGGCAGAGGAGAAGGAGGCCACGGCGGGCTGACTGGGCGCCATGCCGGCAGCTGCCTGGATGCCTCCTCCATCGCGCTGGCGAGGGGGATAACCTCCAAAGAGCATGCATGGACCCATCCCTCTCCCCATTCGCCCCTTTCTTCTCTCCCATGTCGCTGCTCTGCCATGGCCGCCGCACCCGAGCGCTCGCTGTCGTAGCCTCGCCTCTCTAGCAGCTCTCCTCCACCTCCGTGTACTCAGAAGCACCGCCGTGTCCTACTGCTGCTCATCGCCAAGAGAATCGACGCCAGGAGCTCCCCAATCGCCGCCCCGAGGTCATCTTCAACCTCCGGCCACCGGAGTCGCCGCCGTCGAATCATCGTCATCAGCTCGTCCCCGAGCATGCTTTTAATGGCTATGAGACCACCGTGATATTGCGAACCCATTCCCGCTCTTCCGAGGGTCGATTGCTACTTTGCTAGCCATAGTTGCTGATTGCAGACAGGCCCGAAAAGCTCCGCTGATTGCAGAGAGGCCCGAAATGCCGGCGATGCTCTGGTGCTCCTCCAGTCCAGTAGATGGCACCATTTCATTTGTGAGGTTCCGTAGATGCGGTAGGTGCCCAGATCGAGCTTGCTTGCCCCCTGTGGCATCGACCCCGAGCTCACCCGAGCTCCGTCAGCTGCAAGGCTTGCCGCCGCCGACCTTCTGGTCCACCCCAACCCCTGGGGCTGCTTTCATTAGGTTCGCGGGCGAGAGGCCATTCTGTAGATGCTCTTCGTTGGCCAAATGGTCGCCGGAGGAGGGATTCCGATCTCCTCCACCGTGTGTGGTGCCACCGGCGGCTCAACGCGGATGAGCCTGACCTGTTTGACCACAGGGTTGACTCCCTAGGTCACTCGTAGGTGGGGCCTAGCCCCTAATTAAATTCGGATTAGGAATAATTTAACTAAATTAATTAATTAATCTAATCATACATTAAAAATGGGCCTAGTCCCACTAATTAGGATTAATGATTAAATTCTAATCTGAGTTAGTGCATGTGTCACTCACCAGTGGACCCCACTGGTCAAATTTAACCTCGCAACACTCATTTGACCTCGTGACCTCATGTTGACGCAGTGGTAACGCAATAAATACTTTTTTGGTTTAATTTAATTCCAGATTTAGGTTAAAACTTCTAAAATTCATAGAAAATAATGTGTAACTCAGATTGAAATAATTTATATATGAAAAATTATCACAAAAATCCAAGGAATCCATTGGTGCTATTATCATGCATGTTAGAACAAGTTATACCTACTAATCAGGTCAAATTAATTGAAGGTATTTGAATATACCTTATTTGAAGTGGAATTTGAATCTTTGATTCAAACTAGCTTCAACCAATTTGTTAATAGGTGCATTAGCTCATCCAAAATATTCTTGTCATGTCATGATCATTCATAATATTGTTGCACTTGCCGTGTATTGATTGTTACTTGTTTGCATTGCGGTAGGCTCTACTCCACCCGATACTTCCGAGTATCATAACGAAGAAGAGTTTCCCTGTGCTGATCATCAAGGCAAGCACCCCTTTTGAGCATTTCGATAAAATCCCATGTTCTCGCTCATGATCTCATTTATTGCTTCGATAGTTGAACCCATTCCTCTGCATGACCTGTTATTGTCATAGTAAATATCTAAACCATGCAACCTAGCATACATGGTAGTTGCTTGAGCCATGATGTGCCTTACCTTGCTATGCTTGCTATGCTTAGAGTTGTGTCAGGCCTGTTTCATCTGGATGATGAACTGAAGTGAATGAAAGTGTTCTTGTGACAAAAGTTAAGTGGTGAACCTGATTTGGTAAAGCTTGTGTAGGAGTACATGGCGGGTTGTCTCATTGGAACCGTTCTTAGGAACTGAGTTCCGTGTATGTGATCCAAGATTAGCTGCTACCATACATTGGGTTCAGATAACTCGACCCCTCTCGGCTTATTAGTCGCCTAGTACTCTGTCCAGGAGTTGCAAGTAGTTTCTCGTGTTTCTAGCTTATGATGGGGGCCGTGCATAACGCTGACCTTAGAGGTGGGCTGTGACGCGGTAGGCAGTGGCACGGTGTACCAAGTGGCACCCGGATGGTGGGCTTGGGAACCCTGCGCACATCGTTTTAGGCCGTAGCGGAAACTTCGGCCGGACTTCCGCGCGGGTTCAGTCTCAAATAGGCGATAAACCTGGACTAGGTGTTAGTGTGGTTAACGTTCATGGCTGACTGCCTCGCCAGGCTTCTGCTTGAAGGTTGCCGAGGTGCAGGAAGTGCATATATTGATAAGTGGCGAGAGCGTGTGTGAAGAAGTACACCCCTGCAGGGTTATGATCTATTCGAATAGCCGCGTCCTTGGATATGGACTACAAAACATATGTTGTTCATAGATAACTTTATCGGCTACTCATAAAAGTATCAAGACAAGTGTGAGTATAGTGGATGACATTCTCGTAGGGAGACGAGAAAGGATCCACGGTTGTGTATTGTCGTGGAGATAGTGGACTCGTGTACGACTTCTCCAACTTGTTCAAAAGTACTCGTAGTCGTAGCAGAGGTTAGCCAAGAGTCAAAGGTGTATTACTGCATGAAACCCCACAACCCCCTTGTTGATACATGTGCATGAGTAGATAGATCTGATTTAAAGTCTTGTTGAGTACTTCCGTCCTCATGTTTTCTTAATAACTGTTGCAGACGACACCCACGAACCATCAGGTGGGTTCTACCTAGACGTTGACGACGCCGAGTAGCTGGTGTCGGAGCTATGATCTCGCCCCTTCGGGAGGGAATTGTAGATAGTCAGGCTTTATGCCTTTTACCTTTCATTTGTCTGTACTCAGACAACTTTAAGATTCCGCATGGCTTGTATGACTTTGTGTGTATGACTTGAGTGTCGGGTCATGTGACCCCTACCTGTATGAACATATTATGCAAGGATCTTCTGAGCCTTCTAAATAAATGTTGTGATGTTGTATGATTATGTTGTGATGCCATTGTTGTATCTATGCATATTGAATATGTCATGCGTACGTGTGATGTGCTGCAATATGTATGGGGGTCGACACCTAGTTGTGTGCCTTTAGTAGTACTCTTTACACGGAAATGCCCCTTTGTGCTTCCACTCAGCCTTGGTAGCTTGCTACTACTCCAAACACATTGGTTGACCGGCATGTATCCTTTCTTACTGCTGTGTACGTAATGGTGTGTTTGAACATCGTAATTGTACTTTATTGGATATGGTGCATTCTATGATGTCTCTTACCGATTTGCCACTATCGTTTTGGTGTTACGCATTAGAGACAACTGCATTCACTTTAAATAGGGCATTCTCAAAATCCGTTGAGACGGAACCATATGAATTATGGTTTGGCAAGAAACCTAAGCTGTCATTTCTTAAAGTTAGGGGATGTGACACTTACATCAAAAGGCTTCATCCTGATAAGCTAAAATCCAAGGCGGAGAAGTATGTCATAGGATACCCAAAGGAAATAGTTGGGTATATCTTCTATCTCAGATCCGAAGGCAAAGTGTTTGTTGCTAAGAATGGGTCCTTTCTACAGAAAGAGTTTCTCTCGAAACTATTTAGTGGGAGGAAGGTAGAACTTCATGAGGTTATTGAACCGTCACTTCCATTAGAGAGTAGTAGAACATAGGAAGATGTTTCTGTGACGCCTACATGAGTTGAAGAAGAAACTTATGATGGGGATCATGAAGCTTTAGATCAAGTTACTACCTAACCTCATAGGTCGACAAGGACACATACTGCTCCTGAGTGGTATGGTAATCCTATCTTAGAGGTCATGTTGTTAGAAAACAATGAACCTATGAGGTATGGAGAAGCGATGGTGGGCCCGGATTCCAACAAATGGCTAGAGGCCATGAAATTCGAGATAGGATCCATGTACGAAAACAAAGTATGGTCTTTGGAAGTATTACCTGATGGTCGCAAGGCTATTCAGAAAAAATGGATCTTTAATAGGAAGACAGACGCGAACGGTAATGTCACCGTCTATAAAGCTCGACTTGTTGCAAAGGGGTTTTCAAAAGTTTAAGGAGTTGACTATGATGAGACTTTCTCGCCTGTAGCGATGCTTAAGTTCGTCAGAATCATATTAGCAATAACTGCATTTTTTGATTATGAAATCTAGCAGATGAATGTCAAAACAGTGATCCTTAATGGGTTCCTTAAGGAAGAGTTGTATACTATACAACCGGAAGGTTTTGTTGATCCAGAAAATGCTGACAAAGTATGGAAGCTCAAGTGATCCATTTATGGACTAGTGTAAGCATCTTAGAGTTGGAATCTTTGCTTTGATGAGGTGATCAAACCGTTTGGGTTTATACAAGTCTATGGAGAAGCTTGTATTTACAAGGAAGTGAGTGGGATCTCTATAGTGTTTCTAATAATATATGTTGATAACATATTGCTGATTGGAAACAATATGAAACTTTTGGAAAGCGTAAAGATATATTTGAACAAGATTTTTTCAATGAAAGACCTCATAGAAGCTGCTTACATATTAGGCATCAAGATTTATAGATATAGATCGATATGCTTAATAGGATTTTCACAAAGCACATACCTTGATAAGGTTTTGAAGAAGTTCAAAATGGATCAGTCCAAGATGGGGTTCTTGCCTGTCCTGCAAGGTGTGAAGTTGAGTAAGACTCAATGGCGAGCGACTACAGATGATAGAGAAAAGATGAGTGTCATCCCCTATGCCTCGGCCATAGTATCTATCATTTATGCAATGCTATGCATAAGTCCAGATGTTAGCCTTGCCATAAGTATGGCCGAAAGGTTTCAAAGTGATCCAGGAGTAGAACACTTTACAATGGTCAAGAATATCCTGAAGTACCCGAAAAGGACCAAGGAGATGATTCTCGTTTATGGAGGTGATCAAGAGCTCATTGTAAAGGGTTACGTCGATGCTTACTTTGACACAGATCCAGATGACTCTAACTCTCAAACCATATACATATTTATTCTGAATGGTGGAGCGATAAGCTGGTGCAATTCAAAGCAAATCATGGCAGATGATTCTACATGTGAAGATGAGTACATAGCTGCTTCGGAAGCATCAAAGGAAGGTGTCTGGATGAAGTAGTTCATGACGGATCTTGGAGTTGTGTCTAGTGCACTGGATCCAATGACCCTCTTTTGTGACAACACTAGTGTCATTGCTCTAGCCAAGGAACCTAGGTTTCACAAAAGAACCAGACACATAAAGTGTTGCTTCAATTCCATCCATGATTATATCAAGGAGGAGGACATAAATATTTGCAAAGTGCATACAGATCTGAATGTTGCAGACCCGTTGACTAAACCCCTTCCATGAGTAAAACATGATCATCACTAGAATTCTATGGGTGTTAGATTCATTACCACGTAATACTAGATTACTGACTCTAGTGCAAGTGGGAGGCTGTTGGAAATATGCCCTAGAGGCAATAATAAATTGGTTATTATCATATTTCCTTGTTCATGACAATCCTTTACTATCCATGATATAATTGTATTCATTGGAAACTCAAATACATGTGCGGATACATAGAGAACACTGTGTCCCTAGTGAGCCATTACTAGACTAACTTGTTGGTAAAAGATGCTTAAGGTTTCCTATCCATAGACATGAGTTATCTTTGATAATGGGATCACATCATTAGGAGAATGATGTGATGGACAAGACCCAAACTGTAAGCATAGCATTTGATTGTATCGCTAAGTTTATTGCTATTGCTTTCTCCATGTCAAAGTATGTGTTCCTAAGACCATGAGATCATTCAACTCCGTGACTCCACGGGAATGTGTTCTGTGTATCAAACATCACAACGTAACCGGGTGCTTTTAAAGATGCTCTACAGGTATCTCCGAGGGTGTTTGTTGGTTTGGCATGGATCAAGACTGGGATTTGTCACTCCATATGACAGAGAGGTATCTTTGGGACCACTCGGTAATAGAGCATCACAAGAATCTTGCAAGCAATGTGACTAAGGAGTTAGTCGCAGGATCTTGTATTGTAGAACGAGTAAAGAGACTTGCTAGTAACGAGATTGAACTAGCTATGGAGATACCGACAATCGAATCTCGGGCAAGTAACATACCGATGTACAAAGGGAACTGCATACGGGATTGATTGAATCCTTGACATCGTGGTTCGACTGATAAAGATCTTCGTAGAATATGTAGGAACCAATATGTGCATCTAGGTCCCAATGTTGGTTATTGACCGTAAAGGTGTCTCGGTCATGTGTGCATAGTTCTCGAACCCGTAGGGTCCACACGCTTAACGTTTGATGACGATATAGTATTGTTGAGTTATATATGTTGGTGGCTGAAGGTTGTTAGGGGTCCTAGATGAGATCCCAGACATGACGAGCAGCTTCGGAATGGTTCATAGGTAATGATTGATATATGGGAACTTGATATTTGAGTTCAGAAAAGGTTGTGGGACTTACCGGTTTTGTGAAGGAGTTGCAGAATTGTTTTGTGTGCCCATTGGGAGGGTGGACCTGTCCCGGAGGGCCCCATGGCTATGAGAGGTGGCACACCAGCCCGTGATGGGTTGGCCGCCCCTCCCCACCTAAGGCCCATGCGGCCAAGGGCTAGGGCTGGCCCAAGGGTGGCCGCCGTCCCCTTCCTTGGGAGCCAAGGCAGCCCCTTGGCCGCCGCCCACACCCCTGGGGAAACCCTAGGGTCGGCTATAACGTCCAAGATGCGGTCCTATCCTTAATTTGGCGTGAGGGCCTCGACAGGGATATAAACGCATCTCATCGTTTCGCAAGAATGGATATCGTTACAAGTATATGTACTGAAAAGATGAGTATATGGATATGGCTTACACTCGCCACAAACTACATCAATATCACATCAATATAGCAGTATACAGTCATCATGAAGAAGAGCAGGGTCCGACTATGGATGAAAACAAATGGTAAAAGAATGATCTCCATTCTTGCTATCCCAGGCCACCGGCCTGGAACCCGTCCTAGATCGATGACGAGGAGGAAGAAGAAGCAATTCCAAATAGCACAATCATCGCGCTCACGTCATAATATCACTTTACCTGTACCCGCAACTGGTGTTGTAGTAACCCGTGAGCCACATGGACTCAACAATCTCATTTCCGAAGGTATCAAGAGTAGCAAAGTTTAATGGGTGAGGCATGGTTAAGTGGTGAGGCTGCAGCAAGCGACTAAGCATATATTTGAGGTGGCTAACTTACGAGTACCAGAATAAGAGGGGGATGATCTACGAATAATCAGAGGTGAACTAATGATGATCAAATGAATGATCCCGAACACCTACTTATGTCAGACATAACCCCACCGTGTCCTCGACGGAGAAGGAGCTCACGAAAGAGACAGTCACGGTTACGCACTCAGTTGGGACATTTGAAATAAGCTTACTTGAAGTTATCTAGAACGAGATGTTAAACAAAATTTCCAAGTTGCCACATAACCATGGGCACGGCTTTCCAAAAGCTTTAACCCTGAAGGGGTGCTCCAACTAGTCCATTACAAATTACCACAAGTCGCATAGGAAGCCTTGATCACGAAACTCGTGATCTTCTCGGATTCCTTAGTGGGAAACCTCAATATAGGTCCATTAAATTAATTAGTACTTATATGGTGATATAACAAGCCTTCCATCTTTTTCCAAGTATATAGGTCCATTAAATTAATTAGCAGTTATATGGTGATATAACAAGGAACCATGTTATCACATGGAAGCAACTACACCTGCAACTAGCAATGCTATCCAATGGTTAAGCAAGCAGTAACATAGACAATCAGTGGTTTGCTAGGTTGTACAAAGGTTGAAGGTTTTCATGGCAATGTTTGTTGGAAATATGCCCTAGAGGCAATAATAAATTAGTTATTATTATATTTCTTAGTTCATGATAATCGTTTATTATCCATGCTATAATTGTATTGATTGGAAACACAATACTTGTGTGGATACATAGACAAAACACTGTCCCTAGTAAGCCTCTAGTTGACTAGCTCGTTAATCAAAGATGGTCAAGGTTTCCTGGCCATAGGCAAGTGTTGTCACTTGATAACGGGATCACATCATTAGGAGAATCATGTGATGGACTAGACCCAAACTAATAGACGTAGCATGTTGATCGTGTCATTTTGTTGCTACTGTTTTCTGCGTGTCAAGTATTTATTCCTATGACCATGAGATCATATAACTCACTGACACCGGAGGAATGCTTTGTGTGTATCAAACGTCGCAACGTAACTGGGTGACTATAAAGATGCTCTACAGGTATCTCCGAAGGTGTTAGTTGAGTTAGTATGGATCAAGACTGGGATTTGTCACTCCGTGTGAACGGAGAGGTATCTCGGGGCCCACTCGGTAATACAACATCACACACAAGCCTTGCAAGCAATGTAACTTAATGTAAGTTGCGGGATCTTGTATTACGGAACGAGTAAAGAGACTTGCCGGTAAACGAGATTGAAATAGGTATGCGGATACTAACGATCGAATCTCGGGCAAGTAACATACCGAAGGACAAAAGGAATGACATACGGGATTATATGAATCCTTGGCACTGAGGTTCAAACGATAAGATCTTCGTAGAATATGTAGGATCCAATATGGGCATCCAGGTCCCGCTATTGGATATTGACCGAGGAGTCTCTCGGGTCATGTCTACATAGTTCTCGAACCCGCAGGGTCTGCACACTTAAGGTTCGACGTTGTTTTATGCGTATTTGAGTTATATGGTTGGTTACCGAATGTTGTTCGGAGTCCCGGATGAGATCACGGACGTCACGAGGGTTTCCGGAATGGTCCGAAAACGAAGATTGATATATAGGATGACCTCATTTGGTTACCGGAAGGTTTTCGTGCATTACCGGAAAAGTTTCGGGCTCATCGGTAGTGTACCGGGAGTGCCGGGAGGGGTGCCGGGGACCATCGGGAGGGGTGTCACGCCCCAAGGGGTCTCATGGGCTATGGGAAGAGATAAACCAGCCCCTAGTGGGCTGGAATAAGTTCCCACTAAGGCCCATAAGGTTTGAGAAGGAAAAAACACAAGGTGGAAAGAGTTTCCAAGTGGGAAGGTGGAATCCTACTCCAAGTAGGATTGGAGTAGGACTCCTCCACCTCCAATTTCGGCCAAACCTTTAGGTTTTGAGGCTGCCTCCTCCCCTCCCTCCCACCTATATATACGGAGGTTTTAGGGCTGATTTGAGACGACTTTCTCACGGCTGCCCGACCACATACCTCCATAGTTTTTCCTCTAGATCGTGTTTCTGCGGAGCTCGGGCGGAGCCCTGCTGAGACAAGATCATCACCAACCTCCGGAGCGCCGTCACGCTGCTGGAGAACTCTTCTACCTCTCCGTCTCTCTTGTTGGATCAAGAAGGCCGAGATCATCGTCGAGCTGTACGTGTGCTGAACGCGGAGGTGCCGTCCGTTCGGTACTAGATCGTGGGACTGATCGCGGGATTGTTCGCGGGGCGGATCGAGGGACGTGAGGACGTTCCACTACATCAACCGCGATCTCTAATCGCTTCTGCTGTACGATCTACAAGGGTACGTAGATCACTCATCCCCTCTCGTAGATGGACATCACCATGATAGGTCTTCGTGCGCGTAGGAAATTTTTGTTTCCCTTGCGACGTTCCCCAACAGTGGTATCAGAGCTAGGTTCATGTGTAGATGTCTTCTCGAGTAGAACACAAAAGGTTTTGTGGGCGGTGATGTGCGTTTTGCTGCCCTCCTTAGTCTTTTCTTGATTCCGCGGTATTGTTGGATTGAAGCGGCTTGGACCGACATTACTCGTACGCTTACGAGAGACTGGTTTCATCGTTACGAGTAACCCCCTTTGCTCAAAGATGACTGGCAAGTGACTGTTTCTCCAAACTTTAGTTGAATCGGATTTGACCGAGGAGGTCCTTGGATGAGGTTAAATAGCAACTCATATATCTCCGTTGTGGTGTTTGCGTAAGTAAGATGCGATCCTACTAGATACCCTCGGTCACCACGTAAAACATGCAACAACAAAATTAGAGGACGTCTAACTTGTTTTTGCAGGGTATGATTGTGATGTGATATGGCCAACGATGTGATGTGATATATTGGATGTATGAGATGATCATGTTGTAATAGAAATATCGACTTGCACGTCGATGGTACGACAACCGGCAGGAGCCATAGGGTTGTCTTTATACTAACGTTTGTGCTTGCAGATGCGTTTACTATTTTGCTAGGATGTAGCTTTAGTAGTAATAGCATAAGTAGCACGACAACCCCGATGGCAACACGTTGATGGATGATCATGGTGTGGCGCCGGTGACAAGAAGATCGTGCCGGTGCTTTGGTGATGGAGATCAAGAAGCACGTGATGATGGCCATATCATGTCACTTATGAATTGCATGTGATGTTAATCCTTTATGCACCTTATTTTGCTTAGAACGACGGTAGCATTATGAGGTGATCTCTCACTGAAATTTCAAGACGAAATTGTGTTCTCCCCGACTGTGCACCGTTGCGACAGTTCTTCGTTTCGAGACACCACGTGATGATCGGGTGTGATAGACTCAACGTTCACATACAACGGGTGCAAAACAATTGCACACGCGGAACACTCGGGTTAAGCTTGACGAGCCTAGCATGTGCAGACATGGCCTCGGAACACATGAGACCGAAAGGTCGAGCATGAATCGTATAGTTGATATGATTAGCATAGGGATGCTTACCACTGAAACTATTCTCGACTCACGTGATGATCGGACTTGAGATAGTGGATTTGGATCATGTACCACTCAAATGACTAGAGAGATGTACTTTTTGAGTGGGAGTTCTTAAGTAATATGATTAATTGAACTAATTGTCATGAACATAGTCTAATGGTCTTTGCGAATTACGATGTAGCTTGCGCTATAGCTCTACTATTTTATATGATCCTAGAGAAAATTTAGTTGAAAGTTGATAGTAGCAAACTTTGCAGACTGAGTCTGTAAAACCGAGGATTGTCCTCGTTGCTGCACAGAAGGCTTATGTCCTTAATGCACCACTCGGTGTGCTGCACCTCGAGCGTCGTCTGTGGATGCTGTGAACATCCGACATACACGTTTCTGATGACTACACGATAGTTCAGTACAAAAATACTTAATGGCTTAGAAGCAAGGCGCCGAAAACGTTGTAAAACGTCACGGAACATAAGTGATGTTCTAAAGAGATGAAATTGTGATTTCATGCTTGTGCCCTTGTTAAGAGGTACAAGACCTCCAACAAGATTCTTTGTCCACAAAGTAAAGGAGAAAGGCTCAATCGTTGAGCGTGTGCTCAGATTGTCTGAGTACGACAATCACTTGAATCAAGTGGGAGTTAATCTTCCAGATGAGATAGTGATGGTTCTCCAAAGTCACTGCCACCAAGCTGTCAGAGCTTCGTGATGAACTATAACATATCAAGGATAGATACAATGATCCTTGAGCGATTCACAATGTTTGACACTGCGAAAGTAGAAATCAAGAAGGAGCGTCAATAGTTGATGGTTAGTAAAACCACTAAGTTTCAAGAAAGGCGAGGGCTAGGAGGGATACTTCGTGAAACGGCAAAACAGTTGCTGCGCTAATGAAGAGACCCAAGATTAAACCCAAACCCGAGACTAAGTGCTTATGTAATGAGGGGAACAGTCACTAAGGCGGAGCAACTCTAGATACTTGGTAGATAAGTGGGCTGGCAAAAGTCGAAAGAAGTATATTTGATATACATGATATTGATGTGTACTTTACTAGTACTCCTAGTAGCATAAGGGTATTGGATACCGGTTCGGTTGCTAAGTGATTAGTAACACGAAATGAAAGCTACGGCATAAATGGAGACTAGCTAAAGGCGAGGTGACGATACGTGTTGGAAGTGTTTCCAAGGTTGATATGATCAAACGTCGCACGCTCCCTCTACCATCGGGATTGGTGTTAAACCTAAATAATCGTTATTTGGTGCTTGCGTTAAGCATGAACATGATTGGATCGTGTTTATTGCAATACGATTATTCATTTAAAGAGAATAATGGTTACTCTATTTGCTTGAATAATCACCTTCAATGGTTTATTGAATCTCGATCGTAGTGTTACACATGTTCATGATATTGGTGCCAAAAGATACGAGTTAATGATGATAGTACCACTTACTTGTGGCACTGCCGCTTGAGTCATGTTAGTATAAATTGCATGAAGAGGCTCCATGCTGATGGATCTTTGTACTCACCTGATTTCGAATCACTAGTGACATGCAAATCATACCACATGAGCAAGGCCTTGTTTTCATTGAGATGAAACAAGATAGTAACTTGTTGGAAGTGATACATTTTGATGTATGCAGTCCAATGGGTGCTGAGGCATGCAGTGGATATCATTATGTTCTTACTTCAATGATGATTTGAGTAGATACTAGAGTATTTACTTAATGAATCACAAGTCTGAAATATTGAAAAGTTCAATTCTGTTTCGGAGTGAAGTTCGTCGTAACAAGAGGATAAACTGTCTACGATATGATCATAGAAATGAATATCTGAGTTACGAGTTTTGGTACGCAGTTAAGACAATGTGGAAATTGTTTCGCAGTTCATGCCACCTGGAACATCATAGTGTGATGATGTGTCTGAACGTCATAGCCACGCACTATTTGGTATGGTGCATACTATGATGTCTCTTATCAAATTACCACTATCGTTTATGGGTTATGCATTAGAGACAACCGCATTCACTTTAAATAGGGCTCCACGTATTTCCGTTGAGATGACACAGGATAGACTGAGGTTTAGAGAAATCTAAACTGTCGTTTCTTGAAAGTTTGGGGCTTCGACACTTATATGAAAAAGTTTCAGTCTGATAAGCTCGAACCCAAAGCGGATAAATGCATCTTCATAGGATATCCAAAACAGTTGGGTACATCTCCTATCTCAGATCCGAAAGCAAAGTGTTTGTTTCTAGAAATGGATCCTTTCTCGAGGAAAGGTTTCTCTCGAAAGAATTGAGTGGGAGGGTAGTAGAACTTGATGAGGTTATTGAACCATCACTTCAACCAGTGTGTAGCAGGGTGCAGGAAGTTGTTCCTGTGGCGCCTACACCAATTGAAGTGGAAGCTGATGATGGTGATCATCGAGCATCAGATCAAGTTACTAAAAGTCTCGTAGGTTGACAAGGTCGCGTACTACTACAGAGTGGTACGGTAACCCTGTCTTGGAGGTCATGTTGTCGAGCAACAGTGAACCTACGAGTTATGGAGATAGCGATGGTGGGCCCGGATTCCGACAAATGGCTGGAAGCCATGAAATCCGAGAGAGGATCCATGTATGAAAACAAAGTGTAGACTTTGGAAGAACTACTTGATGGTCAGAGGACTATTGAGTAAAGATGGATCTTTAAAGGAAAAGAGACGATGATGGTGATAAGTCACTATTAAGAAAAGCTCGACTTGTCGCAAAGATGTTTTCGATAAGATCAAACAGTTGACTATGATGAGACTTTCTCACTCGTAGCGATGCTAAAAGTCTGTTAGAATTATGTTAGTTGTTGATGCATTATTTATGAAATATTGCACGTAGGATGTCAAAACATTGTTTTCTCGACGGTTTCCTTGAGCAAACATTGTATGTGATACAACCAGAAGGTTTTGTCGATCCTAAAGATACTAGCAAGTATGCAAGCTCCAGTAATCCTTCAATGGACTGGTGCAAGCATCTCGGAGTTGGAATATACACTTTGATGAGATGATCAAAGATTTTGGGTTTGTACAAGGTTTATGAGAAACTTGTATTTCCAAAGAAGTGAGTGGGAGCACTATAGAATTTCTGATAGGTATATGTGGTTGACATATTGTGGATCAGAAGTAATGTAGAATTTCTGTAAAGCATACAAGGTTGTTTGAAAGAAGTTTTCAAAGGAGTACCTGGATTACGCTACTTGAACGTTGAGCATCAAAGATCTATGGAGATAGATCGAAAGCGCTTAATAGAAGTTTCAACAAGATGCATGCCTTGACAAGTTTTTGAAAGAGTTCAAAATAGACCAGCAAAGAAGGAGTTCTTGGTTGCGTTGTGAGGTGTGAATTTGAGTAAGACTCAAAACCCGACCACGGCAGAATAAAGAGAATAGACGAAGGTCGTCTTCTATGCCTTAGCCGTAGAATCTAAAGTATGCCATGCTGTGTACCGCACCTGAAGTGTGCCTTGACTCAAAGTATGTTGAGAGGTACAGAGAGTGATCCATGATTGAACCACTAGCAGCGGTCGAAATTTATCCTTAGTAACTAATGGACTAAGGAATTTTTCTCGATTATGGAGGTGGTTAAAGAGTTTGTCGTAAAGGGTTACGTCAATGCAAGCTTTGACACTAATCCGGATAACTATGAGTAGTGAAACGGATTCATATAGTAGAGTAGATATTTGGAGCATTTCCGAATAGCACGTAGTAGCAGCATCTATAAGATGACATAAAGATTTGTAAAGAACGCACGAATCTGAAAGTTTCAGAACCGTTGACTAAAACCTCTCTCACGAGCAAGACGTGATCAGACCCCATAACTATATGGGTGTTGGATTCGTTGGAATCACATGGTGATGTGAACTAGATTATTGACTCTAGTGCAAGTGGGAGACTGTTGGAAATATGCCCTAGAGGCAATAATAAATTAGTTATTATTATATTTCTTAGTTCATGATAATCGTTTATTATCCATGCTATAATTGTATTGATTGGAAACACAATACTTGTGTGGATACATAGACAAAACACTGTCCCTAGTAAGCCTCTAGTTGACTAGCTCGTTAATCAAAGATGGTCAAGGTTTCCTGGCCATAGGCAAGTGTTGTCACTTGATAACGGGATCACATCATTAGGAGAATCATGTGATGGACTAGACCCAAACTAATAGACGTAGCATGTTGATCGTGTCATTTTGTTGCTACTGTTTTCTGCGTGTCAAGTATTTATTCCTATGACCATGAGATCATATAACTCACTGACACCGGAGGAATGCTTTGTGTGTATCAAACGTCGCAACGTAACTGGGTGACTATAAAGATGCTCTACAGGTATCTCCGAAGGTGTTAGTTGAGTTAGTATGGATCAAGACTGGGATTTGTCACTCCGTGTGAACGGAGAGGTATCTCGGGGCCCACTCGGTAATACAACATCACACACAAGCCTTGCAAGCAATGTAACTTAATGTAAGTTGCGGGATCTTGTATTACGGAACGAGTAAAGAGACTTGCCGGTAAACGAGATTGAAATAGGTATGCGGATACTAACGATCGAATCTCGGGCAAGTAACATACCGAAGGACAAAAGGAATGACATACGGGATTATATGAATCCTTGGCACTGAGGTTCAAACGATAAGATCTTCGTAGAATATGTAGGATCCAATATGGGCATCCAGGTCCCGCTATTGGATATTGACCGAGGAGTCTCTCGGGTCATGTCTACATAGTTCTCGAACCCGCAGGGTCTGCACACTTAAGGTTCGACGTTGTTTTATGCGTATTTGAGTTATATGGTTGGTTACCGAATGTTGTTCGGAGTCCCGGATGAGATCACGGACGTCACGAGGGTTTCCGGAATGGTCCGAAAACGAAGATTGATATATAGGATGACCTCATTTGGTTACCGGAAGGTTTTCGTGCATTACCGGAAAAGTTTCGGGCTCATCGGTAGTGTACCGGGAGTGCCGGGAGGGGTGCCGGGGACCATCGGGAGGGGTGTCACGCCCCAAGGGGTCTCATGGGCTATGGGAAGAGATAAACCAGCCCCTAGTGGGCTGGAATAAGTTCCCACTAAGGCCCATAAGGTTTGAGAAGGAAAAAACACAAGGTGGAAAGAGTTTCCAAGTGGGAAGGTGGAATCCTACTCCAAGTAGGATTGGAGTAGGACTCCTCCACCTCCAATTTCGGCCAAACCTTTAGGTTTTGAGGCTGCCTCCTCCCCTCCCTCCCACCTATATATACGGAGGTTTTAGGGCTGATTTGAGACGACTTTCTCACGGCTGCCCGACCACATACCTCCATAGTTTTTCCTCTAGATCGTGTTCCTGCGGAGCTCGGGCGGAGCCCTGCTGAGACAAGATCATCACCAACCTCCGGAGCACCGTCACGCTGCTGGAGAACTCTTCTACCTCTCCGTCTCTCTTGTTGGATCAAGAAGGCCGAGATCATCGTCGAGCTGTACGTGTGCTGAACGCGGAGGTGCCGTCCGTTCGGTACTAGATCGTGGGACTGATCGCGGGATTGTTCGCGGGGCGGATCGAGGGACGTGAGGACGTTCCACTACATCAACCGCGATCTCTAATCGCTTCTGCTGTACGATCTACAAGGGTACGTAGATCACTCATCCCCTCTCGTAGATGGACATCACCATGATAGGTCTTCGTGCGCGTAGGAAATTTTTGTTTCCCTTGCAACGTTCCCCAACAATGTTGAGAGGCTTATTAAACAGGTGGTAGGCATCGATACATAGCGATAGAAACGGAACAACTAGCATGGCAATGATAGTAAATGTATCAAGGGAAATGATCATCTTGCCCATGATCTCGCTTGGTAGAAGAACGAATCGGTGAAGCAGACGAACCGACGTAGTCGAACGGATCATCATATTCCGGCACGCTTGCGGAACTCTATCGAGAAGAAGCAAACGGGACAACAATCAACACACGATATTCACCATGGCACATGCATGATATGATGCACAACACACATGATCCATGATCGATTCAATTATGCAAGGTGCGACACGACAATTCACAACAATCAAACACTACACGTTAAGTGAAGCTCAATATACAACGAGTTGCATATTGACGAAAATCTACATTTAAATATTTAGCTCACTCTCATTTAGGTACACGACAATATTAAATGTTGTTAAACATGGAAAGAGGTGAATCATAATTAAACTAGCTATCTAGGCATTTTAAATGAGGCCGGAAACACCATATAGCATCTCCGAACTTACCTCACACGTGAGCTTAGAAATCTGTCCAGATCTGTCCTAAACATATTTTTAGTTTGTTAAACGGAAAAACAAGGTGGTTCACGTGAAACTACACATGATTATGGTCGGTTTACATATATAGCTCATCTCCAACGGAGCTACGGTTAACTAGCTACGAAGTAAATCGTTTTAACACATTATCACGCAAACCAATGCAAACAACACGTTAAACAGTTATAAATATGCATGAGAGTTGGAAAATATTAAATTATGCAAAATTCTAACCATTTTACATATATAAGTCATCCTGATCCGACGCACATTTTAAAAGCTACGGGCGTTTTAAAATAATGCATTTTTCTGAAATCCCTGGTTATATCTAAATTCGTCCACCGGGAAAAAATTAACATGGGCCGAATCTGGTAATAGGCACAACCAGACACTGAGCGTTGGATAGCTGAACTGTGCACGGGCAAGACATAGCATGACTGGGGGGGTGCTCACCACAGGGCCACACGGGCCAGCTGAGGGGGAAGGAGGCGCGTGGGCCGTGGGAGGCCGAGCTGGGCCGGCGTAGTGAGGTGGCCCATGCAACTGGCTCAGGAGGCTAGCGAGCGGGCGGTCGAGGCATGGCGTCCCGATGCTCACGCGGGCGATGGCGCTCAAGGAACACGGCGGCAAGGCGAGGGGGTCCGACGGAGGTTGGATCCGGCTAGATCCGACAGGGTTGGAGCTCCGGTGGCCGGCACCAGCTTCCGTGCAGGAGCTCGCCATGGAGCTCGGGCAAGCTCGTGCTTGACCATGCAAAGGATAGAGAAGCAGGGAGGTTAGGGAGAGAGAGAAGGAAGAGAAGGAAGGATAGGAAAGAAGAAGGTCCGGTGAGTTGCTCCGGTGACTAGAAGGGGCGACGCGGAGGTCCGGCGACGGGGGTGTGGGGCGCATGCTGGTGGAGGAGCGAGGCATGGGCTCGGGAGCTCGGGCGGCAGCACGGTTGGCTGGCTCGGGCTCCGGATGGGCTCTGGTGGGCCAGATCCGGGCCTGAGCGGGCCTGGCGGCTGGGAGGAGAGAGGAGGTGGGAGAGAGCTCCGGTTAGGGTTAAGGTTAGCACATATTTTGAGGAGAGGTCGGATCTGGGTGTCTACTTATAGACACGGGGTTAAAGTTAGGGTTTTTTAGTCCCGATTTCGACCGTAGGATCGCAAATGGACGGTGCCGGCGGCGCCCTAGAGTTAGGTGGTTGTGTTAGAGAGGCTAGGTGGGGAAGAGAGGTAAGTTGCAGCCCGGAAACGAGAATTTTAAACACAAAAAAAAACGACCGACGATACACCAATGACGGTGCCTCTACGGTCAACCTTTCGGCTATGAAACGAACTACGATTACGACGAAATTTGGCAAGCGGCCTACCTATATTAAAATAAGACCGCATGCCAAGTTTCAACCCAATCCGAGAATATTTTTTGGACACTTGTAAAAACAATATTTTTAATGATGCCACGGGCACGTACATGTGTGGTTGGTCTTGAAACGGTCAACGACAATAACGGAGAGAACCGGCAACTAATAAGAGATACAGGTTTTGAAAACTGGCGGCATCGGAGTGCCGATGCAATGCGGATGATGCGAATGATGCGATGATGAATGAGACAAACAACTAAACCACACGACGACAATGGACTAAAAGGGGAATCTTCTGGAGCATCGGACTCGGGGTGTTACAACTCTTCTACACTAACAAGAGATCTCGCCCTGAGATCTAAGAATGAAAAGGGGAAGAGATAGGCAAAAGGAAGAGGTAAAACTTAGTTTCTTCTTTGACAAAAGAGTGAAACCAATGAATCTTGAAGGTTGCAAAGATATGAAGAATGACATGAGGAACAATCAAGAATTGAAACAAAAATTTGGCAGGACTTCGGTAGAAAAAGAGGACGAAATTCGATAAGATGGAAAGATCTTGACAAGATTCACAACAAACCAACTAATAACAAGATGATAGATTGAAGAGAGCAACATCACAACAACTCCGGAAAAAGAGAATAGAAACTAGATCATTGGGAAGGAAAGAAGGGATAAGAAATGACAACTACTACCATAATTGAATTTGGCAAGCATCCTTGCAAGAAGAACGGAACGAAGTTGTTGTAAAACCAACAACGAAAAAAACAAGCTTGTAGTGGACTTATGAAAACCATCCCAAAATAATGAGGTGACAACCAGCCACTTACAGAAAGAAGGATTCATTGGATACAACAAGAAAGGCAAAACTTCTTACACCAAGAGGATATATTGAGAACTTGGATCAACGATAATCACCATAATAGCCGCAATCCTTAGAAAAAACTTTAGTTGAAATCTAATCCAAGATAACTCAATGAAGAAACCATGGGTTAAAATAACTCATGATGAAGGAATTGGTGGATTTAAAGATCTCATTCTTGAAACAAATTCTCTTCAAGACTCCTCCACTAACAAGAATGCTATAATACCACCACAAAGGATAAAGGAGGAAGACTTGCTCTTTGGAATGCAAGAGATAGAATACTTGAGGTACTACCACAAGAATCTTGAAGAACACCTTGAGAATGAAGAGACCATGATTCGCCTAACAGAAACTTAAACAAGGCACTCGAATAATTGAGAGACGAACGAAGAGACAACAATTGAGAAGATTTTGAGGATGAAAGCTGAATGCTAAGAATGAAGAAATCTCCCAAAATGATGGACTTTGGAGGATAGAGAATGAAAACAAATCTGAAATGTACTGGATAGATATGGAAGGAATTACTCATGAGTGGAAACAATTGAGAATATAACACGAAGCTGAGATGACAATCTTCAAAAGAATGGACAAGATTTAAGAGAAACACTTCTTCAATCTTCACAAGCTAAGAGCGATGGCCAGAATCTCCAACAAGAATTACTGAGACACTCCGGAATGATGATTAAGAAAAGGTTGAGCCAATGATGAAAATATATTTGAAGCGATCTTGGAGAAAAACTATTTCCGATGAAAATCATACTTACGTCATATATGAAAAGAGCTTGAGATATCTGGGTTATGGGTGTTGGGTAACGTAGCATAAATTCAAAATTTTCCTACGCATGTTCAGATCTTCCTATGGAGAAACCAGCAACGAGAGAGGGGTAAGAGCATATTCGTACCTTTGAAGATCGCTAAGCGGAAGCGTTGCTAGAACGCGGTTGATGGAGTCGTACTCGCAGCGATTTTGATCTAGTGCCGAACAACGGCACCTCCGCGTTCAACACACGTGCAGCCCGGTGACGTCTCCCGCACCTTGATCCAGCAAGGAGGAGGGAGAGGTTGGGGAAGAAGTCCAGCAACACGACGGCGTGGTGTTGGTGGAGAGACGAGGTCTCCCGGTAGGGCTTCGCCAAGCGCCGGCAGAGAGGAGGAGGAAGAAGTGCAGGGCTGCGCCGAGGGAGAGGGAAAACCGTGTCCTCCAAAGGCCAAAAGTGCCCACTATATATAGGGGAAGGGGAGAGGGGGTGCCACCCCTAGGGTTCCCACCCTAGGGGGTGCGGCAGCCCTCCCAGATGGGGGGTGTGGCGGCCAGATGGGGAGGAGGGGGTGGCGCACCCCTCTGGTGGGCCTAAGGCCCACCTAAGTTAGGGTTCCCCCCTCTCCCCCTTTTTCTGGTGCACATGGGCTGGGTGAGGGGCGCACCAGCCCACCTAGGGGCTGGTTACCTTCCCCACTTAGCCCATCTAGCCTGCCGGGGTCGTCACCCCCCTTCGGTGGTCCCCCGGGACCACCTCCGGTGGTCCCGGTGGTCCCTGTACGTTACCGGTGATGCCCGAAACACTTCCGGTGTCCGAAACCATCCGTACTATATATCAATCTTTACCTGCGGACTATTCCGGAGCTCCTCGTGACGTCCGGGATCTCATCCGGGACTCCGAACAACTTTCGGTAATCTCCTATTACAATTCCCTATAACCCTAGCGTCATCGAACCTTAAGTGTGTAGACCCTACGGGTTCGGGAGACAGGCAGACATGACCGAGACACCTCTCGGGCCAATAACCATCAGCGGGGTCTGGATACCCATGGTGGCTCCCACTAGCTCCACGATGATCTCATCGGATGAACCACGATGTCAAGGATTCAATCAATCCCGTATACGATTCCCTTTGTCTGTCGGTATAGAACTTGCCCGAGATTCGATCGTCGGTATACCTATACCTTGTTCAATCTCGTTACCGGTAAGTCTCTTTACTCGTTCCGTAGCACGTCATCGTGTGACTAACTCCTTAGTCACATTGAGCTCATGATGATGTTCTACCGAGTGGGCCCAGAGATACCTCTCCGTCACACGGAGTGACAAATCCCGATCTCGATTCGTGCCAACCCAACAGACACTTTCGGAGGTACCCGTAGTGCACCTTTATAGCCACCCAGTTACGTTGTGACGTTTGATACACCCAAAGCACTCCTACGGTATCCGGGAGTTGCACAATCTCACAGTCGAAGGAAAAGATACTTGACATTAGAAAAGCATTAGCATACGAACAATACGATCTAGTGCTAGGCTTAGGATTGGGTCTTGTCCATCACATCATTCTCCCAATGATGTGATCCCGTTATCAACGACATCTAATGCCCATGATCAGGAAACCATGATCATCTATTGACTAACGAGCTAGCCAACTAGAGGCTTGCTAGGGACACATTGTGATCTATTCATTCACACATGTATTACTGTTTCCTGTTAATACAATTATAGCATGAACGATAGATGATTATCATGAACAAGGAAATATGATAATAACCATTTTATTATTGCCTCTAGGGCATATTTCCAACAATGGGCCCACTAAAAGAAGACACCATTGAAACTATTGATTAGGAAGAGAGATATTGTACCGGTATAAGAAAACTTGATGAGGTGAGAACCTTGAAATAATTGAAAGGATTGAATACAGGAAGCTTCTGAGATATGTTGAAACTCCGGATAGGACAAAGAGTTAAAAAAACAAGGACTTGAGTAAGAATTTCCAACATAGGAATCATTGAACAGAAGAAAAGGATATGATGAACACCGAAATCTTGAATCGAATCCACCGGAAAAGAGAACAGGAATGAAAAAAATGATGAACATAGAACTCCTGAGAATCTTCACAATGAATCACCGGATAGAACACAAAAGAGAAGATAGCGAAAGCATCATGAAAATAAATGCACTTGGATGAAATCCAATCACTGAAGAAAATGGCGGGAGGGCGGGGAAAACAAGACAATTTGGGGCAGATGAGACAAACTCCACAATGAAATGAGAGATTGATCTTGCAAAATTGGAGAGGATTGAATTATTTTGAAGAGAAGCACACCGGTTGAAAATAATTGACATGACGACTCTGGTTGGCAAGAATTGATAAGAGAATTTGATTGAGCAAAAGAATTAGCATTCCCATAAAAATATGAGAACACCACTTAGGAAAGATAAGAAATTACTACTTGACATCGAAGCAACTCGAATTACCATAGTACAACAAAACAACAGATGCGGCTTATGAAACAAGCCAGAACAAATTCATGACAGAGATCTCGTCCGATATTTTCGTTGATAGGATCGCACGGGCTCTATCCTACAGTAGCCATCATGTACATGGCAGTGCACACGACATACGAAGCATCTCTGAGTCGTAGCAAGCTACAAGGACTCTTTAAGACACAACGAGAACCAGTGAAGATGACCGCGAACAAACGAATCCACTAGATGTCGAACACCAACCTCACATCATGCATCTGTTGGAAGATTGTCCTATAAGTAACTACTTGAATTCCTACCTAAGAACTTCCGAAATTTCTGGTCATGCAATCAGGTCCACGGATACAAGGAGAAATTTATCACTCAACTCCTAGCATCTAACCCGTCTAGTGTATCACATCCGTCAACACATAACCAGAATTTCAGAACCTCATCTATCTCAGACCCTCGTAATCACAATGATACTCAGTATGGCGGTACATCCAGACCTATTTGCACAAGTACTGGGGAAGCCAGAGTCCTCTCGCCACTACTAGTATTGAAGCAATTTCGAAGATCCTTCGTCCTGAGATACTGAGAAATCTGAATGATAACGATGTGCTCAATAATCCCCTGGAGCTCAACTCCCCGGAAGAAATCAAGTCAGATGGGAGGCACCAAGACAGAACTCGGTCACATCGACATCATATAGATGCCAAAAATATCCGCGTGATCCTAAAAAAATTGAGTGAGAAGAGGAGTAGAATTAAAATTAGAAGTGGAGAAAAATGAATCCTACTCTGCGATATATAACTAGACTCAAAGCAATTTTTCACTAGACTCGACTCGGCCAAGTTCAATCAATGAAGGGGGCTCCTAGGTCCGTACTGCTCTGATACTAACTTGTAGCGTCCAAGATACAGTCCTATCCATATTTTCGTGCGAGGGCCTCGACAGGGATAGAAATGCATCTCATCGTTTCACAAGAATGGATATCGTTACAAGTACATGTACTAAAAAGATGAGTATAAGGAGTTGGCTTACACTCTCCACAAGCTACATCAATATCACATCAATACAACAGTATACAGTAATCATGAAGAAGAGTAGGGTCCGACTATGGACAAAAACAAATGATAAAAGAACGACGTCCATCCTTGCTATCCCAGGCTGCCAGAGTGGAACCCATCCTAGATCGATGATGATGAAGAAGAAGAAGCGAATCCAAATAGCACAATCATCGCGCTCACGTCATAATATCACTTTACCCATACCTGCAACTGGTGTTGTAGTAATCTGTGAGCCATAGGGACTCAGCAATCTCATTTCCAAAGGTATCAAGACTAGCAAAGCTTAATGGGTGAAGTATGGTTAACTAGTGAGGCTGCATCAAGCGACCAAGCATTTATTTGAGGTGGCTAATGTCGGGACCCCGATCCTAAGCCATAGGAATCCATCTTGTAACACATCGCATCTCTTTGCGGTCTCACGCACGGTTATCCCCACGGCTGCAGCCTTACCTTAGCCGGGACCGTTTGCGCCTTTTGACTCGCGTATGCAATTGTGTCGCTAGCAATCCAATGACAAAGAACCCGGATCGACATGTCTAGTCATAAACCAAAGTGGCAGTTCCGCACAGGGACACACATACATGACCCAGCAAAGCAGGTGTCGGTCACCAGCAAATGTAGACGAGTCGTAGCAAGCTACATGGCCTCCATTACATCGCGTGACATTTCCCCAAAGGGGACAGACACATCAGCTAAGAAGGACACATGCCGGTCAACCAATGTGTCCGGAGCAGTAGCGAACTACCATGGCTCGTTGGATCACAAAGGGGCATTTCCCTGTAAGGAATGCTACTAAAGCCTACGGCTAGGTAATCAAACCCCATACATATCAAGTACAACACACGTACGCATGGCATACCGATATGTATAGATACATCGATGGCATCACAACATAACCATAAACATACAAGCTTTATTTAGAAGGCTCGAAAGAGCCACACACATAATATTACAAGTATGGGTCTCACGACCCATCATCACAAGTCATACACACAATTCTTACAAGCCAGCGGAAGATTTAAAGCTGTCTGAGTACAGACAGAGGAAAAGATAAAGGCACATGGCCTGACTATCTACATACCCACCCTAGGGCCACACCGTAGCTGGGATACCAGCTACTCGTCGTCGTCGATGTCTAGATATAACCCTCCATTAGGGTCATTAACAACCTCTGCAACAAATTATTAAGAAAACGTGAGTACGGAGGTACTCAGCAAGACTTTAGGATAACTATCTACTCATGCAATGTATCAATAAGGAGTTGTGGGGTTTCATGCGGAAAGCCAACATTTGATTCGTGGCTAGACAACTTGCATTTTTAAATAATTTTGACAACTTGATTTCTCGCACACGAGTCCACTAACACCACAACAATACTCCATCGTGGAATCATTCCGTCTCCATACGGAAATGCCGTCCACGACACTCACGCTTATCTTGACAATTTTAGGAGTAGCCATTAAAGTTATCTATGAACAACATATGTCTCCAAGTAGTCCATATCCGCGGACGCGGCTATTCGAATAGATCATAACCTTGCAGGGGTGTACTTCTTCACACATGCTCTCGCCACTTATCGCCATGTGCACGTCATGCACCTCGGCAACCTTCAAGCGGAAGCACAGCGAGGGAGTCGGCCACGACCGTTAACATCGCTAATACTTAGTCCAGGTCTATCGCCTATCTGAGGGTAACCTGCACGGAAGTCCGGCCGAGGTTTCCGCGACGTCCCCAAACGATGTGCGCAGGGTTCCCAAGCCCACCATCTGGGTGCTACTTGGTACACCGTGCCACTGCCTACCACATCATATCCCACCTCTAAGGTCAGCGCTACGCATGGCCTCCAGCATGACTATAAACACCAGAAACTATTTGCAACTCCTGGACCGAGTACCAAGCAATTAATAAGTCAAGCGGGGTCATATTTCAGGGCCCAGCATGTGGTAGTATCTCGTCTTGGATTACATACACGGAACTCAGTTCCTAAGGACGGTTCCAATGAAACAACCCGCCATGTACTCCTACATAGCCTTTCACCGGTACCTTTACCAAATCAGGTTCAACACGCAACCTTTACTTACTGAACACATTCTCACAATTCTGTTCATCACCCAGATGACAGACCATACACAACTCTAAGCATAGCATGCATAGCAGGAAAAGGCACATCATGGCTCAAGCATCTACCAGGTATGCTAGGTTGCAAGGTTCAGCTATTTATTGTGACAAAGACAGGTCATGCAAAGGAAGTGGGTTCAACTAACGTGGCAAAAGCATTTGAAGCATTTGATCCTAATGCAATAAGTAAGTGCAGGAGCGAGAACATGGGATTTATTGGGATGATCAAAGTGGTTGCTTGCCTTGTTGCTCACCAGAGGGGCAATATCCGTCAGTCGGATATTCGGTGGAATCCGGAGGAGCGGAGCCTACTGATAGAAATGACATCAATCAATAACAATCATATGCAACAAAATGATGCATGAGCATGGCATGAAGATGCAAGGTGGTATGCTAATATAGCTACCATTTATTAAGTTGAGGTTGATTTGATTCGGGATTCAAATTATTACTTCGAACGAGTTATTTTCAAATACCCTTTTAATTGATTCGACTTGATGCTCAGATCATCTTGTTTTAGCATGCATGGAAATGGTATGATGGGTTGCTGGTTGTTATTGAACATTGTTTGATCATAGCATTTGAAGTGGAATTCAAATGATTTTCAAATTCCAACTCCAAAGCATTTATTAAATTTAACCAATTCATCATTTTACATGTTTGGTCAAGTTAACATTTTCAAACAAGTTTGAAAATGACATATTCATATTCCTTGGATTTTTCTGATCATTTTACATATATTATTTGTCCAATTTGGAGTTATATTCAAACTTTTATGAATTTCCAAAGTTTTGAACTTATTCTGGAATTAATTTTGAACAGAAAAATACTTTATTGCATCAGCATGACATCAACAGGTCTAATCTGTCCGTTGAAAGTCAAACCTGACCAGTGGGACCCACTGGTCAGTGACTCAGGCTAGATTTTAAATTAGATTTAAGTTAATTAGTTAATTAACAGGGTACGACCCACCTGTCAGTGTCTGATTAGTTTAATTAATTTTATTTTTATTAACTCTAATCATCCACAGACTGGCCCCACGTGTCAGTGGCTCAGGCCAGCTGAGATCCACCGGCGACGAGGTGGTTCTCGCCGGCGGTGAACCTCCGGCGACCACCGAGATGGCGGAGGGGCTCGGAAACGGCGCACAGGCAGCCAAACTCCGCGTTGAGTGCACCAGAAGAACACCACGACTCGCGCAGGTTCATTTTTGCACTCAGGCGAGGATGATCTGGCTGGAGAAGGCACCGGCGACGAGCTTGGCAGCGACCGAAGCTCGGGCATCGTCGGGCTAGTCGAATCCGAAGGAGAAAAGCACGGGACTGAGCACCTACGGCATCTACTCGATGGCCTGAAGCTACTGGTGGCCTCAGAAGGACGAGCTGTTCACCGGAGAGCTACCGGCGACGAGCTCCCGCGGCAGATCTCGTCGGGCTCGGGTGAAAACAGAGCTAGAGGAAGGGATCGACGGGGAAAAGTGAGTGGAAAGCTGCGCAAGCTCACGGGGAGTGCAGGGGTAGCGCTAGTTTGCTCGGGGGTGGCCTGTAGAGAGAGAACGCCGGCGATGAGCGTCGATGACCCGAGGTAGAAGACGGTGGCTCCTGGTCGACTCACGGCTTCCTGGCGTCGGACTTGTAGCTGGAGAGCTTCAGGAGGATGTGGCGGAGCTATTGCGCGGCTCAGGATGGAATGCCCTTGGTTGGAACGACGGCGAGCTCGAGCTCGGCTCTAATGGCGGCAGTGGGGAAACGAAGCAGAGGGGGAGAATGATGAGGGATTGGGCTCGGGCACGTCTGCGGGGAGGTTATCCTCGCCTTGCCAGCGCACCGAGGCGTCCAGGCAGGAAGGAGCTGCGTGGAGGCGCCGGACATCGTGGCGGCCAGCTCCTACTGCCCACTGGAGAGGAGGAAGACGACAGAGGAGCTACTGGGCTCGGCTGAGGTGAGCGACAAGTAAGCTTTTCTTCATTTTTTTTTCTGTTTTGTTTTCTGGTTTGCTAACTAATTTGATTTGCTATTTATTTTAGCTCCAAAATAGTTTATATAAATATTTTGAACACACCAGAGTATTAGTTGGAATATTTCCAACAATTCCTGAAGTTTCAACATTTTTGAAAACTTAAAAGTTTTTGAATTCAAATTTAAACTTGAATTTAGTGGCTTTTGCATTTAAACAAAATTCCAAATCTGTTTTAAAAATAGTTTTCTTCCCTGATTATTTGTTTTCATGAATTATCAGAAAAGTTGAACTTTTCTTGAGGCCATTTTGGGTTCATTGATTTTGACAAGTTTTTGAATTTCCTTTAAATTGAGAAGTGGCTAGGGTTTTTGGGTTTTGCTTCACCACTTGATTTGATCTTGTTGCAATTTTCTTGGATGCAATGCAAAGAAGATATGAGCACAATGCTAAACTTTGGTTAGGGTTCCAGGGATGTGACAGCTAACTTATGAGTACCAAAATAAGAGGGGGATGATCTATGAATAATCAGACGTGAACTAATGATGATCAAATGAATGATCCTGAACACTTAATTGCGTCAGACATAACCCCAATGTTTCCTCGATCGGAGAAGGAGCTCACTAAAGAGACATTCACGGTTACACACTCACTTGGCACATTTTTAATAAGCTTACTTCGAGTTATCTATAACCGGATGTCAATTTTTTTTCCAAGTTGCCACATAACCACGGGCACGGCTTTCCGAAAGATTTAACCCTGAAGGGGTGCTCCAACTAGTCCATCACAAATTACCACAAGTCACATAAGAAGCCTCGATCACGAAACTCGTGATTTTCTTGGATTCCTTAGTGGGAAACCTCAACTCTAAGAGGACCCAAAGCATCACCGGAATCCCGATGCAAAAAATATTTCGTCAAAGGTAAAACTAATCCAGCAAGGCCACCTGGCGTGTCAATGATCCTGATAGGAGCTACGTATCTCATTCTCAGGTCATGATGGATTATCCAAACTTCCAGTAGGCCAATCAAAGAGTTTCCCCTGGTAGCCACTGATGGTTGACAGGTTGGAACAACACTCATGCGGAGCACTGGCCCGAGTGGTTGATTAATCCATGGGGTCCGAAAAGTCCCTATGCAATTTTATTAGGTTATTAGGCAAATACAATACCAATATTGGGCCTTGCCAGACCAGTCTTAAACTAAGACAAATTATAAAGGGGGTCCCCATAACAACCCTGTTCGTGTTAGGAGCGCTCGATTATGTAATATAACACCGGTAGCCGAAACTAGGGCGGCAACGATGGAACAATACACCAGGCTACAAAGCCGAGCCTTCCGCCTTTTACCAAGTATATAGGTCTAATAAATTAATTAGCAGCTATATGGTGATATAACAAGGGACCCATGTTATCACATGGAAACAAGTGCACCTGCAACTAGCAACACTATCCAATGGTTAAGCAAGCGGTAACATAGATAATCAGTGGTTTGCTAGGTTGTAGAAAGGTTGAAGGTTTTCATGGCAACGTTGAGAGGCTTATTAAACAAGTGGTAGGCTTCAAGACATAGAGATAGAAACGAAACAACTAGCATGGCAATGATAGTAATGGTATCTAGGGAAATGATCATTCTGCCTGTGATCCCGCTTGGAAGAAGAACGAATCCGTGAAGCACACGAACCGAACTAGTCGAACGGATCCTCACATTCCGACACGCTTGCGGAACTCTACTGAGAATAAGCAAATGGAACAACAATCAACACACGATATTCACCACGACACATGCATGATATGATGCACAACACGCATGATGCATGATCGGTTCAATTATGCAAGGCGCGACACGACAATTCACAACAATCAAACACTACACGTTAAGTGAAGCTCAATATGCAACGAGTTGCATATTGACCAAACTCCACATTCAAATATTTAGTTCACTCGCGTTTAGGTACACGACAATATTAAATGTTGTTAAACATGGGAAGAGGTGAAGCGTAATTAAACTACCTATCTAGGCATTTTAAATGAGGTCGGAAACACCATATATCATCTCCGAACTGACCTCACACGTTAGCTTTGAAATCTTTCCAGATCTGTCCTAAACATATTTTAAGTTTGTTAAACAGCAAAACAAGGTGTTTCACGTGAAACTACGCGCCATTCTGGTCGGTTTACATATATAGCTCATCTCCAATGGAGCTACAGTTAACTAGCTACGAATCAAACCATTTAACATGTTATCACACAAACCAATGCAAACAACATGTTAAACAGTTCTAAATATGCATGAGAGTTGAAAAATATTAATCTACGCGAGATTCTAATCATTTTACATATATAACTCATCCCGATCCGACACACGTTTTAAAAGCTACGGGCGTTTCAAAATAATGCATTTTTTTTTCTTCTGAAATCCCTGGTTATATCTAAATTCGTCCATCGAGAAAAAATAACATGGTCCGAATCTGGTAATGGGCACAAACAGACAATGAGCGTCGGATAACTAAACAATGCACGTGCAAGACATATCACGACTGGGGGTGCTCACTGATACGTCTCCATCGTATCTACTTTTCCAAACTCTTTTGCCCATGTTTTGGACTCTAATTTGGATGATTTGAATGGAACTAACCCGGACTAACGCTGTTTTCAGCAGAATTGCCATGGTGTAGTTTTTGCACAGAAATAAAAGTTCTCGGAATGACCTGGAAATTTACGAGGATTTTTGTGGAATATATAAAAAATACCAGCGCAAGAATCAAGAGGAGACGTGGAGGGAGGAGCCCACAAGCCGAGGAGGCGCGACCCCCCTGGCCGCGCCTAGCAGGCTTGTGGGGCCCTCGGGGCTCTGCCGCCTCCAATCCAGCTCTATTTAGTCCCTTTCGCCCAGAAAAAAAAATCAAGGATAATAGTTCATCGCGTTTTACGATCCGGAGGCGCCGCCACCACCTGTTCTTCCTCTAGAGGGCAGATCTGGAGTCTGTTCTGGGCTTCGGAGAGGGGAGATCGTCGCCATCGTCATCACCAACCTTCCTTCATTGCCAATTCCATGATTCTCTTCATCTTTCATGAGTAATCTCATCGTAGGCTTGCTGGACGGTGATGGGTTGGACGAGATCTATCATGTAATCGAGTTAGTTTTGATGGGGATCGATCCCTAGTATCCACTATGTTCTGAGATTGATGTTGCTACTACTTTGCCATGCTTAATGCTTGTCACTAGGGCCTGAGTGCCATGATTTCAGATCTGAACCTATTATGTTCTCGTCAATATATGTGTGTTCTAGATCCTATCTTGCAAGTTGTAGTCACCTACTATGTGTTATGACCCGGCAACCCCGGAGTGAGAATAGCCGGAACCACTCCCAGAGATGACCATAGTATGAGGAGTTCATGTATTCACTAAGTGCTAATGCTTTGTTCTGGTTCTCTATTAAAAGGAGAACCTTAATATCCGTAGTTTCCATTAGGACTCCGCTGCCACGGGAGGGATGGACAATAGATGTCATTCAAGTTCTTCTCATAAGCATGTATGACTATATACGGAATGCATGCCTTCATTACATTGACGAACTTGAGCTAGTTACTTATCTCCCCATGTTATAACTGTTACATGATGAATGTCATCCGACATAATTATCCATCACTGATCTAATGCCTACGATTCTTTTCCTACTGGTCCTTGCTATGTTACTTTGCTGCTACTGTTACCGCTACTGCTGTCACTACTGCCAGTGTTACCATTGCTACTTTTGCTATCACACTAATTTGCTACTGAAACTTTGCTACAGATACTAAGTCTTTCAGGTGTGGTTGAATTGACAACTCAACTGCTAATACTCGAGAATATTCTTTGGCTTCCCCTTGTGTCGAATCAACAAATTTGGGTTGAATACTCTACCCTTGAAAACTGTTGCGATCCCCTATACTTGTGGGTTATCAAGACTATTTTCTGGCGCCGTTGCCGGGGAGGCATAGCTCTATTCTCTGAGTCACTTGGGATTTACGTCTTTGATCACTATGAGGAATACGAGAGATCCAAAAACCAAAGTCTTGCCCTCAACTACGAGGACAAGTAAGGAACTGCCATCTAGCTCTGCACTTGATTCACCTTCAGTTATGAGTAAGTTTGCGACACCACCTCCTGCTAAAATTTTTCATGTGTCGCCTCTGCTTGATGATGTTACGTCTGCTATCCATGATGCTTGTGATGCTTTGCTTGATACTGCTTTGCCACTAGGTGCATTCCTTGATGCACAAATTGCTAGAGTTGCTGTTGAATGTGATGATACTTCTGAAACTGCTGAGATTATTGAAGTAGAACCTGCTATTTCACCTGTTAGAACTAGCTCTCCTAGATATGAATTGCTTGATATACCCGAGGGTTATGTTATGGTGGGAGAGATAGCTGAGGACTTTCTTGTTTGCAAGGATAGCTATGATCTTGAGAAATTACTGCGCAAGTGGAAAGAAAAATCTCTGAATGCTAGGATGAAATACGACCCGAAGTTTGCTACTTCGCCTATCTTTGCGACCGATAAGGATTATGAATTCTCTGTCGACCCTGAGTTAATCACTTTGATCAAATATGATCCTTTTCATGGTCATGAGTCTGAAACGGTTGTAGCACATCTTACTAAGCTGCACGATATAGCCACCCTATTCACGAGTGAGGAAAAGATCCGCCACTACTATATCCTTAAGCTGTTTCCTTTCTCGCTAAAGGATGATGCTAAGACTTGGTTCACTTCTATTGCTCCTGGTTGTGTGCATAGTCCCCAGGATATGATCTACTACTTCTCTGAGAAATATTTTCCCGCCCATAAGAAACAAGATGCCTTGTAGGATATATATAACTTTGTGCAAGCTGAAGAAGAGAGTCTCCCACAAGCTTGGGGGAGGCTTGTCTAGCTGCTGAATGCTTTGCCTGATCACCCTCTTGAGAAGAATGAAATACTTGATATCTTCTATAATGGACTAACCGATGCTTCTAGGGACCACCTAGATAGTTGTGCTGGTTGTGTTTTCAGGGAACGAACTGTGGAACAAGCTGAGATTCTATTGAATAATATTTTGTGCAATGAGAATGCTTGGACTATTCCCGAACCACCTCCAAAGCCAACTCTGAAGAAAAGAGGTATTCTATTCCTCAGTCCTGAAGATATGCAAGAAGCTAAGAAATCTATGCGAGAGAAAGGCATCGAATCTGAAGATGTCAAGAATCTACCACCTATCGAAGAGATCCATGGTCTTGATAACCCGACACAGGTAGTAGAGGTAAATTCTCTTCGTAGATTCAATGAGAATGATATTCCTTTTGATAAACCTGCTAGCTTATTCTTAGATGAATTTGATAACTTTGTTGCCAAACAACAAAGTTTCAATGATTATGTTAGCAAACAATTGGAACAAAATGCTCGTATGCTTAGTCATTTAAGTGCTTGTGTGGACAGAAATGTCAATGATCTTAAGCTTTTGAGTAAACATGCCTCTATGGTCACTACTCAGGTAGAACAAGTACTTAAGGCTCAAAATGACTTGCTCAATGAGCTGAATGACAAGTCTGTTAGAGTTATCACTAGAGGTGGTAGAATGACCCAGGAACCTTTGTATCCTGAGGGTCATCCTAAGAGAATTGAACAAGATTCTCAAGGAGTTAGCACCGAGGCACCTAGTCATCCTAGGAAGAAAAATAAAGATCATAGGAACTTGCATGCTAGCAACCCCGTTGCTGTTACACCCGAGAATCCAAACGATGTCTCTGTTTCTGATGCAGAAACACAATCTGGTGATGAACATGAGCCTAATGATAATATCGACAGTGATGTTCATGAAGATGCTCAACCTAGAAATGATAAGGATGTGGAGATTGAACTAGTTGATCTTGATAACCCACAACCTAAGAATAGGAGATACGATAAGAACGACTTCACTAGGAAGCATGGTAAATAAAGGGAACCATGGGTTCAGAAACCCATGCCATTTCCTCCCAAACCATCCAAGAAAAAGGATGATGAGGATTTTGAGCGCTTTGTTGAAATGATTAGACCTGTCTTTTCTGCAAATGTGTATGACAGGTATGCTCAAAATGTCTCCGTATGCTAAGTACATGAAGGATATTGTGACTAATAAGAGGAGGATACCTGAGGTTGAGATTTCCACCATGCTCGCTAATTACACCTTCAAGTGTGGAACTCCTAAGAAACTAGGTGATCTCGGAGTGCCCACTATACCTTGCTCCATTAAAGGCAACTACGTTAGAACTGCTTTATGCGACCTTGGAGCCGATGTTAGTGTTATGCCTCTCTCTCTTTATCGTAGACTTGAATTGGATAAGTTGACACCCACTGAAATCTCCCTGCAAATGGCCGACAAATCAACTGCTTTCCCTATCGGCATTTGCGAGGATGTGCCTGTTGTGGTTGCTAACGTTACTATCTTAACAGACTTTGTTATTTTGGATATTCCCGAGGATGATGCCATGGCGGTCATCCTTGGAAGACCCTTTTTAAATACTGCAGGGTCTGTTATTGATTGCAACAAAGGCAATGTCACTTTCCATGTCAATGGTAATGAGCATACGGTGCACTTTCCGAAGAAACAATATCGAGTACATTGCATCAATGCTATTGAAAAAACTTCATCGATTCTTATTGGGAGCTTTGAATGCCCGATACCTACTGTTAAGATGAAGTATGATTTGCTTGTTGGGGATATGCACATCCCCGTTGAGGTAACTTAGTTACTATTCGGAAATTCTCCGGTTTTATGCGATTCAAAAAAGTTTGTCAAGGAGACTTGATCAACCTCATTGACATATTTCTTTTGATGGCCATGAGATGGATGAATCCAGGAGTCACAACCTCTGTTCCGAACTTCTATTTTCTGTTGCTTAGAAGGAAAATGATAGATTTAGCTTTAGTTTTTCCTGTGTTCTGCTTTTTGCGTCTCGTAGAGAAGTGTCCCAAAAATAAAAGTTCTTAAAATGCCCTGAAAATCAAGTATAATTTTTTCTGGAATTTTTGAAAAATTCTGAGATCGAGAGGTAGTCAGGGGGATGCACCGGTGGGCCACAAGCCCAGGAGGCGCGGGCACCCCTCCTGGCCGCGCCTACCAGGCTTGTGGGGCCCATGTGTCCACCCTCCACTTATTCCAGCTCCCATCTCCTTCTCTCACCTCCAGAAAAATTCATTCTACAGCTCAAACCCGTGTTCTTGCTCTTCTTGCCGCGATTTTTGACCTCCTTGTGCAAAGCCCAATTGACCAAACTGTTTTGGGGGAATTGTTCCTTGGTATGTGACTCCTCCATTGGTCCAATTAGTTTTTGATCTAGTGCCTTATTCGTTGCGTATTATTGCTGCCCTGGTGACCCTGTTCTTGAGCTTTGCATGTTAATTTTAGTTGGTCCCAAGTAGTTTTGATTTATGATATGGCCTCTAGGCACTTGTAGGAGTAGTTGCTATTAGTTTCGTTGAGCCTTGTTCAGTTTTCCTTTGAGTCACTAAAAATTTCAGAAAAGGAAGATGTTCAGGAGAAACTATCATGGTGGTTCCTCAAGCAAGAAGGGTCCCCGTCTCGCACTTCGAGAGCCCGATCCTTACCAACCGAGGAATGCCGAGGTACAACCATGTGAATGACCCTGTGATGAATTCATGATTGATGCAGGTTTCAAAGACGAGTTTGATACATTTGTTCACAACGCCGGGCTCGAAGAATTCATCTCCGATAAATGTGAACAATATACTACTCTCACTGCCTCTTTTGTTTGTAGATTCAAATTTTCAGCTCGCCGTGACACATCCATACTGTTTAATCTGTATGACAAATCGTATACCATAGATTTAGAGGATTTCAATTGAATTTGCAAGATACCTGATTGGGGTAGTCTCAATGATCTTCCTAAGTCTTTGGTTAGAGATTTTATCTCTAGTATAACTGTCGGAGAAACTAGAGATATTACGCAGGCTACCATGGGGAGCATTCATTTTCCCGCCTTGCATCACTTTGCCCTCTTTATAGATAGATTCATTAACGGCAAGATTGAGCATTGTCACCTATCCGCACCTGACCTTAGTATTCTTAAGAGCGCAGTAACGGGTGATAGAAGTTTCAACATGGGAGCTATAATAGCGAGGAGGCTAAATAATAATGCTAATGAAGGGGATTTCTTTGGTGGGATCTATGCCACTCGCATAGCAAATTTTCTTGGAGTACCCATCCGCGGAGGAGATCCCCCGCTCCATACAGCTTTCCTTGATCGCGCCGCTATGACACGCTATTAGTTCCTTGAGAGGGATAATGAATCCCTCCTATACCGGTTAATATTTAACTGACAACGTGTTTTCCATATTACCCTTCCTGCTCCTGCCTTCTTTGACTTTCAAGTAAAACAGAGATATTACATAATCAGAGGAGAGGTAGAGGAGTATGAGAGGGAGGCAAAGGCTGCTCGCCTCCATGAGGCAGCTATTCACGCAGTAGGTGCAGCGCTCCCGTACAACCCCCATTATGATTTTGGATATCACTCAGACCAGCCATGGGAGTAGACCAGCTTAGGCCAAAATCCTAAGCTTGGGGGAGTACATGTTTCTCACCGACTTTATATTCTTGCTCACACTTTCACTTTGATAGTCGGTGTTCACACCTTGCCACTGTATCATCCATGCTACTTTATTTCTTTTTCTCGCTTTCTTCTCGTGTGTTTGTTTAGATTGAGAAAACCCAAAAATACTTCTCGTTCTTCTTTTGCTTGTTGGGAGCTTTCCCATGTAAATAGTTTTCTTTTTCTTTGGGTCAAGGTAGAAGACCATGGTTACAATGTTTAGTGGCTCTCGCATGCATATCTGTTTATCTGTCAAAGAGCCATATTACTTTGTCTTCTCCATTGTGTTTGCTTGCATATTCCAGCGTAGTCCAATGCACGAACACTCTTATTATTGTTCACATCATTCGGTCATGATGATGATTATGAATTTTGAGATGATTATGATGTAGTAGGATAGGATGGTATCCTCCTTTGAATGATTCAAGTGGCTTGACTTGGCACATGTTCACGCATGTAGTTGAAACAAAATCGACATAGCCTCTGTGATATTCATGTTTATGGTGATTTATGTCCTACTCATGCTTGCACTCAATGTTGGTTAACCTCAATCTATATTGATGACTGTTGTCGCTCTCTAGTTGGTCGCTTCCCAGTCTTTTGCTAGCCTTCACTTGTACTAAGCGGGAATACTGCTTGTGCATCCACTTCCATAAACCCAAAGTTGTTCCATATGAGTCCACCATACCTACCTATACGCGGTATCTACTTGCCGTTCCAAGTAAATTTGCATGTGCCACTCTCTAAACCTTCAAGAAATAATCGGTTTTGCATGCTCGAACCGCTCATGTGGTGACAAGGGGCGATCAGTATCTTCCATGCTAGGCGTGTTATCCTTGATACGTGTTTATTCACTATCATTCACGAGAAAGGGGCCGGTAATTGGAATGCCCAGTTCCATGCTCAAATCGAAAAGATAATTGCAAACAAAACTCCCCTGGATTGTTGTTAGTATGGACGACATCCGAGTATTCGGCTAGTCGTGGAGTGTGATTGATTGGTGGTGGGGGAGTCAAAACTTTACTTTTCTGTTTGGGAATCGCCTATAGTATGTGTAGCATGGAAGATGGTGAAAACTCTTGGTCATTGCGTTGACAATGAAAGCATGCCACCCAAAATTATTTATCTCTGTCTTCAAAGCTTGAGCTCTGGAACCTCTGCAAATCAATGCTTCCCTTTGCGAAGGGCCTATCTATTTATGTTTCAGTTGAGTCATCCTTTCCTTATTAAAGCACCAATTAGAGTGCACCTCCGTCATTTTTATGCTTTGCTTTTAATTGATATTGCGTATGACTGTGACTGGATCTTCTTTGCCATGAATTACAATGTTCAGTCAGCCCTTGGTCTTTGAAGGTGCTCTGCATTTATGTTTTACGGTCTCAGAAAGAGCTAGCGAGATATCATCTGTTCATATTGCTTCATGATTGTTTTGATTGAAGTGTTGACGTTTGAAACTTATTATTATTGCTCGCTAGTTGATTATGCCATTGATATGAGTACATCTTGAGACCTAAATGTCATTGCTTATGTGGTTAGCTTATGATCTTGCTGAAAATCTGAATATGAGTTAGACATAATTACAGCAACAAGATCAAACAGAGTTCGTAAAAGTTTTCTTTTGTCTCTTTCAGTTTGTCAACTGAATTGCTTGAGGACAAGGAAGTCTTTAAGCTTGGGGGAGTTGATACGTCTCCGTCGTATCTACTTTTCCAAACTCTTTTGCCCTTGTTTTGGACTCTAATTTGCACGATTTGAATGGAACTAACCCGGACCAACGCTGTTTTCAGTAGAATTGCCATGGTATTGTTTTTGCGCAGAAATAAAAGTTCTCGGAATGACCTGGAAATTCACAGGATTTTTTGTGGAATATATAAAAAATACTGGCGCAAGAATCAACCGGAAACGTGGAGCAAGGAGCCCACAAGCCCAGGAGGCGCGCGCCCCCTGGCCACGCCTAGCAGGCTTGTGGGGCCCTCGGGGCTCCGCCGCCTCCAACTCCAGCTCTATTTAGTCCCTTTCGTCTGGAAAAAAAATCAAGGAGAAGAGTTCATCGCATTTTACGATACGGAGGCGCCGACACCACCTGTTCTTCCTCTGTAGGGTAGATCTGGAGTCCGTTCTGGGCTCCGGGGAGGGGAGATCATCGCCATCGTCATCACCAACTTTCCTTCATCGCCAATTCCATGATGCTCTTCATCGTTCGTGAGTAATATCATCGTAGGCTTGCTGGACGGTGATGGGTTGGATGAGATCTATCATGTAATCGAGTTATTTTTGATGGGCATTGATCCCTAGTATCCACTATGTTCTGAGATTGATATTGCTACTACTTTGCCATGCTTAATGCTTGTCACTAGGGCCCGAGTGCCAAGATTTCAGATCTGAACCTATAATGTTCTCGTCAATATATGTGTCTTCTAGATCCTATCTTGCAAGTTGTAGTTACCTAGTATGTGATATGACCCGACAACCCTTGAGTGACAATAGCCGAAACCACTCCCGGAGATGACCATAGTATGAGGAGTTCATGTACTCACTAAGTGCTAATGCTTTGTTCCGGTTCTCTATTAAAAGGAGAACCTTAATATCCCGTAGTTTCCATTAGGACCCCGCTGCCACGGGAGGGATGGAGAATAGATGTCATGCAAGTTCTTTTCATAAGCACGTTGACTATATAGGGAATGCATGCCTACATTACATTGACGAACTCGAGCTACTTACTTATCTCCCCATGTTATAACTGTTACATGCTGAATGTCATCCGACATAATTATCCATCACCGATCCAATGCCTACGAGTCTTTTCCTACTGGTCCTTGCTACGTTACTTTGCTGCTACTGTTACCGCTACTGCTGTCACTACTGCCACTGTTACCATTACTACTGTTGCTATCACACTACTTTGCTACTGAAACTTTGGTGTAGATACTAAGTCTTTCAGGTTTGGTTGAATTGACAACTCAACTGCTAATACTCGAGAATATTCTTTGGCTTCCCCTTGTGTCGAATCAACAAATTTGGGTTGAATACTCTACCCTCGAAAACTGTTGCGATCCCCTATACTTGTGGGTATCACTCACCAGAGGGTCACATGGGCCGGCTCGGGGGGAAGGAGGCGCATGGTCCGTGGGAGGCCGAGGTGGGACGGCAGAGGGAGGTGCCCCACGCAGCTGGCTCGAGAGGCTGGCGAGCGGGCGGTCGAGGCATGGCCTCCCGATGCTCACGTGAGCGGCGGCGCTCGAGGAACCCGACAGCGAGGCGAGGGGGCCCGACAGAGGTTGGATCCGGCGAGGCCGGTCTTGGATCCGGCTAGATCTGACAGGGCTGGGGCTCCAGTGGCCGGGAGCAGCTTGTGTGCAGGAGCTCGCCATGGAGCTTGGGCAAGCTCCTGCTTGACCCTGCAAAGGAGAGAGCAACAGGGAGGTTAGGGAGAGAGAGAAGGAAGAGAAGGAAGGAGAGGAAAGGAGAAGGTCCAACGAGCTGCTCCGGCGACCAGCTGGGGCGGCGCGGTGTTCCAGCAATGGGACTATGGGGAGCATGCGGGCGAGGAGCGAGGGAGGGGCTCGGCAGCTCGGGCGACGGCGCAGTTGGCTAGCTTGGGCTCTGGATGGGATCGAGCGGGCCAGATTCGGGCTTGAGAGGGCCTGGCGGTTGGGATGAGATAGGAGGTGGGAGAGAGCTGCTGTTAGTGTTAGGGTTAGCACAAGTTTCGAGGAGAGGCCTGATCTTGGTGTCTACTTATAGACACGGGGTTAGGGTTAGGGTTTTTTTATTCCCGATTTCGATCGTAGGATCGCAAACAGACGGTCTCGGCTACGCCCTAGAGTTAGTTGGTTGTGTTAGAGAGGATTGGTAGGGAATAAAGGGAAGTTGTGGCCCGACAACAAGAATTTTAAACACCAAAAAAACGACCGATGATACACCGATGACGGTGCCACTACGGTCGACCGTTCGGCTATCAAACGAACTCCGATTGCGATAAAATTTGGTAGGTGACCTACCTATATTAAAATAAGACAACACACCAAGTTTCAAGCCAATCCAAGAATATTTTTAGGACACTTTTAAAAACAATATTTTTAATGATGTTGGGGGCGCGTACGTGTGTAGTTGGTCTCGAAACGGTCAACGACAATAACGAAGAGAACCGGCAACTAATAACTGATGCAGGTTTTGAAAACTGGTGGTAACGGAGTGCCGATGCAATGGGGATGATGCAGATGATGCGATGATGAATGCGGCAAACAATTAAATCACACACCCACAATGGACTAAAAGGGGAATCTTCTAGAGCATCGGCCTCGGCTGTTACATCGGCCTCCTCCACCCCTCCCCCTATATATATGAGAGGAGAGGGAGGTAGCCAACACATGAATCTTTAGCGGCACCCTCCCTCTCTCTCTATCTAGTAGTTCTTCTCCACTGTCGCGTCGCGACATTGCTTGGTGAATCCCTTCCTAGATTGCACCACCACTACCGTCGCCATGCCATTGTGTTGCTAGAGAACTCAGCTACTACTTCACCTACACTCGCTAGATCGAGGAGGTGGATACGTCGTCGAGCCGTATGTGTGTTGAACACAGAGGTACTGTCCGTTTGATGCTGGATCGGGACCGATCGTGATTGGATCGCGAAGACGTTTGACTACATCAGCCATGCTTCTTAACACTTACACTTAGCGATCTACAAGGGTATGTAGATGCACTGCCATCTCGTAGCTGTTCATCTCCATAGATAGATCTTGGGTGTTCGTAGGATTTTTTTTGTTTCCCATGCAATGTTCCCAACAGTGTGCCACCATCAAGAGTCTCATCGGCTTCGCCAATGGAAACATGCCACAACAGGCGGGATCTTCACAACAAGCACCCCACAACAGCGACAAGGACTGCTGGCGAATGCACTCGAGGCACTGCACCAATGGTGCAGTCCCTTCCACAACAACATTGGCCAGCCCAACAAGAAGACATGCGGGATGAGGCATCCATGGCATCGTTTGATCTGCGGAGCCACCAAGATCAACACCAAGTACCACTGGACCGGGAAGTCAAAGACACCCGCACAACCATCGAGCGGCACCGAAAAGCATGTCGTCAATCAGATGAGCATGTTGGGGTGGCGGCCAATGAAGCTGTAGGAGGGTTTCGTGGGTGCTTGCCTTATGAGGTAGGCTTCCCAACGTTCACCCGTGAGCTATGACATGTTTGCTGGCCCTCTTCTCGGGTCTTCCAGCCATACTTTCTGGACAAGTTCAACGACAAGCTCAATCCATCAAAGTTCCTCGACATCTACACCATCGCGGCACATGCTGCCGGAGGAAGAGATGAGAAGGTTTTCAACAACTAATTCCCATTGGCGCTCAAGCCCAATGTAAGTCTTGGCGAATGAACTTGCCGGAGAAATCCATTTCTTGCTCGACCGATCTATGCCATTAGTTTGTTGGTGCTTACCAAAGAGGCCACATGCTTCCGAGTCAGCCCAACGACCTGCATGTGCTTCCCACAAAGACGATAAGCCCCTCCACAAGTACATCCAAATATTCAGCCGTGTGCAGCACAACATCCCTCACATCCACCCTCTCGTTGTCATTTCCACGTTCCACACAAACATGCACAATAGGAGGATGCAGAAAGAGATGAGCATCAACGTGCTGGGGAATGGAGGCAACCTCCTGGGGAGGATGCCAGAGATGATGCTGACTCACGGGATGGCGATGCATCCACCCCAAAAAGAAGGGCCGGAAGCGCAATCGTAAGCGCAAGGGTCGGACTATTTTGGGTGTTGACCGGTCTGAGAATCCCGACAAGAAGCCCAAGGCTGAAGGTAGCTGCAAGGAAACTTCCACCTGCACTTGTGAGCATGAGGATGCTACCAGTGAGAAGACCTACGACCCATACTGCAAGATTCACCACACTGCTCACCACGACCTCAAGGAGTGTTGACAAGTTGAGTATCCTGCCAAAAAGGAGAAGCTTGAGTACAAGAAGTGCGACAAGGAGAAGGGCCAAGATGCTGCCGGTGGATCCGGCAAGAACAATGGCTCCCGTAGGGGGTGTCATGGCAAGGTCGACAAGCAAAAGGAAAAGCCTGGTCGAGGTCATGACAAGAAGGAAGATGAGGAAAATGATGGTTATGATGACGAAGATGGATCCGAGCAAGAGTTCTAGAATGCAGTAGATGCCATGTGTGTTGATGGTGGTGCGCCTTTGCACTCCTCACACCGGTACTGAAGAAGTGGGTTCGCGAAGTCAATGCAGTAGAGCCGATCGTAGAAGCGTGGAAGCCACCTAAGTGGTCCCACACGCCAATCATTTTCGATGGTGAGGATCACCCCGATCGCCCTACTGTAGTTGGGTGCTTGTCGTTATTGGTTTCACCAACAATCCACGACCTCAAGGTCACAAAAATGTTGGTTGACGGTGGAGCTGGCCTGAACTTGATATCTCTTGAGGTGATCAATAGGTTGTGTATTCCTTACGAAGAGTTGAAGGACATGGGATCGTTCCAAGGCGTCAATCCGGGAAGGACCAAGCCCAAGGGTCGGATAACATTGTTGGTCACGTTCGTTATCGAACTCAACTACAGGACCGAGAAGGTCACCTTCGACGTCGTCAAGATTTCATTACCTTACAATGGAATTTTGGTCCGCCCCACTCTGCCAAAGTTCATGGCAGCATCCCACTATGCTTACAACACATTGAAGATGCCAGGACCAATGTGCATGATTTCCATCCATTCCAACCAAAAAGATGCGATTGTCCGTTCTGACAAGCCCTATTGGGAAGCAGTTGCAACATTTGCCAACAAGGCACTTGCTCATGCTAAGAAAGCTTCGGAGGAGGGGGAGACAGAGACGAATAAGACCAACAAGTCCTCCAGTGAGGCCTCCAAGAAGCGCACTATAGAGTGCATCACATCCATTTAGGAGCCGACAGGGCCGGCCCCAAATTGGTGCAAACTATTCGGCCCGCACATGACCCAAAATTCTAGGGGCCCAAAAAAATTAGATAGGCCTTGTATTAGAAAAAAGCTATGCACTACTGAGCCATTGGGCCGCTGGGTGCTACTCCCACTGGAGCAAGCCAGCTAGGCACGAGGGGCGAGGGCGCGAGGCCATCAATCGCTGTCGCTTCTTCTTCGCTAAAAAAACAAGGTATCAATCGCTGCCTCTTTTTTTGGATAGAGATTAGGCAAGGGCAGGGTCGCATGTTCCATCTCGATCAAGCATGATCTCGATCGTGGCTACATGAGTACAGGTCGCCTCCTCTCGCCGGCTTGTCGCCTAGTGCCCTTGTCCTTCGCGTATACACACACTAGATACTAGAGAGGTACATGAACGTTGCCTTGATACGTCTCCAACATATCTATAATTTTTTATTGTTCCACGTTATTATATTATCATTCTAGGATAATTCCGAGTAATAATTTACCAATTTATATATTGTTTTCGAGCACTAACCTATTGACGTAGTGGGTTCAACCGGACATGTTTCTATATCCCAGTGACAGAAAGGGGACAAGATACATCTTTACGTTGTTTCCACTAAGGGTAAAATGATGGGGTTTATTCATATTGATTGAGTTTACTTTGTCTACATCATGTCATCGTTCTCCATGCATTACTCTGTTTGTCATGAACTTAATACATAGAGAGGCAATCATAGAAGTGCTCTTGAAGTTGAGTAACAGTAAAAGGTGCAGGCAGGAGCCGACCTATTTTCTTGGGTGTGATACCTATATACACATGATCATTGCCGTGAATATCATATAACTATCCACTTTTCTATCAAATACCCAGCAGTAATTTGTCTACCCATTGTATGCTTATTTTCATGAGAGATGCCACTAGGTAAAACTATGGCCCCCGGGTCTATTCACTTATATATTTACAAATGTGATAATACCTTGTTGTTATTATTTAGCTTTTATTTTATTTTGAATTTTACAATTATCTGCTTTTGTCTACACAATTCTCTTTGTTGCAAATAATGAGATCAAGGGGATTGACAACCCTCTTGCCCATGTTGGGTGCAAGTTGTTTGCTCTTTTGTGTGCAACCGCTGAATACGGTTGTGAATTGATATTCTTATTGGTTCTATAAACCTTGGTTTCATAGCTGATGGAAATACTTACCCGTATGGTGTTGCAATAACCCGTTCCTCTTCACGGAAAAACCAACGCACATCACAAGTATCAGGAAGGATTTCTGGCGCCATTTTCGGGGAATATCATCACCAACTGTCAAGTAATTTCACACAAATTATCATTGACTTGTTTTTACTTTATTTTTGCTGTTATATTTAGTTTGAATCATAAAAATAAAAATTTAAAAATATTTATCTTTGCTTGTCACTAGTTTGCTTGTTTTGCTTGCTTGAAAGTTGCTATCATGTCTGATTTTGAAATTAGTGGTGCTTCCGCCTCTAGTGAGGAAGCCCTTGATTAACCAACTTCACCTTGTGTTAAAAATGCTAAAATAAATTTTGATGAAGTTGCCAAGGAAAAACTTGATAACCTTGCGGGTGATGACCCTTCTAAAGGTGAACGTATTATGCAAACAAAGAAACTCCACATAGGTAGTGGCAATGTTATTGAAAAGAGTGTGATTCAAGATTATTTCACTTGTGCAGGATCCCTTCCCTTGATAGGAGGTTCTATTGTTTCTGGAACCGCAAGTTATGCGGATGCTATATCTTTGCTCATAGTACAATTGGAAAGACAATTTTGTCCATATGCGTCCTTTCATACAATGGTTATTTCTAGAATTCTCTAATATTCAGGAAGCTCCTACTAACGTCTAGCTACTATATTTGTTGTGCAAGAATTTAATAATATCATGCAAAAGGCTAGAGAAATATTTTCTCATTATAGGGTTAACAGTGAGTGCCCACCCATAGAAGGAATTATTTATGAGTTGGAAGGTATAAGAAAACTAAGATTTACGGACTATGTTGTTTATGATGAAAACCTTAGAAAGAAGATTCCACCTAATGGCCTAGTTGATAAGATCTCTGAACATAATGGTCAATTTTCTATACCAAAACTTGGAATGTGTTATGAGCTTGAGAGAGAATTAAGGAAATATCTCTATCGAAACCTATACAATGAGGAGTTGACTATTACTTATGAAAAACCTAAAGATAAGACTCTATTCGTCCCGAGATAGATCTTTCGGATCCTTGTGTCGTGAAGTTTAGTACCTATTATAAAAATTGCTTCTGAAAGAAGGGAATATTATTATAGCACGACAGATCATTTCCAAGATTACTACAACACTTGATCATATGCATTATGCCTCGCTAGGGGCATAAAACAATAGTGCTTGTTGTGAGGTAAACCAATAGTTATCTTTATTTTTGTTTTTTTACTTTATGTTTTGGTCTGATAACATGATTATTGCCTCTGTAATAATTGTGTTTTCATGTTTTAGTTAGTGTTTGTGCCAAGTAAAGCCTTTGGGATGACTTGTATGATAAGTAGAATTGATACAGTGCAAAAACAGAAACTTTAACGTCCAGTGCAGAATTTCTCTGATTTTACTAGGACATCTTTTTAAGCTGAATGTTTTACACAATATTTCTATACCAATTCCACAGGCCATCTTAACTTTTCAGAATATTTGGAGTTACAGAACTGTAGGTTCTTTACAGATCATTACAGATTGTTCTATTTTAGACAACTTCTATTTTTTGCTTGCATAGTTTGCTTGTTTTGATGATGGTATGGATTGTATCAGGGGGTATAAGACATCGAGAAGTTAGAATATAGTACCTATTATGCAATAATAAAATATGATTCAACTTATAATAGTACCTAAAGTATTTGATATGCTGCTTATACTAATGGATCCCACAAAGTTTTGGTAAGTTTTCTGTGATTGAAGTTTTCATGTTTTGGGTGTTATCACGATGGAAAAAGGACTAAGGAGCAGTGAGAATCTAAGATTGGGGATCCCCAAGGCACCCCAAGGTAATATCCTTGGGATAATCAAGCGACTAAGCTTGGGGATGCCCCGGAAGGCTTCCCCTCTTTCGTCTCAATCCATCGGTATGTCACTTGGAGCTACATTTTCATTCGTCACATGATATGAGTTTTGCTTGGAGCCTCGTTTGATTTTTCTGCTTTTATTTTTAGTTTGCCACAATCATAATTTTCTGGACACATATATTTAAGAGAGACACACCTTCATCATGATTTTTTAGAATACTCTATGTGCTTCACTTATATCTTTTGAGCTTAGCAGTTGCTCTAGTACTTCACTTATATCTCTTTGAGCACATTGACATAGAAATAATTGCACTCTTGTTCTTCACTTATATTTGTTTGAGAGTTAATAAATAGCGCTGGTAATTTGCATGGGTCATAAGACTAGTACAAAAATAATAGGTATTCATGAGTGATAACCAAAACCATCATGTAGCACATATAAATAAATTGCGGGTTAATGATATTGATGTGGTAATATGAAAAGGATGTGAGTGCATCATTATTGATTCGTAGAAGTGTCGGTATAAAGAGGTGTTAATTTTTTGTTTGTTTAAATATTAAAAGGAATGGTGGGGATGTGTGAGCATTTCTATTCCTCGTTAAATTCCTAGTGTTGTTTCGGGTCGGAGGTGCGCGATGGTTAACTCCTACCAACCTTGTCCGTGAGGGCATGCGAGGACTGCTTTGATCTGTGATAAAACTAATAAAACTTTGCAATAAGTATATGAGTTTTTCGTGACTAATGTGAAACCATGGACATACGTAATCGCAACGCCTCATATTTTGCTAGCCTCTTCGGTACCGTGCCTTGCCCATTCTCACCTCGAGGATTGGTGCAAAATTCGCTGGTGCATCCAAACCCCATGACATGATACGCTCTGCCACACATAAGCCTCATTATATCTTCCTCAAAAAGCCACCATACCTACATATTATGGCATTTCCATAGCCATTCTGAGATATATTGCCATGCAAATTCCAGAGTCACATCTTATCACTAGTTCTTTCATAATGATATTGCTTTGCATGATCATATAGATCTGACATAGTATTTGTGGCAAAGCCACCATTCATCATATTTATACATGTCATGCTACGTCATTTCACATCGTGGCACACTGCAAGGGGCTATCATATTGAGTCATATTGTTTCATAAGTTTTTCATATTGAGTTGTAAGAAGATAGAAGTGTGATGATCATCATTATTAGAGCATTGTCCCAGTGAGAAAATAAAAAATGGGGGAGGCCAAATGAGCCCACCATAATAAAAAAAGAGAAGGGACTTTGCTACTATCCTTTACCACACTTGTCCCTAAAAGTGGCACCTTGTTCTTCATATAGAGAGTCTCATGTTATGTCATTTTCATATGCTAGTGGGAATCACTTTTCCATTATTATAAACTTGGCTTGTGTATTCCGAGGTCTTCATGAGCAAGCAAGTTGGATGCACACCTCACTTAGCTTCAGTTGAGCTTTCATACACTTATAGCTCTAGTGCATCATTTGCATGGCAATCCCTACTCCTTGCATTGACTTCTATCAATGGGCATCTCCATAGCCCATCGATACGCCTAGTTGATGTGAGACTATCTTCTCCACTTTTTACCTCTTCGATATCTACCACCATATTCTATTCCACCTTTATGCTATGTCCATGGTTCATGCTCATGTATTATGTGAAGAATAAAAGGTCGATGCACTTTGAAAAAGTATGATCCAATTGGCTAACTTGGACACCATGGTGCTTGACATTTGTATTAATGTGGTGAAGACAGAGCCATGCCTCGAGAATATTATAAGATGAATGGGGGTAAACATCCTTTTAGGATCGTATACTTTGAAAGATTGATGATTTTGTTGCTTGTGATTATAAATATGACTATGCTGATGTTTGTTAATTCATCATTTATTAATGAGAATACATACAAAAGATTACATATTTGGTAGCATATCATAGGAAAAATTATGTTTTTACCATTTACCTACTCAAGTACGAGCATGAATAAAGCTTGTGGATGCTTGATACGTCTCCAACGTATCTATAATTTTTTATTGTTCCATGCTATTATATTATCATTCTAGGATAATTTTTCGTAATAATTTACTAATTTATATATTTTTAGCACTAACCTATTGACACAGTGCCTAGTGCGAGTTCATGTTTTCTGCGTGTTTTTTGCTTTTCAGGTTTACAGTACCAAATGAAGTACAATTGCCATGAAACTTTTTAATGATTTTTTCTAGACCAAAAGAAGACCTGGAAACTTTGGGGAAGAACTGATAATGCACGAGGTAGGAACAAGCCAACAAGGCGCGGCCAGGGGGCCCCTGGCCGCGCCCACATCACGTGTCCCTCCCTGGTGGCCCTCTTGACCTCGTTCTCTCGCCTATAAATTCACATATATTCGAAAAACCCTAGGGGGAGTCCCGAAACACTTTTACCTGCGCCGCAAGTCTCTGTTTCGCTGTAATCCCATATGGAGCTGTGTTTCAACACCGTGCCATAGGGGGAATCAATCACGGAGGGCCTCTTCATCAACCTTGCTGCCCTCATGATGAAGTGTGAGTAGTTCGCCATAGACCTATGGGTCCATAGTTAGTACCTAAATGGATATCTCTCTCTTTTGATCTTCAATACAATGATATCACATCTTAGCTTTGATCTATCCGATGGAACTCTTTTATGAAGTGCGTTTATTGGGAATCGATGAATTGTGAATTTATGTCTATATTATTCATAAAAAGTATTTGAGTCTTCTCTGAAATTATTATGATTCTTATTTGCATGATCATTATTGCTTCATAATTTTCTCCGGTCTATTGATTTGCTTTGGCCAAGTAGATTAATCTTTCTTTAGTAAGAGAGGTGTGTTTTAGTGGGTTCAACCTGACATGTTTCTATATCCTAGTGACAGAAAGGGGACAAGATACGTCTTTGTGTTGTTGCCGCTATGGATAAACGATGTGGTTTATTCATATTGATTGAGTTTACTTTTTCTACATCATGTCATCGTTCTCAATGCATTACTCTGTTTGTCATGAACTTACTACGTCGAGAGGCAAGCATAGAAGCGCTCTTGAAGTGGACTAATAGTAATAGGTACAGGCATGAGTCGGCCTATTTTTCTTGTACATGATGCCTATATACACATGATATTTGTCGTGAATATCGCATAACTATCCACTTTTCTATCAATTGCCCAACGGTAATTTGTCTACCCATCGTATGCTTATTTTCATGAGAGATGTTGCTAGGGAAAACTATGGCCCCCGGGTCTATTCACTTATATATTTACGAACGTTACAATACCTTGCTCTTCTTATTAATTTTTATTTTATTTTGCAATTTACAATTATCTACTCTTATCTACACACTTCACTTGCTTGCAAATAACAAGATCAAGGGGATTGACAACCTACCAGCGTTGGGTGCAAGTTGTTTGGTCTTTTGTGTGCAGCCGCTGAAGACGGTTGTAGATTTATATTCGTATTGGTTTGATAAAACTTGGTTGCATAACTCAAGGAATACTTACACGTATTGTGGTGCAATTACCCGCTCCTTTTCATGGAAAACCCAACGCAGATCACAAGTATCATGCATCATCGCTCCCGGCGCTGTCGTTGTTGCCTTCTTTGCCTCCTCTCTAAATTTTTAGATTCGTGGACATCTTCTCGTCCAATTGATCTTCAAGTTTTTTCATTCATCTACTTTATCTTGTGTTTCAGCAATACAGATTTGAGTCACCATGGGATTAAAGAGTGTCGGATTAACATTTGGATGAAAGAGTATGGAAACGGCATTTGAAAGGGAGTCCAAATTGGTTTTGATCCATAGCTACATAGGAATGTGGAAGTATATATGGATGATATAGTGGTCAAAATCAAGGACAAATCAACACTCATCCAAGACCTAGAAGAGACATTTGCAAATTAGTGCAAGATCAACTTGAAGTTCAACCCGAGAAGCGTGTGTTTGGTGCCCCATTCGGCAAGCTCCTTGGGTTCCTTGTATCTTAGCATGGAATGGAAGCAAATCCCAACAATATCAAATAAATTAAGCAAATAGAAGCACCAAAGCGCATCAAGGACGTACAACGTCTTGCTGGTTGTGTTGTTGCATTGAAAAGATTCATTTCCAAGTCAGTTGAGTGCGCCTTACCGTTTTTGAAAATCTTGAAAAGGCAGTTCCTATGAAATGGACCGTGGAATGGGAGGCTGCACTCTAAGACTTGAAGAATCATCTCTCCTCTGCACCTACCCTAGTTGCGCCTAACCCCAGCGAACCGTTTCTACTATACTTGGCAGCTATAAATCATGTGGTAAGTGTTGCGCTAGTGAATGAGAGGTAGGAAGATGATGAATAAGAAACGATTGCAGAGCCGCAAAGCGACAAGCCAGAATCTTGTGTAGCATGGTATGGTGCCGACAAGCAAGAGCTTGTATAAGAAAATGAGCAAGAACAAATAGTTGTGCCGAAGAAGAATATGATGCAACACCTAATATGTTTTGTCAGCTCTCTATTGTAGGGTGCTAGGTCAACATGCTCCGGCGTGCAAAAGTTGCTTTTTGGCCTGCTTATGGCCTTAAGGAAGCTACACCATTACTTTCAAGCACACTCAATCACCGCCACCAGTCTCTTTCCACTTCAGTGCATCTTGAGAAATACAGAAGCCACATGCAGGATAGTGGAGTGTGCGTTGGAATTGGCAAGATTTGATTTGAAGTTTGAGAACACTTCAACAATCCAGAGTAGAGCCTTGGTGGAGTTCATTGCAGAATGGTCTTCAACGCAGGGCTGAGAGATACTAGAGACCTCTCTTCCCAGCAAGGAAACCATAGGTTAATGAATCATGTACTTTGATGGTGCCTTCAAGCTCCAACACGCCGATGCTGGTGTGTTGCTTGTTGCTCCCATCGGGGAGCATCTTGAAGTACGCGGTTCAGATGCATTTTCCTAGGGAGAAGTCCACCAACAACACTACAAAGTACAAGGGGCTGCTTGCTGGTCTTAGGATATAAGTCGACCTGGTATCAGGAAATTGATTATCGGAGGTGACTCACAACTCATGGTGAAATAAGTCAAAAAAGATTATGAGAGCCCGTTGATGGAAGCATATGTGAATGAATTGAGGAAGTTGGAAGAGCACTTCAACGGTCTGCATATGGAGCATGTACCCCATGCGCATAACGATATTGCCAACAACCTATCAAAGCTTGTCGCCAAGAGGCTCGTTGTGGAACTAGGAACTTTTGTGCTACAACTGACTCAACCATGAGTAAAACCCTCAACGAGGCCATCCAAAAAGAGAAAGTTGAACACTAGCGAATACTTCCTGACATGGCTACCAACAACCACCGACAAGGTTGACAACGCCGACAAGACACCTCTTGTCGGCGAGCCGCAGTCTCCGACAAAGCAAGCCCTTGTTGTCGATGCATGCAATCTGGCAAGAGAATAACAACCACTTCTCCTTGTTGTCGAGCCACAATCTCCGGCATGGGTGCAACTGATTGTCCATTACCTTCACACAAGTGAACTACCTAACAAACAAGAAGAAGCACACGGAGTAGCATGTCAGTCAAGTATGTACCAGTTTGTTGACAACATTCTACACATAAATAGGCCAAGTGGTGTGAAATTGAAGTGTATATCCCATGAAGATGGACAAGCGCTGCTGGTATAGATAGATGGAGGAATATGTGGCTCGCTCATTGGATCACCCGCCCTTGTCGGAAAAGCTTTCTGGCAAGGCTTCTACTGGCCCACTGCCCTCCAAGATGCAACTACATGAGTAACTTCGTGTGAAGCATGCCAATTTCATGAGAATAATATAAATCAACCAGTTCAAGCTGTTCAAACCATTTCTCTCTGATATGTCCATTTTGCATCATGTTTTGTTACTGTTATTTATAGTGTTTTTATGCATTTTGCCACTTGGTGGAGTAATTCTAATTCCTCCTCACACAAAATATGCAAGGTTTACATAAAGTGGGAGAATGCCGTAGATGGAATTATGGACCTGAAAAAAGCTACGTTAGAGATACCTAATCTGCACATCTCCAATTGGGATGAAAATTTACGAAGATTTATTTTATAAAAAATAAAAAATAATGGAATGAAGAAGTGCTGGAGGGGCCCACCAGGCGGCCAATAGACACCAGGGCCTGCCAGGCACCCGTGGCGCAGCCTGATGTCTAGTGGGCCACCCGGACCACCTCTGGTGCCCATCTTCTTGTATAAATTCTCCTTTGACCTAAAAAAATTAAGGAGAGGACTTTTGGTACAAAGTGCCGCCGTCTTCAGGAGGAACCTCGGCAGGAGCACTTTTGCCCTCCGACGTAGCGACTCCGACACATGAACTTCCATCCTGGAGGGGAAATTGAGGCCATCGTTATCACCAACAACCCTCTCATCTTGGGGAGGCCAATCTCCACCAACATATTCGCCAGCACCATCTCCTATCAAAACCCTAGTTCTTCTCTTGTACTCAATCTTGTACCGGAACCTCGGATTGGTACCTGGGGTATGTCTAGTAGTGTTAATTACATCTTGTAGTTGATGCTTTATGGTTTATTTAGTGGAAGATCATATGTTCAGATCCATTATGCTATTCAATACCTCTCTGATCATGAACATGTTTATCACTTGTGAGTACTTACTTTTGTTCTTGAGGCCACGGGAGAAATCATGTTGCAAGTAGTCATATGAAGTTGATATTCATTTGATATTTTGATGATACGAATGTTGTGATTCCCTTAGTGTTGTTATGTGAACATCGACTACATAACATTTCACCATATTTTGGGCCTAAGGGAATGCATTGTGGAGTAGTAATTATAGGGTGGGTTGCAAGAGTGACAGAAACTTAAATCACAGTCTATGCACTACTTCGTAAGGGGCTGATTTGGATCCCTATGTTTAATGCTATGGTTAGAATTTATTCTTAATACTTTTCTCATAGTTGCGGATGCTTGCGGGAGGGTTATTCATAAGTGGGATGTTTTTTCAAGTAAGAATAGCACCCAAGCATCGATCCACCCACATATCAAATTATCAAAATACCGAACGCGAATTAACCCAACATGATGAAAGTGACTAGATGAAAGTCCTGTGTGCCCTCAAGAACGCTTTGCCTATTATAAGAAATTATTCTGGCATGTCCTTTGCCACAAAAGGATTGGGCTACCTTGTTGGACCTATTTTTACTATTGCTACTTGTCTATTGTTACAATTATCTTGCTATCAAACAACTTGTTACCACTATTTCAGTGCTTGCAGAAATTACCTTGCTAAAAACCGCTTGTCATTTCCTTCCGCTCCTCGTTGGGTTCGAAACTCTTACTTATCGAAAGGACTATGACTAACCCCCTATATGTGTGGGTCATCAAGACTCTTTTCTGACACCATTGCGAGGGAGTGAAGCGGCTTTGGTAAGTGGAATTTGGTAAGGGAAAATTCGTATTACGTGTTGAAATTTATTGTTACTTGTCACTATGGAAAGTAATCCTTTGAGGGGCTTGTTTGCGGTATCTTCACCTCGACCAGAAACATCAAGAGTTGTCCCTCAACCTGCTGAACCTACTAAAATTGTTTACTATGAAGTTCCTTTGGGTATGATAGAAAAATGCTAGCTAATCCTTATGCGGGAGATGGAACAAAATATCTGGATATGCACCTAATTTATGTGGATGAATTTTGTGGATTATTTAAGCTTGCAGGTTTATCCTTAGATGAAGTCGAGAAGAAGGTTTTCCCTCTATCTTTGGGGGCAAAAGCCTTTACATGGTAAAGGCTATGTGTAAGTGCATCTAGTGCCCCTTAGTGATTTTGGTGGTTTGAAGACTTATAGGTTAAGTATCTAATGTGTTTGTGAGTGTACACAGGATCTATAAGTCATTGAGGAGTTTGAGATATTTGAAGAATATCGACCCCTAAAAATATATGTCTTCAGTTGAAGAAATTGGTCTGAAGCTGAAGAAATGAATCGCGAGAAATCTGCGATGAAATTGATATTCCTCATGAAGATACTGACATTGAGAAGTTCGGTGGTTCCTGAAGAAAATCACTCTGAAGAATTGAAGCATGAAGATTTACACTTTCTGTTTTACTTCCTTCGCATTCGAGTAATAGGAACACCGTACTGTTAAAGGGGATCAAAGTTACACTATGGAAAGAATTTCCTCATGATGCTCAACCCAAGCCTAATCCTACCAAAAGCCTAAAGTGAGGAATATGAGTGACATGAGGACTCTCACAGTTGAGGGTTCCGACCGTTTCGATAGCCACGCCAAGTCACTGGTCTTATCCACTCCAACGGTCATATTATTTAAGGGCATTAGTGTCAAATCATGTCGGGATGCTCCCAGGCTATAATTAGCCACCCCCACAACCACTAGCTGGTTGGCTGCTCCGTTAGAAACTGACACTTGTCATAAGAACAACCCAAATTCCTCAGAGCCTTCGAGAGTAATTCATCAGTGAGGAAATACACCACCCACCGAAACCACAAACCAAACCTAGTGATTGAGCATCACTGAAGAAGTTGTTCCTGTGTGGGACTGAAGCCTTTTACCTTTGAGGACTGTGCATCCTCCAGACGGTTAGGCGTCATGGTCTAGAGCTTTCCAGCAGTCAATTGTGGATCGCCGGGTGACCAAGTTTGTGAGGGTTTGGAAGTCTGCCCTGAAGACTTACCACGAGTGTTGGGCGAGGACTGTGTGTCCTTAGCTCAAGGAGAATATGGTAGGGACTATGTATCCCGGGACTGGTTGTGTTTTGGTTTCAATACCAAGCCGCTCCAAACCAGATGTACGACTGTCACAACAGTTGGAACTGGGTCATCAACGACTGTCTTCACTGAGAAACGGGTTCTAATTCCTCAACTCTTTACTTTCCACGTATTATGTGTTGATGACTTTCACTGTGACTGTTTGAAGAATTTGCTGAAGACTTTCTCTGAATTTCCTCAACCCCAAATTCTTCACGTCAGTTAATCCACATCTGTATTCTGCGTGCCTGCTCACTGTGCAATCTGTTTTCACATTCTTCACTCTGAAAAATTGCTGTTGTGAAACCTTGCACTTCTGATCCTTTATTGTTTCCGCTGTAAGTTAGTCATCAGTGAGGAATTTCCTCAAAAGGAATTTCCTCAGTGATGAAATTCTAAAAATCTCCTATTCACCCCCCTCTAGTCGATATAACGCACTTTCAATTGGTATCAGAGCAAGGTACTCCCTTGTTCTGTGTGATTTTGGTTTAACCACCTGGAGTTTTAGTTATGTCGACTGCAGGCATGTTTAAGGTGACTGCAGTGTGTCCTACCTACGAAGGAAAGAACTTTCCCTTCTGGAAGAACAAAATGCAAATGCATCCACAAGCTATTGATAATGATCTCTGGTATATTGTGGAACATGGTGTCCCCATCATCTCTGCCAGTGTCTCTGCTGCTGATGTGAAGAAATTCAAGCAACTCGATTCTCAAGCGAAGAACATCATCTGTGGCCATCTGAGCCCAGGCCAGTTTGGAAGAGTAAGTGCTTTGGGCTCTACAACACTGATCTGTGAGAGACTGTGCAAGGTAAATGAAGGAGTATCAACCCAGCGTGACTCTTGTGTTGATATTCTTCGCAATCTCTTCAATCGCTTCAAGAGACATGACAATGAAAGCTGCCAAGACACCTTTGATCGCCTCACTGACATATCAAATGAACTGCAAGCACTGGGAGCTCGAGACATCACTGATCACGAAGTTGTGAAGAAACTGCTGAGATCTCTAGATTCTTCATTTGATACTTTAGTTCTGATGATTCAAGAAAGACCAGATTACAAGATGCTTGATCCAGCTGATATACTAGAAAGGCTAAATACTCATGAATTCCAGCTAGAAGAAAAGAGAGATCTATATGGACCAAGCTATTCCAGACCACGTGCACTAAAGGCTAGAGCAATTTCCTCATCTGAAGACGAAGACACAGATGACATCATTTGTGACCCTGAAGAATTTGGACAGGAGCTTGCAATGCTCGTGAGGAAATTCCAGAGATTTACACGACGTGGTCAGGATGGTAAATCTTCAAGAAGAGACATGAGGAAATCAGTATCTTCATATGAGGACTACAAGAAACGAACCTGTCACAAGTGCAAGAAAGCAGGTCATTACATTGCTGATTGTCCTCGTTGGGGAAAGGAATCAAAGAAGAAGAAATACAAGGATGATAGTTCTGATGACTCGAAGAAGAAGAAGAAATCTTCAAAATCCTCATCGCACAAGAAGACTAGTTTCCGAAAGGCTCGGGCACTTATTGGCAAGGAAATGGACTCCGAGGCAGAATCAGAGGAATGTGATGAAGAAGAGGGTTCTGACGAAGACTCAGAATCCGGACAGGCTAGTCTTGCACTGGCAACCACTTTCGTCAGCAAGTCAATCTTCAACCTTGAAGAAAATGATAGCACCATCCTCACTGATGACTATGCTGATGACTTCGCTCCAACCTTTTGCTTCATGGCAAAAGGTTCAAAGGTACCAAATAATGCCTCCTCCTCTGATTCAAGTGACTGTGAACCTGATAATTATAAGAAACCCAGTTACAGTAAACTTGCTATCATTGCCACTAAACAACAAACTGCTCTGGAAAAGCTTCAGAAACTGCTAGATAAAAGTGATGATCTGTTGAATGATGAAATGAATCTTACCCAAATCCTCACTGAAGATGTGAAAAGTCTTCAGTCTAGACTTGATAATCTTCAGGATCGTTATGATACACTCCTCACTGATCATGAGAACCTTTCCTATGAATTTCTTCAAAGGAAGCTTGATCTTGAGAAGCTGAGGATGTCTCACGATGATCTTCGTATGGAAAATGATTCATTACTAGCTCAACAGATCAGCGCTGGTCAAGTTGAATTCATTCCTCCATGTCTTAAATGCATTGAACGTGAAACTGCTAATTCCTCACCAGAATCATCAAATGCTACTATTGCTACAAATTCTTCAACTGCACCTGCTGTGTCTATTTCCTCACTTGAGGAAAACACAAATGTTACTGATGAAAATGCAGGGTTGAAGGAATTGTACGTGACAGGCATGTACAAAAGCCTCAAAGGACATCAAACCCTTTGTGATGTGCTCAAAAAGCAGATCTTGAACAGGAACCCGAGGAAAGAAGGAATTGCCTTCGAGAGGAAATTAAATGCCGATGGATCTTATTTGAAACCTGAGCAGTATCCCAAAACCTCATGGGTTGCTGCTACTGGGCCTCCTTTTGATCCATCTAATCTAACTGGTTTTTCATGTGAATTATCCTATTCCTCAGATGAGTCATTTGACTCCAACTATAAACTGTTCAAAAATCAATCTGGTGAAGTATTTGCTCGATATGTTGGAACTAACTACAGGAATGGCCCTCCTCTGAGGAAAATCTGGGTTCCCAAAAGTTGTCTTGAAAATCTTCAAGTGAATGTCCTCATGACACCACCACTAAAGAATCTGAACCCCAGATCAAATTCCTCAGGAGGACCAAAGTCTTCAAGAGGATCGAAATCCTCAACTGGTCAAAACTATGCTCGTACCCGTGCTAATGCGTCTAACATGCAGGGAAACTACAAGGAATATGAATATGAGCGTTACTCCACAAATCATTATGTTCATAAATCCTCAAACCAGTTCTCTGCATATTCATATGAGTACTTTAATCCCCCTACTGTTAAGAGAAGTGCATTGGCCTCAATCCCACCTTTCTCATATGGTGCTCGCAGGATGATGAATGCTTTGCCATCCCTTCAGATGTGGGTGGTGAAGAAATCGAACTAATCACTTCTGCAGGTTAGGTCTCCAGATGAAAATCATCATCTGAAGAATTTGCTGGAGACCTGAGGAAATGCTTGATAGGACGCAAGCTAATGATTGATGAAATACAAATATTTCCACGTCCTTACAGTTCTGTTATGATGAAATTACTGATCTAATGAAATTAGTATCATATTCTTCAAATCTGAAGCATATGAGATGGTAAGCTGTACTAATTCATCTGCAGGATGACAAACCCAAGAATACTGAGTGGGTTCTTGATAGTGGCTGCACACATCACATGATTGGTGATAAAAGCTTACTGATGAATATGCCACTAACTCCATCACCTCTGAAGCAAATCACATATGCTGACAAAGGTAAAAGCAAGGTATTGGGACTTGGCAAAGTGGCTATTTCCAAGGATAGGCATATGGACAAAGTGATGCTTGTTGAATCCCTTGGTTTTAACCTTATGTCAGCCTCGATGCTTTGTGATCTTGATATGATTGTTATCTTTGGTAGATATAGATGCGTAGTCATCATGGAATCTGACAGATCCAAAGTCTTCGAAGGTGTAAGAAGAGGGGATTTGTACATTGTTGATTTCTCTACAGGTCCTCAACCAGCCACTTGCTTACTAGCAAAAACCTCAGAAGGATGGCTATGGCACCAAAGACTAGGTCATGCAGGCATGAGGAATTTGCACATGCTCGCGAAGAAGAAGCATGTCATCGGCATCGAATCAGTCAAATTCCTCAAGGATCATCTCTGCGGTGCTTGTGAATCTGGGAAAATGACCAGATCCAAGCATCCCTCGAAGACTATCATGACCACTACACGTCCATTTTAATTGCTTCATATGGATCTATTTGGACCTACTCACTATGCCACACTAACCAATGCAGCATCTCTATATGGCTTCGTCATAGTTGATGATTATTCCAGATATACTTGGGGTGCATATCATAGTGTATAAAACTGAAGTGCAGGAAATCTTCAAACGATTTTCTTCAAGGGCCTCGAGAACTTTGGCATCAAGATCAAACATATCAGGAGTGATAATGGAACCGAGTTCAAAAACACTGGTCTTGATGATTATCTTGATGAACTTGGTATTACTCACGAATTATCTGCTCCTTAGACTCCTCAGCAGAATGGTGTCGTCGAAAGGAAGAACATGACTCTGGTTGAAATGGCAAGAACTATGCTTGAAGAATATCAGACTCCTCGTCGCTTTTCGCCTGAAGCAATCAACACTGCATGCCATATCATCAACAGGGTATATCTTCACAAATTCCTCAAGAAAACCTCATATGAACTCCTCACTAACAAGAAACCCAATGTAAGTTATTTCAAAGTCTTCGGTGCAAAATGCTGGATTAGAGATCCTCACCATAGCTCAAAATTTGCACCTAAGGCACATGAAGGTTTTATGCTCGGTTATGGAAAGGACTCGCACACTTACAGAGTCTTCAACAACTATCACAACAAAGTTGTTGAGACTGTAGATGTGCGGTTCGATGAAACTAATGGCTCGCAAAGAGAGCAATTGCCTTCTGATCCAGATAAGCTGTCTCCTGAGGAAGCAATAAAGCTCAAGCCTACTGAAGACATTGTCCCCACTGAGGAAATTGGTGAAGAAACGATCCCCATCATTGATAAAAATCAAGAAGATGCTCCTGAGGAAATTGCACCAGCACCACTTGCTCAACCCAGACAAAATCCTCAACCAGCTCATCCAAGGATTGCAAACGAAGTAGAACTTGACAAAATCCTCAACGACATCAACGCGCCAGGTCCTCTCACTCGCTCAAAAGCTTCACACTTAGTTAACTTTTGTGGGCATTTTTCCTTTGTATCCATCACAGAACCCTCAAAAGTTGCTGATGCTTTTCTGGAACCGGAGTGGATCCAAGCTATGCAAGACGAACTTCTTCAATTCAAGCTGAATGACGTATGGGAGCTCGTCAAACGACCAGATCCTCGCAAGCACAATATCATCGGCACCAAGTGGATTTTCCGAAACAAGCAAGATGAGGACGGTCAAGTGGTGAGGAACAAGGCACGACTTGTAGCCCAAGGCTACACCCAGGTTGAAGGAATAGATTTCGATGAAACTTTTGCACCTGTTGCTAGACTTGAAGCTATTCGAATACTACTTGTTTATGCTAATCATCATAACATCATCTTATATCAAAGGGATGTCAAAAGTGCATTCCTCAATGGTAAGCTTGAGGAAGAAGTATATGTTGCTCAGCCCCCAGGTTTTGAGGATCCAAAGAATCCAGACAAAGTCTTCAGACTCAAAAAGGCTCTTTATGGTCTCAAGCAAGCCCCTCGGGCATGGTATGATACATTGAAGGAATTCCTCATGAAGAAAGGCTTCAAACCTGGTTCACTCGATCCAACTCTTTTCACTAAATCCTATGATAATGATCTATTTGTGTGTCAAATATATGTCGATGATATCATATTTGGCTGTACTGACAAACGATATAGTGATGAATTTGCTTACATGACGAGTGAAGAATATCAGATGTCCATGATGGGGGAGCTGAAATTCTTCTTAGGTCTTCAAATTCGTCAACAAAGCAATGGAATCTTCATATCACAGGAGAAATACCTCAAGGATGTTCTGAGGAAATTCGACATGCACGAATGCAAAGGTGCCAAGACTCCAATGCCTACCAACGGCCACCTCGGCACTGATGAAAATGGTAAAGATTTCGATCAGCAGGTACATCGTTCGATGATTGGCTCTTTATTGTATCTATGTGCATCTAGGCCAGATATAATGCTCAGTGTTTGCATGTGTGCACGTTTTCAAGCAAAACCGAAGGAATCACACCATAAGGCTGTGAAACATATTCTTCGATACTTAGCTCACACACCAACACTAGGATTATGGTATCCCAAGGGCTCCAATCTTCATCTGGTAGAGTATTCTGACTCAGACTATGCTGGTGACCGTGTGGATCGCAAGTCAACTTCTGGCACATGCCATTTCCTTGAAAGATCACTAGTTTGCTGGTCCTCAAAGAAGGAGAACTATGTATCACTCTCCACTGCCGAAGCTGAGTACATTGTTGCTGGTTCTTGCTGTGCTCAATTGCTATGGATGAAGCAAACCCTCAAAGACTATGGCATCAACATGAAGAATGTGCCTCTCTACTGTGACAATGAGAGTGCTATCAAGATTGCATACAACCCAGTACAGCACTCGAAGACCAAGCACATCCAGATTCGTCAACATTTTCTTCGGGACCATGTCCTCAAGGGCAATATCCTCATCGACCATGTGAAGACTGATGATCAGCTGGCAGCTATCTTCACTAAGCCCTTGGATGAGAAAAGGTTTTGCAAGTTGCGGTGTGAGCTAAATATCTTAGAATCTTCAAATGTTTTGTAAAAACATGCACACATCCTAACACTTATGCAAAGTTGATGACTTAGATGTGCAACACATGATGAATCAATTTTCTTCAACTGATGAAGAATGTCACTCTAAATGTGAAGAAATTAACGAAGAAATGGATTCTCAGGGCCCTACGACAATTGTACGCGGCGTCTGTAATCAACATTCTTATATGGTGGGTCACACCACCGCCCAATGTGAAATTCCTCAAGTTGTTTTTCTTCAAATGATCAATTTCCTCAAAATATGTTTTCTTCAAAATAGTTATTCTTCAGTGTGATGATTTATCACAAAATCTTCAGAAACACTTGATGACTTTCATTTCACTAGATAGACTGTGATTTCAAGTCCTCAACAACATTCACCTATTGCTATTTCTTCAAGTTGATATTTTTGCTAAGTGAATGTGATCGGACCCTACATTCCCTCTATGCTATACTCATCCAGTCTATTCAATTCTTCATATGCGTTCTACTTGAAACTTTGTTCAAAATCCTCATTGCGTCCGTGTCAGCTGATGATTTGGTGACGAAAATCCTCAAATCTTCAAAAATTGTTTCTTTAAATACACAGTAACTGAACCCCACTTTCCACGATCAGATAACCACGATCTCCACTATCTCCACCACACTATTCGGGAGCTACACGTGTCCTGCGGAGACGTAGAGGCAGGGGCGGTTTGGTCCGAAATTTTCGCGCCAACAGTAACTTTTGGCTATAAATATGTCCTTATCCCCCTCGGCATACCCTTCTTCGCTCCATCGCTCTCCTGCCATAGCTTACACCACCGAACCCTAGCGCCATCGCTGGTAGTCTCATCGCCGGTGAGGAAGAGCTTCACTGCCTCAACGTCTCTGTCGCCGGAACCACGCCGGAGTCGGACCATCTTCGTCCGCCACCGCCGTAGACGTCCTCTGTCGCCGGGTTAGGGTGCATTGGACACGCGACCGAAGAGCTTCTCCACAGACAACTTTCTGTGTTCTTCGTGCGCACCTTCCAGGGTAAATAAATCCCATTTTTACAGCAAGTTAGATCTAAAATTTTACATCTTCTATGTGAAATCTGTTTTTCCTCAAGAAACGATAAGCACTTGATTCCTCAAACACTGCCTATCACCACATCATTGATGAACTATGCTAAGCATCTAAGATTTTCACGAGATTCCTCAATTGTGCGAATTTTCGGATCTGTACAACTCTGGAACCCAAGAACAGTATGCTTAGGCAAATTCCTCAACCACTGGTTATATTCCTCAAACTGTCAAACTTTTTCATTTTCCTCAAATCTGAGAACGCATATGACCTCTCCAAATTCCTCGCAACTATACTCTGTTCACAGGTACACACATGTCAGCTGATGAGTCTCTCGGTTCTCATCACATTAACTCATTTGCAGCGTTTCTGGAAGAAACTCTTCAAGGCTCATCAGAATCCTCAAGAGTTCAAACTCATCAGCAAAATCCTCAACTGAAGAAAATGGAGGATGACAGAAAACAGAAGGGAGGAAAGAAACTTGAGCAAAACACAGCTGTGGATATCCCTGAGGATATTTACTTGGACTATTGCACGCCTGATGAAAATGAGACAATGACCAAGAGAAAGATACGGCTGCAGAAGATTGAACGCCGATGGGCGAAGGAATGGAAGGAGTACAGGTTTGTGACTCCCAAATATGCGAAGAAATTCGCTCTGAAGCCTCCTGGCAGAAGGGCCCCACTTGAGGATCATCAAGTAGCACATCCCTCAATCCTCAAGACCATTGATGACTATCCAGATGAGAAGGAAAAGCATCTGGCTAAGCTCAAGAAGCACGCAGAAGCTGTAGTGAGGAAATTCAATGAATCCTCAGCTGCTGCCTCAGCTGCTGCCACTTCCTCTGCCGCTGAGACCTCTGGTTCAGCAATTCCTCAACCACACTCTGTGCCGTCAAAGCCAAGGGCTCCAAAGCCTCAAGAGAAGTCTGCTCAGGCTTCAGTCACAAAACCCTCAGCACCAAAACCATCAGCATCAATCTCCTCAGTACCAATCTCCTTAGTACCAAAATCCTCAGATCCACCTCCAAAGCCTCAAGAGAAACCAGTACAGAAGCAGGTCATGAAGCCTACGACCGCCAGCTCCAGCTCCTCACTCCCAGCTGCAACCAGCTCAGAGACAAAGTCTTCACCACCTCCTGCGAAGACTTTGGTAACTGCTGAACATGCAACTCTGCCAAGCCCCAGCAAAATCATCACCGTCCCGTCTGCATCAGAGGACAGTGATGAATATGATGATCAAACCCTGCAAGCCATCATCAGAAACAAGCAGGACAGAGTAGCTCAAGCATCAGGCAGTGCCATTCCTCTGGCCATGGACCCCAAGGTCCTCCTAGACTACATCAACATCTGGTATGAGGACCCAGACACTCCGCTTGATGATTTGAAACTTCCCCCTGGCATCAGCCACATGGTGGCCACTTTCATAAATGAAGCCAAGTGGAAAGAACATCAGGCTAGGCAGGCCAAAGTTGCAAAGATTAAAAAGGAGAAATTTCTCAGGCAGAATCTCCTCAAATTGGCTCCTGATGCACTGGTGACAACACATGCAGAGCTGAAGAAATTGACTGACAAGTATGCCAAGCTGTCAGATCGAAAAAGCCTCAAGAGCAATTTCATCAAGCTGGCCACTAGTGCTGTTGATGACTACAACAAGAGAGCCGCACCCCCAGCACCAACTCCTCAGCCCATGATTGAGGAGCCAGCAGATGAATCTCCTCATGATGAGGAAACTCCTCAAGCTGAGGAAGTACACCAAGAGCGCCGTGTTGATGAACCGGCTATTGAAGAAATCATCATGGAAACTCAAGCTGATAAATTTGCTGCAGCTGATGAGACTGCCCCTGACCCAGTTGCTTCGCCAAAGCAAGCTGATGACTCTGTTCCAGCTGGTTCCTCAATACCTGCTGAAGAATCTGTCAAGAAAACCCCTTCACCAAAAGCTTTAACGGTGAAGAAGATGACTCCGTCTGCATCAGACGTAAAGAAAACCAGGGCTGCTGAGAAGGAAGCCAAGAAGAGAAAGGCCTCCTCAGCAGAAGAAGGAACAAAGGCCAAGCGCCTCAAAGCACTTGAAGAAACTGCTCCTCTAGACCCAGTGCCACTGAATATCGCTCCTTCCTATGAGATGAGGAAATGAAAGATGTCGCCTCTAAGGAACACACTGATGAGGAAATTCAGATAGATGACAGTCCTCAACCTTTCAATCCTCAAACAGACAATGTTCAAGCATCAGCTGCACCAGCTGATGAAACTGCCTCTGCCACCAAGCCAGCTGAGGAAGAACAAACTGAAAATCCTTAAGCTGATGAAATTCAACACTCTGAGCAGAATCCTCAAGATGAGGAACAGGCTGATCCAACTCCTCGAACTGAGCAAGAAGCAGAAATTCCTCAGCCTGAAGCACAGCCAGAGCCATCTCCTCAGCGTGACGCCCAGCAAGCACCATCTCCTCAGCCTGAAGTACCAGCTGCTGAAATTCCTCACCCTGAGGAACATGCTGAAGAGAATGCACCTGCCCAAGACAATGCATTCGTTGTGCTCAACCTAGAGACTGCTATTGTTGTCTCCCCTCCTATTCCTGAGAAAAATCTTCAGCCAGTTCAGCGTCAGCCGTTCTCCAAGCGTCCAAAGTTTCAAAAGGAAAATTTCTTTGAAGAACGCATGTACTTCATCGGAGAGAACCCCTATGACAAGCCTCAAATGAGGCATCTGAAGTTTGGGACTAGGACTCAGATGAACTACTATGCCTCTGTGCTCTGTGGACGAAACAAGATATTCCAGCACACGCATATTCCTCATGTTGAACTTGAAGCAATACCGTGCCTAGAGCCAGTCCTCAGTGTCCTTCATGATGCAGGTTTACTCCCAATGTGCTCCGACATATCTGACTGGAACAGCGAGTTAATTCTTCAGTTCTATGCCACTCTTCACATATCTGGCAACCCTGAAGACATTAACACATGGGTGTTTGATTGGATGACCCAAAACACTCACTACAAGGCTCCTGCTACTGAACTCCTCAGAGAACTGCCCGTACCAATTCCCTCAGATGAGGCTGTGAAGCTTTATGGTGAGCGTGAGCTGCCAAACAGAATGATGGAAGTCCTCATGAAGCCTTTGGCTGAAGGAAAATTTCCAAGAACAACCTTCCTCGTCCACGAGCTCAAGTACACACCCAGGTCTGTCTACAGAATCCTCTGCAGTGTGCTCGCACCGATCAAAGGCCATAACGATGAAGAAGATGTTGTAGGCCTCATGAAGAATACCCTCTTCAACATCATTCATGGTATTCCTATCAACATCCATGATTTCTTCTTGAGGACTTTGGCCGACAATGCTATGTGTCCTTTTGATCACAAGATATATGCCCCATGGATCATGAGATTCATCAGGACAAGGATAGGTATCAACTTTCTCGCTGAGTGCCAAAACCATGTTGGTTATATGCCTCCTATCCGGGTCAACAAGAAGACTTTTGAGTCCATTGAAGGCAAAGGAAAATCTGTGATTGAACAAGGCAGTAGGCCCCTTGATGGCCAGTTCAGAGAGCCAGAAGCTTATTCTTCATGGGATGATACTGAGACTCGTCCAGCAAGCCCCGTTCCTCCTCGCATGATGAATACCAGAGAGCTCCTCCTCAGTCTTCACCAGAAGGTGGATCGCAACCACAAATGGGTCAAACGCCAGTTTGGTGCCATTGTGAAAACCCTCACTGAAACACAGAACTCTGTGAAGCTCAACCATCACTATCTGCATGAGGTTTTTGATCGCACCTGGGCTACACTTGCACATGTGAAGACTCAGACCGAGCTTGAAGAAATGGACTTTGAGAGAGACTTTGAATGGTCGTGGCCTCCCAGGAAGAAGTTCAAGCCTATTCCAGTGCCAGACCTTGAAGACAGCTCCTTTTCTTCATTCCGCACTGCTGAATCTGATGAAGAACAGCTCGACACTGCTACCGGTCCAAGGAAGAATACTACCCCCAAGAAGCATCACGACTCTTCCTCAACCGCCAAAGAGTGAAGTCTTCACGGGCGTTAGTCCTCAGTTTGTCCCTTTTTGTCACTTGATGACAAAGGGGGAGAAACTTGAGAATTAGTCTTCAAGCGGGATATTTTTGGGGCTTATGAACTATATTTAAGCTACAAACTCTTGGTTGTTCTGAAGTTTTTATGTAATGAGTTGTAACTTAAGCCCGATGGTACTCTGACGCTTTTGAACGTTTTTCTTCGCATGCTTATTCCTCAAGTTTTAATGCACGCATGTTGGAATTCGTCAAATACCATCTCTCATCATGCATTTTCATTTTCTTCATATGATATGTTATATGTATGCATGATTTACAAGACTCAGGGGGAGATCTCCATGATATAAATCATCAATGTGCATTTGCTGTAAAAAGCAAAATCCTCAAGATATGCACATCTTCACGGGGAGTCTCTCTGAACCTTGATTTCAAATTCCTCAAAATGAGTATTTACACTTCATATTTTTGATCCCTGTTGAAGACTTAACCTAATTGTCATCAACCACCAAAAAGGGGGAGATTGTAAGTGCATCTAGTGCCCCTTAGTGATTTTGGTGGTTTGAAGACTTATAGGTTAAGTATCTAATGTGTTTGTGAGTGTACACAGGATCTATAAGTCATTGAGGAGTTTGAGATATTTGAAGAATATCTACCCCTAAAAGTATATGTCTGCAGTTGAAAAAATTGGTCTGAAGCTGAAGAAATGAATCGCGAGAAATCTGCAATGAAATTGATATTCCTCATGAAGATACTGACATTGAGAAGTTCGGTGGTTCCTGAAGAAAATCACTCTGAAGAATTGAAGCATGAAGATTTACACTTTCTGTTTTACTTTCTTCGCATTCGAGTAATAGGAACACCGTACTGTTAAAGGGGGTCAAAGTTACACTATGGAATGAATTTCCTCATGATGCTCAACCCAAGCCTAATCCTACCAAAAGCCTCAAGTGAGGAATATGAGTGACATGAGGACTCTCACAGTTGAGGGTTCCGACCGTTTCGGTAGCCACGCCAAGTCACTGGTCTTATCCACTCCAACGGTCATATTATTTAAGGGCATTAGTGTCAAATCATGTCGAGATGCTCCCAGGCTATAAATAGCCACCCCCCACAACCACTAGCTGGTTGGCTGCTCCGTTAGAAACTGACACTTGTCATAAGAGCAACCCAAATTCCTCAGAGCCTTCGAGAGTGATTCATCAGTGAGGAAATACACCACCCACCGAAACCACAAATCAAACCTAGTGATTGAGCATCACTGAAGAAGTTGTTCCTGTGTGGGACTGAAGCCTTTTACCTTTGAGGACTGTGCATCCTCCAAACGGTTAGGCGTCATGGTCTAGAGCAATCCAGCAGTCAATTGTGGATCGCCAGGTGACCAAGTTTGTGAGGGTTTGGAAGTCTGCCTTGAAGACTTACCACGAGTCTTGGGCGAGGACTATGTGTTCTTAGCTCAAGGAGAATACAGTAGGGACCGTGTGTCCCAGGACTGTGTGTCTTTTGGTTTCAATACCAAGCCGCTCCAAACGAGATGTACGACTGTCACAGCAGTTGGAACTGGGTCATCAACGACTGTCTTCACTGAGAAACGGGTTCTAATTCCTCAACTCTTTACTTTCCCCGTATTATGTGTTGATGACTTTCACTGTGACTGTTTGAAGAATTTGCTGAAGACTTTCTCTGAATTTCCTCAACCCCAAATTCTTCACGTCAGTTAATCCACATCTGTATTCTGCGTGCCTGCTCACTGTCCAATCTGTTTTCACATTCTTCACTCGGAAAAACTGCTGTTGTGAAACCTTGCACTTCTGATCCTTTACTGTTTCCGCTGTAAGTTAGTCATCAGTGAGGAATTTCCTCAAAAGGAATTTCCTGAGTGATGAAATTCGAAAAATCTCCTATTCACCCCCCTCTAGTCGATATAACGCACTTTCACTAGGTGATGATACGAGATCTTGAAACTGGAATCGATTGCAATTGGAGTTTCACCAAAACCATTATCCTATGCATCTTGTTCACCGTGATCGGAATTTTATCTATAATATTTAGCCTCGTGAAGGATACATTATTGCTCTAGCTTGGGGAAGGCTGAAGTCAATGTTATATTCATGCCCCAATCATGAGCTCTCGTGAGTAGTTATTGTTGAGAATTTTTATGGTCGGCTTTCTCGTAATGATCAAACCATGCTCGATACTTCTTGCTCTGGATCTTTTATGAAGAAGACTATTGAATTCAGGTGGGATCTTTTGGAAAGAATTAAACGTAACTGTGAAGATTGGGAGCTCGACGAAGGTAAAGAGTCAGTTATAAAACCTAAGTTTGATTGTGTTAAATCTTTTATGAATACCTATGATTTCAATGATTTTAGCACCAAGTATGGACTTGACTCTGACATAGTAGCCTCATTTTGTGAAACCTTTGCTGCTCATGTTGATATCCCTAGAGAGAAATGGTTTCAATTTCATCCACCTATTAAATAAAAAGATGAAGAACCAATCAAAGTTGAAGCTGAAACTATTATTTACAATGTTGACCCAGTTGTGCCTACTACTTATATTGAGAAACCACCTTTCCGTGTTAGGATAAAGGAACATGCTATTGCTTCAACCATGTTTAATAAAAGGCATGTTAGAACAACCAAACCCTCTGAGCAAATCAAGGTAGAACCTAGTACTGCTATGGTCAAGGTTCTCTTGGTAGACAATATTGATGGACATGCTATTTATTTGTGTAATGAAGCTGCTAGAATTGCCAAACCTGATACTAAAGACAAGAATATACCTGTTCTTGGCATGCCTGTCATTTCATTCAAAACAATTGCTATCATGGTTTATGCGATATGGGAGCTAGTGTTAGTGCTATCCATTTTACCTTATATCAAGAAATTATTCATGATATAGCACGCGCTGAGATAGAAGACATAGATGTTATTATTAAACTTGCTAATAGAGACATATTAGTAAACAACCCCATGACAAAGAATTGCCTAGTAAAGATGAAGTAATTAGTCTTTCTTCTATTTCCATTCCTCCTATGAATCCATTAGAACAATATTTGCTAGACCATGAAATGATATGCATATGCATGAAAGAAATGAAATAGATAACATGTTCTTTGAGCAAAAACCTATCCTTAAACACAAATTGCATGTTGAAACTCTAGGAGGTCCTCCTCCACCCAAGGATGATTCTGTGTTTGAATGAAAACAATTTCCTGACACTTTGAAATATGTTTATCTTGATGAAAATAAGATATATCGTGTTATTATCAGTGCTAACATTACAGAGCATGAAGAAGAAAGATTATTAAAAACTTTAAGTAAGCACCGAGCTGCTATTGGGTATACTCTTGGTGATCTTCAGGGCATTAGTTCCACTCTTTGCTAGCACAAGATTAATATGGAACCAGATGCTAAACCCGTTGTTGATCACCAACGAAGACTGAATCCCAAAATGAAAGAAGTGGTGAGAAATGAAATATTAAATCTTTTGAAAGAAGGTATAATTTATCCTATAGGTGATAGTAGATGGGTAAGTCCCGTTCATTGTGTCCCTAAGAAAGGAGGTAGTACTCTTGTTCCTAATGATAAAAATGAACTCATTCCACAAAGAATTGTGACTGTCTATAGAATGGTAATTGATTTAAGAAAATTAAACAAAGCTACTAGAAAAGATCATTATCCTTTACCGTTCATAGATCAAATGTTAGAAATATTATTGAAGCACACACATCTTTTATTTCTAGTTGGTTATTCTGGTTTCTCTCAAATACCTGGTTCACAACCTAATCAAGAGAAAACAACCTTTACTTGTCCTTTTGGAACCTATGCTTATAGACATATGCCATTTGGATTATGCAATGCACATGCTAACTTTCAAAGATGTATGACTACTATATTCTCTGATTTTTGTGAAAAGATTGTTGAAGTCTTCATGGATGGGTTTTCCATTTATAGAACTTATTTTGATGATTACTTAAGCAACCTTGACCGAGTTTCGTAGAGATGTGTGCAAACTAATCTTGTCTTGAATCGGGAGAAGTGCCACTTTATGGTAAATGAAGATATTGTCTTGGGTCATAAAATTTCCGAGTGGGGTATTGAAGTGGATAAGGCTAAAGTTAATGCAATTGAGAAGATGTCATGCCCAAAATACATTAAAGGTATCCAAAGTTTCCTTGGTTATGCTAGTTTATATAGGAGGTTTATTAAAGACTTCCCTAAAATTTTTAGGCCCCTTACTAATTTAATACAAAAGGACGTTCATTTCGTTTTTGTTGATGAATGTGTATAAGCCTTTGAAACACTTAAGAAAGCCTTAACTTATGCACCTATTGTTCAACCACCTAATTGGAACTTGCCTTTTGAAACTATGTGTGATGCTAGTGATTATGTTGTTGGTATTGTTCTAGGACATAGATTTGATAAGAAACTAAATGTCATTCATTATGCTAGTAAAACTCTAGACAGTGCCCAGAGAAATTATGCCACCACTGAAAAAGAATTCTTAGCAGTTATATTTGCTTGTGATAAATTCAGATCTTACATTGTTGATTTTAAAGTAATTGTTCACACTGATCTTGCTGCTATAAATATCTTATGGAAAAGAAAGATGCTAAGCCTAGACTTATTAGGTGGGTTCTGTTGCTGCAAGAATTTGATTTGCATATCATTGATAGAAAAGGAGCTGAGAACCCCGTAGCTAATAACTTGTCTAGGTTAGAAAATGTTATTGATGACATACTACCTATTGATGATAGCTTTCCCGATGAACAACTAGCTGTGGTCAATGTTCCTCATAATACATCGTGGTTTGCTGATTATGCTAATTACATTGTTGCTAAATACATACCACCTAGTTTCACCTATCAACAAAAGAAAAAAAAATTCTACTTTGATTTAACACATTACTTTTGGGATGACCTGCATCTTTATAAAGAGGGAGTAGATGGTATTATTAGACGTTGTATACCTGAGCATGAACATGAATAAATCCTTCGGAAGTGTCACTCCGAGGACACCATGCGGGAGATAGAACTGCACACAAGGCATTACAGTCTTGATTTTATTGGCCTACTCTTTTCAAAGATGCTCGTAAGTTTGTCCTCTCTTGTGATGAATGTCAAAGAATTGGTAATATTAGCACATGTCAGGAAATGCCTATGAACTATTCACTTGTTATTGAACCATTTGATGTTTGGGGATTTGATTATATGGGACCTTTTCCTTCCTCCAATGTGTATACACATATTTGGTTTGCTATTGATTATATCACTAAATGGGTAGAAGCTATTCCAACCAGTAGTGTTGTTCATAACACCTCTATTAAAATGCTTAAGGAAGTTATTTTTCCACATTTTGGAGTTCCTAGATATTTAATGATTGATGGTAGTTCACATTTTATTCATGGTGCTTTTCGTAAGCTGCTTGCTAGATATGATGCTAACCATATAATTGCATCTCCCTATGAACCTCAGTCTTCTGGTCAAATAGAATTAACCAATAGAGAAATAAAATTAATATTGCAAAAGATTGTCAATAGGTCTCGGAAGAATTGGTCTAAGAAATTAGATGATGCATTGTGGGCCTATAGAACAGCTTATAAGAATCCTATGGGTATGTCTCCTTATAAAATGGTTTATGGGAAAGCATGTGATTTACCTCTTGAGTTAGAACATAAAGCTTATTGGGCAATTAAAGTACTCAACTATGATTTCAAACTTGCTGGTGAAAATAGGTTATTTGATATTAGTGCATTAGATGAATGGAGAACCCAAGCTTATTAAAATGCCAAAGTATTCAAAGAAAAAGTTAAAAGATGGCATGATAAAAGAATCCAAAAGCGACAATTCAAGGTTGATCAATATGTTCTATTGTACAAATCTTGTCTTAGTTTCTTTGCAGGAAACCTTCTATCCAAATGGGAAGGACCATATATCATCGAAGAAGTTTATCGGCCTGGAGCTATTAAGATCAATAATCCCAAAGGCACTAACCCGAAGGTGGTCAATGGACAAAGAATAAAGCACTGCATCTGAGGTGCACCAATTAATGTTGAAACAAATATTATCCAAACCACGAAACCGAAGGAGTACATTAGGGAGACCTTCCAGAACACTCCAGAACCCTTAAAAGGAAGAGGTATGTGATCAGTAACTAAACGTGCTCAGAAAAATACGCAAAAATATTTTCTCGTAGTTTTGGAATTTTAGAAAATTTAGGAAACTAAGAAACACACGAGAAGGCAACCCAGGTGTCCACTAGACACTAGGGCGCGCCAGCCCCTGGTGCGGCCTTATGTCTAGTGGGCCCCTTGGGTATGTTCCTGGCTCCATTTTCTTGTGGAACAGGTATTCCCTTGTATGAAAATTCTCCATATATATATATATATCCCGATGATTTGACCTCAGTACCACGGAGAAATACTCTTTTCTTGTGTCATGCTATTTTTCTAACAGATCTAGATTATCATGGCCTCATAAAGCTCCTCCAAGGACAAGTTCTTCGAAAAGGTCATCAACCCCTACTTGCCGGAGGTGATGAAGCACCATCCAACCATCGAGATGCATGATGTGGTGCTTCACATCCGGGATGTTCAAGGGCCAAAGAAGATGGGAACCGTGGAAGCTAGGCTCGAGGCTGTGGAGCAGGAGGTCTTCAGGTGCCAAGGCATGGTGGAGTGTGGACTGAGTGCCAACCACACCATGATCACGGAATTCACCTGTGATCTAAATGTTGATGGCAGGTCCTTGGAGGATATCGTATTCACCCTCAACGATCAAATCAATTTTCTTCAAGGCGAAGTCTTCGATCTTCAAAACCAAATCTTTGAGTATGAAGCAAGGTTTAAAGGTATGAGTTTAGCTGCCACTTGTAGGACTATGGAGACGCGTGCCTCATCTTATAATAGTGATCCACTGCCATGGAAGGCAAAGGACAAGTTTTACATGACCTCATCGTCTACACCACCACCACCTTCATCTTCATCACCAAAGAAGGAGACTTGAGTACACGGGTATGGGTACTCCCCTTGGCTTGTGCCAAGATTGGGGAGGCGCCCCGGTATCGTATCACCATCACCCTTCTTTATCTTTATCCATTCTAGTTTGATCTTTAGCTATTTTGAAATCTAGTCAAATAAAAGTTTAGTTAAATCTTTTTCTTTTGAGTGCTAGTTTTGTGATCTATCTATCTATCTATGTAATCGAGTGAGAGCTATATAATAAAGTTTAGTTTGAGTTTTGTTTCTTTACTTTCTTGCTGCAACCAAAATAAAAGAAAATAATGAAAAAGATCATATGCCAATCTTATAGTAAGTAGTGACATCACATAAGGAAAGGTATAAGTGGTAAAATTTGTTGAAGGTTGACAAACATAGCATTGGTCGGTGATGCAACACATGAAAGAATTAGTAAGGGAAGAGAAGATTTACATGAAAATACACTATCCTTGACATCTTTTATGATTGTGAGACCCCATTAATTATAATATGCCAAAACTATTAACATTGGACAAGGAAGATAATGTAATGATTTATGCTTGTTCACATTCACATAGAAGTTATATTGTTATAAATCCTCTAACCTGTGGTACTTCCCAATACCTTTGCTAGCTAAAAACTCCGCACTAAGTAGAGATACTACTTGTGCATCCAAAACCTTAAACCCAAACCTATGTTTCAAGTGTCCGTCATGCATACCTATGGGTTGAGTAAGATCCTTTAAGTAAGTTGTCATCAGTGCACAAAGCAATAAAAATTGCTTCCAAACATGTTTAGTCACTTAGAGTAAGGGAAATTAAGCATTATACAAACTTGTGATGGCGATAATAAAAGCAACAACGGCATAATAAAGGTTTCCATCACAAGGGGCTATATAACATAACGTTCCTTTGCCCTAAGAGATTAAGCATACAACAAAAAAATGCATGACAACCTCTGCTTCCCTCTGCGAAGGGCCTGTCTTTTACCCTTATGTATTTACTTTTGTGCAAGAGTCAAAGTATTTTCCTCTACTTTCTTTGATCTTCTCTTTGGCAAGCATCATGTGGTGGGGAAAGATCTAAACATATATATCCAGCTGAATGTGGGTGGCCATTAATTATTACTATTGACATCACCCTTGAGGTGAACACATTGGGAGGCAACACTTGTAAGTGCATCTAGTGCCCCTTAGTGATTTTGGTGGTTTGAAGACTTATAGGTTAAGTATCTAATGTGTTCATAAGTGTACACATGATCTATAAGTCGCTGAGGAGTTTGAAATATTCGATGAAAATCGACCCCTAAAAATGTATATCTTCGGCTAAAGAAACTGGCCTTCTGTTGAAGAATTGAATCGCGAAGAAATTGCGATGAAATTTATATTCCTCATGAAGATGTTGAAGATGAGGAATTCGATGTGTCCTAAAGAAAATCAATCTGAAGACTTTGAAGCATGAAGATTTATTCTGTCTGTTTTATTTTCTTCGCTCATGAGTCATAGGAACACCGTACTATTAAAGGGGGTCGAGGTAACACTTCAGAATGAATTTCCTCATGATGCTCAACCCAAGCCTCATCCTACCAAAAGCCTCAAGTGAGGAATACAAGAGACATGAGGACTCTCACAGTTGAGGGTCCCGACCGTTACCACAATTCGTGCCACATCACTGATCTTATCCACACCAACGGTCATATTATTTAAGGGCATTAATGTTAAATCATGTCGAGATGCTCCCTGGCTATAAATAGCCGCCCCCACAACCATTAGCTGGTTGGCTGCTCCGTTAGAAACTGACACTTGTCATAAGAGGAACCCAAATTCCTTAGAGTCTTCGAGAGTAAATCATTAGTGAGGAAATACCCCAAACACCAAACCACAAACCAAAAGCAAGTGATTGAGCATCACTGAAGAAGTTGTTCCTGTGTGGGACTGAAGCCTTTTACCTTTGAGGATTGTGCATCCTCCAGATGGTTAGGCGTAATGGTCTAGAGCAATCCAGCAGTCAATTGTGGATCGCCAGGTGACCAAGTTTGTGAGGGTTTGGAAGTCTGCCTTGAAGACTTACCACGAGTGTTGGGCGAGGACTATGTGTTCTTAGCTCAAGGAGAATACAGTAGGGACCGTGTGTCCCAGGACTGTGTGTCTTTTGGTTTCAATACCAAGCCACTCCAAACCAGATGTACAACTGTCACAACAGTTGGAACTGGGTCATCAACCACTGTCTTCACTGTGAATCGGGTTCTATTTCTTCAACTCTTCCCATTCCTCATATTGTATGTTGAAGATTTTCATCGTCATTGTTTGAAGAATTTGCTGAAGACTTTCTTGGAAATTCCTCAACCCCAAATTCTTCACGCGAGTTAAGCCTCACTTGTTTTTCTCTGTGCCTACATACTGTGCAAACTGCTTTTCATATTCTTCATCTAGAAAACAGGTGTAGTGATACTTTGCACTCCTGATCCCTTGCTGTTTCCGCTGCAAGTTAGTCATCAGTGAGGAATTTCCTCAAAAGGAATTTCCTCAGTGATGAAATTCTAAAAATCTCCTACTCACCCCCTCTAGTCGATATAACGCACTTTCAATTGGTATCACAACAAGGTACTCCCTTGTTCTGTGTGATTTTGGTTGAACCACCTCGAGTTTTAGTTATGTCGACTGCATGCATGATCGAGGTTACTGCAGGATGTCCTACTTTCGACGGAAAGGATTTTCCCTTCTGAAAGACCAAGATGCAGATGCATCTACAAGCTATTGACAATGATCTCTGGTATATTGTGGAACATGACGTCCCTATCATCACTGCTACTATCTCTGCCGCTGATGTGAAGAAATTCAAGCAACTTGACTCTCAAGCGAAGAATATCATTTGTGGCCATCTGAGCAAAGGTCAGTATGGCAGAGTGAGTGCTTTGGGCTCAGCAAAACTAATCTGGGAAAGGCTGTCCAAAGTAAATGAAGGAGTATCAACCCAGCGTGATTCTCATGTTGATGTTCTTCGCAATCTCTTCAATCGCTTCAAGAGGCTTGGCAATGAAAGGTGCCAAGATACCTTTGATCGCCTCACTGGCATATCAAATGAACTGCAAGCACTGGGAGCTCGGGACATTACTGACCATGAAGTTGTGAAGAAACTGCTAAGATCTATGGATTCTTCATTTGTTACTTTAGTTCTGATGATTCAAGAAAGACCAGACTACAAAATGCTTGATCCTGCTGATATAGTCGAAAGACTCAATACTCATGAATTCCAACAAGAAGAAAAGAGAGATCTATATGGACCAAGCTATTCTAGACCTCGTGCACTGAAGGCCAAAGCAATTTCCTCATCTGAAGAAGAAGACTTGGATGGCAGCATTGGTGATCCTAAAGAATTTGGACAGGAGCTTGCAATGCTTGTGAGGAAATTCCAGAAGTTTACAAGACATGGCCAGTTTGGTAAATCCTCAAGAAAAGATATGAGGAAATCAGAATCTTCATCTGAGGAATACAAGAAAAGAACCTGCCACAAATGCAAGAAATCAGGTCACTGTCACATCCCTAGTTACCCCTTTGATGAATAGCAAGGTTGTGCTCATATCTTCATTATTGCATTAGAAGTGAAATGGAAAAAAACAAGAGAAAAACCCTAGCAACTCTATATGCAAAACAATTCAAAGTGGTGACAAATCAATGATCCCAAAATGGCCTCCATAAAAGCCCATCATTTTTTATAAATCTTGGAAAACACAATTTAGGATTGGTTTTCTTTTAAAAAATACTTTTGGCATTTTATTTTAAACTCAAAAGCCACTGAAATCAATTAATTAATTGATTTCAAATACTTCCTAGTTTTATAAAATGTTGAAAACTTCTCATGGAGTTGGAAATATTCCAAATAACACCCCCAGAGTTGTTTAGCTATTTTCTTTGAATTAGTTGGAGCCAAAACAAATAAAACAAATGTTAGAAATAACAAAACAGAAAAAGGAAGAGAGAGAGAGAGAGAATTACCTGCGCTCACCTCCAGGCCCAGCCAACCAGGGGGGTCCCCTATCGTCTCCCTCCTCGTGCCAGAAGGCAGGGGAGAAGATGAGCACGTCGCCGTGGCCAGGGGCGCCACCTCCTCCCTGCCTGCCTGTCCCTCCTAGCCAGCGCGATGCCTCACCCCCGTGCCTTGCTTTTCCTCCTCCCTCGAACCCCTCTGCCTCATCAATTCCTCCTTCTCCCCCTCTGCTCTTCTTCCTCCCGCCATGGCCGAGCTCTGCTTGAGCTCACCGGCGCCTTTCCGACCGCAGCGAAGGCTCCCTGAGCAGCCCATTCTCTCTGCCACGACGAGTACCTCCTCCACACCGAAGGAATCAAGTCGCAGCCTCCTGAAGTGTCGCCGTCATCCTTGTTTCCATCTCCGGTCACCGAGATCCACCGCCGTCGATCCGCTGCAAGAGAGCCCCTCCAACCTCGCCGATGCGAGGAATGGAACCTCTGTGAGCCTCCGATGTTTTCCCCTCTCTCTCCCGCTCGAAATTTCCCTCCAGAGCATCTCCCCGACGAGTTCCACTTTCGGCCGCCGCGCACGCTCATCGCCGGCGCTCTCTCCGGCGACCCTAGCCTCTCCTGATGCCGCTGTCAGATCGGCTGCTTCGCCAACTTTGCGTAGCCACAAACCGTGCACGATTTGGTGCCCTGTAGCGCCGTGTAGGTCGTCTCCGGCGAGCCCTCCGCCGCGGCTATGGTCGCCGGTGACCACCCTCCGGTGGGGGCCGATGTGGCCACCTTAACCCGCCTCTAATCAGGCCTTAGAGCCACTGCCAGAGGGCCTCACTGGTGAGTCAAACCTCACTTAGTGCGGGTCAGCGCGGGATTAGCACCTGGGTCACTGACCAATGGACCCCACTGGTCAAGTTTGACCTAACCCAGGCATTGTTGACTGCTGACGCAGTGCTGACGCAGTGTTGACACAGTAAATACTAATTCTGTTTCAATATAATTCTAGAAAATGCCTAAAACTTCTAAAAATCATAGAAAATAATCTGTAAGTCCAATGAAAATAATTTATATATGAAAAAGGATCAGAAAAATCCAAAGAATCTGATTACGGCAATTTCATGCTGGTTTGAGAAAGTTAACAACACCAAATAGGCAAAATGATGAATAGGGTAAATTTAATAAATAGTTTGGAGTTGGAATTTGATACTTATTTGAATTCCACTTCAATTGTTATGACCAAACATTGGTCAATGCAATCAGTTCCTCAAAATACTAACTCCATGCATGTTGGAACAATTTGTTTTGAGCTTCAGGTCGAATCAATTAAAAGGGTATCCGGAAAAATAACTGGCTTGAAGTGATGTTTGGATCCTAATTCAAACCAACTTCAATTGAAGAAATGATAGCCACATTAGCCCTGCCACCTTTCATTTCATGTCTTGAGCATGCATCATAGTGTTGCATTTCCGTGAAGTAATTGTTGTTCTTTCTTGTTTGTCGGTGTTGTTCCCCTCGCTAAACGATGTTTCCGACGATGTGATCGTTGACATTGATGAAGACTCATTGCTATCTTCAGACGTGTCAGGCAAGCAAACCCCCCTTGAGCATATTGAAATAAACCCACTCTCTCGCTCCTGCTCTCTTTTACTGCATCAGGACAAACACGATTCAATTGTACATGTTATCGGTAGTTGAACCCATTCCTCTGCATGACCTCATGTTGTCACAGTAAATAGTTGAAACCACTTAGCATGAGTAGCAACTGCTTGAGCCTTGTTGTGCTTACTCATCCATGCTTGTTACAATGCCTGCTATGCTTAGAGTCGTGTAGGGTCTGATCCATCTGAATGATGTATCAGAATGGTTGTGTTCATGTCCTATGGTGTGAGAGTAAAGATGTGAATCTAATTTGGTAAAGGTAGCGATGAGAGGCCATGTAGGAGTACATGGCGGGTTGTCTCATTGGGACCGTCCTTAAGAACCGAGTTCTGTGTGTGTTATCCAAGACAAGATACTACCACACATTGGGATACTTAATTGACCCTCTCATCTTATTAATCGCCTAGATCTCTATCCAGGAGTTGCAATTAGTTTCTGGTGTTTGTCGGAAAAGTGTTGGCAGCCGTGTTTAGCTCTGCCCGGCGGGGTAGGCTTCACTACGGTAGGTACACAGTGGCACAGTGTACCAAGTGGCACCCGGATGGTGGGCTTGGGAACCCTGCACGCATCGTTTGGGGCCGTAGAGGAAACCTCGGCCGGACTTCCTTGCGGGTTTAGTCTCAAATAGGCGATAAACCTGGACTAGGGTCTTGTGTGGTTAACGGTCGTGCCGACACCCACGCCAGTGCTTCCGCTTGAAGGTTGCCGAGATGCATGACGTGCATATGGTGCTAAGTGGTGGGGGCATGTGTGAAGAAGTATACCCCTGCAGGGTGATTCAATCTGTTCGAATAGCCGCGTCCTCAGATATGGACTACTTGGAAACATTACGTGGTACATAGACAACTTAAATGGATACTCTAAAACATGCAAGACAAGTGTGAGTGCTATGGAAGGCCTTCTCGTAGGGAGACGAGAGTGGATCCATAGTGGTGTATTGAATTGGTGAATATGTGGACTGGTGTGCGTTATTCCACCTCAAAGAAAGAACTTGTAGTCGTAGTACAGGTTAGCCAAGAGTCAAAGCTGGCTTGCTGCAATCGAACCCCACAATCCTTTCATTGAAACATGATGCATATGTAGATAGCTCTGATGTAAGACTTGCCGAGTACCCTTGTACTCACGGTTGCTTTATTTATGTTTTTGCAGAGAAGACTTAGACTCATTAAAAGGTTCTATGCGATGTGTTTGATGTTGACCGGAATAGCTTGGGAATCCCAGACAGAGGTCTGGCTCCTTTGGTAGGGTCGTAGTAGCTTTTCAGGCTCTTCCATCCACTTTTAGTAGATGTCTGTACCCAGACATGATTTGCTTCCGCTTGTTGTCTGTATGACTTGAGTGTCGGGTCACGAGACCCCTGTTTGTAATATCATACTATGTTGACTCTTATGAGTCTTTAATAAATGCTTGAGTCATAGAGTTATGTTGTGATGCCATGTTGTATCTACACATATCGTGCATAATGTGTGTATGTTTGAAATGCATTATATGTGTGGGATTCGACACCTAGTTGTTTGCCTTTAGTAGTACTCTTTACAGGGTAATGCCTCTTTGTGATTCCATCGAGCCTTGGTAGTTTGCTACTGCTCGGAACATATTGATTGACCGACATGTATCCTTCTTTGCTGCTGTGTCTGTCCCCTCGGGGAAATGTCACGCGGTGTAATGGAGTCCTTGTAGCTTGCTATGACTCGTCTACACACGCTGATGACCGACACCTGCTTTGCTGGGTATGTATGCCTGTACGAATGTACCGCTTGGGTTTATAACTAGTCATGTCGACCCGGGTTCTTTCTCGTTTGAACGCTTGCAACATATTCATATACGTGAGCCAAAAGACGCAAACGGTCCCGGCCAAGGTAAGGTGGCAGTCGTGGAGTTTACCGTGCGTGAGGCCGCAAAGTGATGTGATGTGTTACAGGCTAGGTTCTTATGACTCAGGATCGGGGTCCCGACAGCTTTGGTATCAGAGCTTGACTGCCTGTAGGATAACCAAGCCAAACTGGTCGATGTTGTGTCTAGCAACTCTTTAGTTATATAAGGGAATTGTTTGTGGAAGGGAACGTAAGGCTCTTTTTACTCCTTTCCTTGTGTCATTCTTATTCTGAGTCGCCCTCTTCTTTATTCTATGGGGTTTAAGAATTAGGCTTCTCATCTATTCATTAGGATGACGAGTTACTATGTTGGAGACTTATAGAAAGATTGTTGTCTTTCTGGATCAGTGTCTCCATAAGAATTCAATTGTTATGTTGTTAGTTTTCTTGCAGGTTGCCTCATAATTCATGCCCGTACAACCGTTATGCTGTCCGAGTTTTCCAAAGATCCCAAATAGTCTGATGCGATTGCAAATTCCTTCCTCTTTTCCCAATGTCTTTTGGCCGGACAAAGCACACTAATAATTGTGTTGAGGTACTTTATTACCTCGATGTTTTGTTGAAGTATTAGGAAAACATGTTACTCCGAAAACTACCCAATACTCCAGATGTGTGGTATGTCTTCCAGTGTGATAGTGCTGGCCATCATTTTCAAAAACATCTCGTGATGTTAAATAGCTTGTAGGTACTCTATTTCTGGGTTCCTGAATCCAATGATCATTCTGCTCATCTCTGTTGGTAGTGTTTCTAGTTCCTATATAATGATTAGTAACCTTGTTGTAGATCCCAAGGTTCATGGTATATCGTTCTTCCAACACCATGAATCATCTTTGGCATAAGTTCTCCGTGAATTACAGATCATAACAGGAGTGCTCATGATGAGTTCTCTACTTCATATTGTGATTCTGCCTACTCCGCCCTTCTGCACGGATTATCTGGAAGAATTATGTTGAACTCGTTCGACATGCTAATCCATGCATCCACAACTCAAGAAAATCATGTGCCCTTGAGCTCGCCCTATCTAGTTGTATTTTGACCTTCATCATTGAGAGGTTAGTCAAGAGTAGTTGTGCATTTTTGTTATCAATGTCTTTTACTCCTGTGGTCTGTCAAGTTGTTCTATTCTCGAATGACTGGGAGAAGCAAACTCCAGTACCTCATCCATTTCTTGGATTGGGTCAAAGTAGTTGTAATCCGTAGATCAAAATGCCAATCTGGGTTTTGTTCTGTTCTATCTTGGAGTATTATCTTCTTTTGTCAAGAATATTATGAGAATTGCACCATCTCTTATGAGCTCTTGATGTAGTGATATTTCTCGCTATCATTATTCATCCCTCGGTTTCTGTGTTGGTTGTAACTGGAATATCGACAAGTGAACCATGATGTGTGAAATCAATACTTCTAGCAATGTTATTGCTTGGTAGCTAATGGACAATAATTTCACTCATATGGTGAAGGTGATTGAATCGTCATCCTAAGATTGACCGTGCTACCTATTCCATGTTGCATGGTGCACTTTTCGATCTATGAGTTAGGATTTTGTCAATCCCTCGTTCTATTGATCACATCATCTTGCCCTGAAAAGCGAGATTGTTCCCGAGCTTAATAACATATCGGTGGTTCGTGATTTTCCGAATATCTTCTCGGAAGTATTGCCAGGTTGTTTCCTGACTGTTATGATAGAGCTCGTGATCAAGTTGGTTTATTTATAAGCCATCTTCTCCAAGAATCCATGTTGGATACCCCGAGCTAGTTGGTTAAGCTAAACAACAACTTGGAGAGTTGGAAGATAAAAGCTTCGCCTAAACTCAGCTCAATTAAAAGGGATATCTTTCTATTGTGTGAGTCTGAAGAAAGATGATATTTTCATCGGTTGATTCATGTGATCAATTATTGCATATATTATCTTGTCCAATTTTGATTTGAGTATGGGCTGTTGTCAAATCAAACTCAGAGCCAAAGATTTTCGTAGCAGTGTCCTACTGAGGGTTTTCCTTGAGCCTACACCATTATATTTTTTTTGGTCTGACCAATGCTATTATCTTGCTCACATAGTTATGGAAATCCATTTATATGGGTATTTTGATGAATTGTTGTTGAGCCCATCGGCAACATTTTAATTTGTTCCATGATCTGTGTTGGACATCAAGCTAGTGCTAGAAACTTTGTAGACATTGTCTTCGTGTCTCGAACACGAGGTATATTGTGTAAGAAGTGAATTCCTCTAATTCATGTGCATCTGATGCAAGTTGTCTCCGTGAATTCGAGAAAAGTTAATTTGTTTTCTTCGGAATCATCTCAAGTCAGTCATGCACGTGCGAAGTATTCTATGGTCTGAGAGATTAGCTACCTCCATTCCATATGTATCTCCTAGCACACCAAGCCACTGATTTATTTGTTCAAGGAAAAGAAGTTAAGTGCCATTCCTGAAGGTACCAGACGGACTTGCACATGGCTTCGTTATCCGTAATGATGGTTCCCATCCAGAACTCGGTAGTGTTTTGTTGTAAGACTTTTCATGTGGTCATCATTGTCTTGGGCAGTGTGTTCACATGTGTCTTGCAATCCAGCTCATGTTTTGGAGTTGTCCTCCGTAGTTCATTTCCTGAGAATCTTGCAACGTTATCCCGTCGATTTTTGTTGCAAACTTTCTTTTCAGACATGCTGGGTCTGAAGCATCATGTCACCAACCGGAGCTGAATCTCAGGCAGTTATAATGGTTGGAATTTTCCCCAAGAATTATAATATTGGTCCCCATGTAACCCGGTAAAGTGATGTAATGGCTAACACATCTAGCCGGAAGACTTGATATTATAATATCTTGTATCAGCAATCTTAGCCATCTCCCCGTGAGGTTTTGTATGACCTATTTTGGAAGTTGTTCCTCATGGACTTCCTTTGATGCCCGATTTCCGACCTATACTTGATGTGCTAAATATCAAACATGATCTATAATTGGGTTGTGCTAGTACATCAAGGAGAACATTAGAAGCGGAGTGCTAAATGTCTCTCGGTCGATCAACCAGATTTCGTTCCCTTGGCACAGCTAAGGTGAAATCAGAGAAAGTGTTGTCTTCCTTTGCATCTGCATCCTCCATCACTGTTCATCATGGTAGTATGTTGTGTCACCAGGATCCTTGGCACGGATGTTGGTAAACCTTGATGAATATGGAAATGCTCAAGTTTTTGAGAGCACGCTCAGACACTAGGTTATATCCTCGGTAATATTTGGAATGTGCCATCCGATCGCCGAGTTGTTCTATAACCCTGGCTTCTTTCCAACCTGAGTATGCCATTCTTTCAAATTCCTTCAAACAATCATTTGTGAATTGCCTTACTTTGGTATGAAGAGTTTCAATGATCTTTGGATCAAAAGTAATTCTTTTTGCCACTTAAAGGAATACCTATATGAGTCATCTTCTAAGGTGCCCCGTTATGGTATGAAGGGCAATTTAATCCTCGCTACTTTGAAACCTCGCCAGCATTTGTTTTAAGCCTGGATTTGTTGCCTACCCATTGAACCTCTGTCATATGTCTCATTTCCTCGTCCGTGTTATGTGTGTTGTGTCTCAGCTCAAGGGACGTTCCTACGTCTCATTCTATGAGTTGATCTTGAGTTGTTCGATCTTCGAGGAGATCGAATCTTATGTCGTCTCTCTATTCTTTTGTCGTCAAGCTAGATGAAGACCTCAAGGACAAAGGTGTCAAGATCAACATGGTACGATGAATCAACATCCTCGAGAGAAGGAAATGGATCGTGAAGATTGTGATAGTTTAGTGTCCCCTCTTCCTCTTTCCGACTATGCCTTAATCTCGGGACGAGATTCTTGTTTAGTGGGGGTGAGTTGTCACATCCCTAGTTACCCCTTTGATGAATAGAAAGGTTGTGCTCATATCTTCATTATTGCATTAGAAGTGAAATGGAAAAGAACAAGAGAAAAACCCTAGCAACTCTATATGCAAAACAATTCAAAGTGGTGACAAATGAATGATCCCATAATGGCTTCCATAAAAGTCCATCATTTTTGATAAATCTTGGAAAACACAATTTAGGATTGGTTTTCTTTTTAAAAATACTTTTGGCATTTTATTTCAAACTCAAAAGCCACTGAAATCAATTAATTAATTATTTCAAATACTTCCTAGTTTTATAAAATGTTGAAAACTTCTCATGGAGTTGGAAATATTCCAAATAACACCCCCATAGTTGTTTAGCTATTTTCTTTGAATTAGTTGGAGCCAAAACAAATAAAACAAATGTTAGAAATAACAAAACAGAAAAAGGAAAAGAGAGAGAGAGACTTACCTGCGCTCACCTCCAGGCCCAGCCCACCAGGGGGGGGGTCCCCTGTCGTCTCCCTCCTCCTGCCAGAAGGCAGGGGAGGAATTGAGAACGTCGCCGTGGCCAGGGGCGCCACCTCCTCCCTGCCTGCCTGTCCCTCCTAGCCAGCATGATGCCTCACCCCCGTGCCTTGCTTTTCCTCCTCCCTCGAACCCCTCTGCCTCATCGATTCCTCCTTCTCCCCTCTTCTCTTCTTCCTCCCTCCATGGCCGAGCTCTCCTTGAGCTCACCGGCGCCTTTCCGACCGAAGCGAAGGCTCCCTGAGCAGCCCATTCTCTCCGCCACGACGAGTACCTCCTCCATGCCGAAGGAATCAAGTCGCAACCTCCTGAAGCGTCGACGTCATCGTCGTTTTCATCTCCGGTCACCGAGATCCGCCGCCGTCGATCCGCTGCAAGAGAGCCCCTCCAACCTCGCCGATGCGAGGAATGGAACCTGTGTGAGCCTCCGATGTTTTCCCCTCTCTCTCCCGCTCAAAATCTCCCTCCAGAGCATCTCCCCGACGAGTTCCACTTTCGGCCGCCGCGCACGCTCGTCGCCGGCACTCTCTCCGGCGACCCTAGCCTCTCGTGATGCCCCTGTCAGATCGGCTGCTTCGCCAGCTTTGCGTAGCCACAAACCGTGCCCGATTTGGTGCCCTGTAGCGCCGTGTAGGTCGTCTCCGGCGAGCCCTCCGCCGCGGCTATGGTCGCCGGCGACCACCCTCCGGTGGGGGCCGACGTGGCCACCTTAACCCGCCTCTAATCAGGCCTTAGAGCCACTGCCAGAGGGCCCCACTGGTGAGTCAAACCTCACTTAGTGCGGGTCAGCGCGGGATTAGCACCTGGTTCACTGACCAGTGGACCCCAGTGGTCAGGTTTGACCTGACCCAGGCGTTGTTGACTGCTGACGCGGTGCTGACGCAGTAAATACTAATTCTGTTTTAATATAATTCCAGAAAATGCCTAAAACTTCTAAAAATCATAGAAAATAATCTGTAAGTCCAATGAAAATAATTTATATATGAAAAAGGATCAGAAAAATACAAAGAATCTGACTATGGCAATTTCATGCTGGTTTGAGAAAGTTAACAACACCAAATAGGCAAAATGATGAATAGGGTAAATTTAATAAATAGTTTGGAGTTGGAATTTGATACTTATTTGAATTCCACTTCAATTGTTATGACCAAACATTGGTCAATGCAATCAGTACCTTAAAATACTAACTCCATGCATGTTGGAACAATTTGTTTTGAGCTTCAGGTCGAATCAATTAAAAGGGTATCCGGAAAAATAACCGGCTTGAAGTGATGTTTGGATCCTAATTCAAACCAACTTCAATTTAAGAAATGATAGCCACATTAGCCCTGCCACCTTTCATTTCATGTCTTGAGCATGCATCATAGTGTTGCATTTCCGTGAAGTAATTGTTGTTCTTTCTTGTTTGTCAGTGTTGTTCCCCTCGCTAAAGGATGTTTCCGACGACATGATCGTTGACATTGATGAAGACTCATTGCTATCTTCAGACATGTCAGGCAAGCAAACCCCCCTTGAGCATATTGAAATAAACCCACTCTCTCACTCCTGCTCTCTTTTACTGCATCAGGAGAAACACGATTCAACTGTACACGTTATCGGTAGTTGAACCCATTCCTCTGCATGACCTGATTTTGTCACAGTAAATAGTTGAAACCACTTAGCATAAGTAGCAACTGCTTGAGCCTTGTTGTGCTTACTCATCCATGCTTGTTACAATGCCTACTATGCTTAGAGTCGTGTCGGGTCTGATCCATCTGAATGATGTATCAGTATGGTTGTGTTCATGTCCGATGGTGTGAGAGTAAAGGTGTGAATCTGATTTGGTAAAGGTTGCGATGAGAGGCCATGTAGGAGTACATGGCCGGTTGTCTCATTGGGACCGTCCTTAAGAACTGAGTTCTGTGTGTGTTATCCAAGACAAGATACTACCACACATTGGGATACTTAATTGACCCTCTCGTCTTATTAATCGCCTAGATCTCTGTCCAGGAGTTGCAATTAGTTTCTGGTGTTTGTAGGAAAAGTGTTGGCGGCTGTGTTTAGCTCTGCCCGGCGGGGTAGGCTTCACTACGGTAGGTACACAGTGGCACGGTGTACCAAGTGGCACCCGGATGGTGGGCTTGGGAACCCTGCGCGCATCGTTTGGGGCCGTAGAGGAAACCTCGGCCGGACTTCCTTGCGGGTTCAGTCTCGAATAGGCGATAAACCTGGACTAGGGTTTTGTGTAGTTAACGGTTGTGGCCGACACCCACGCCAGTGATTGCGCTTGAAGGTTGCCGAGATGCATGACGTGCATATGGTGCTAAGTGGTGGGAGCATGTGTGAAGAAGTATACCCCCGCAGGGTGATTCAATCTGTTCGAATAGCCGCGTCCTCAGATATGGACTACTTGGAAACATTATGTGGTACATAGACAACTTAAATGGATACTCTAAAACATGCAAGATAAGTGTGAGTGCTATGGAAGGCCTTCTCGTAGGGAGACGAGAGTGGATCCATAGTGGTGTATTGAATTGGTGAATATGTGGACTGGTGTGCGTTATTCCACCTCAAAGAAAGAACTTGTAGTCGTAGTACAGGTTAGCCAAGAGTCAAAGCTGGCTTGCTGCAATCGAACCCCACAATCCTTTCATTGAAACATGATGCATATGTAGATAGCTCTGATGTAAGACTTGCTGAGTACCCTTGTACTCACGATTGCTTTATTTATGTTTTTGCAGAGAAGACATAGACTCATTTAAAGGTTCTACGCGATGTGTTCGATGTTGACCGGAATAGCTTGGGAATCCCAGACAGAGGTCTGGCTCCTTTGGTATGGTCGTAGTAGCTTTTCAGGCTCTTCCAGCCACTTTTAGTAGATGCCTCTTTGTGATTCCATCGAGCCTTGGTAGTTTGCTACTGCTCGGAACACATTGATTGACCGACATGTATCCTTCTTTGCTGCTGTGTTTGTCCCCTCGGGGAAATGTCACGCGGTGTAATGGAGTCCTTGTAGCTTGCTACGACTCGTCTACACACGCTGATGACCGACACCTGCTTTGCTGGGTTATGTATGCCTGTCCTTGTACGAATGTACCGCTTGGGTTTATAACTAGTCATTTCGACCCGGGTTCTTTGTCGTTTGAACGCTAGCAACATATTCATATACGTGAGCCAAAAGACGCAAACGGTCCCGGCCAAGGTAAGGTGGCAGCCGTGGAGTTTACCGTGCGTGAGGCCGCAAAGTGATGTGATGTGTTACAGGCTAGGTTCTTATGACTCAGGATCGGGGTCCCGACAGTCACTACATTGCTAATTTTCCTTGTTGGGTGAAGTAATCAAAGAAGAGGAAATAGAAGGATGAAAGTTCTGATGACTCGAAGAAAAAGAAGAAATCTTCAAAGTCCTCATCACACAAGAAGACTAGTTTCAGAAAGGCTCAGGCACTTATTGGCAAGGAAATGGATTCCGAGGCAGAATCCGAGGAATGTGATGAAGAGGAGGGTTCCGATGAAGACTCAGAATATGGGCAGGCTAGTCTTGCACTTGCAACCACATTCGTCAACAAGTCAATCTTCAACCTTGAAGAAAACGATAACACCATCCACACTGATGACTATGCTGATGACTTCGCTCCAACCTATTGCTTCATGGCAAAAGGTTCAACGGTACCGAATGATGCTTCCTCCTGTGATTCAAGTGACTGTGAACCTGATGATTATAAAAAACCCAGTTACAATAAACTAGCTATCATTGCTACTAAACAACAAACTACCCTAGAAAAGCTTCAGAAACTGCTAGACAAAAGCGATGATGTGTTGAATGATGAAATGAATCTTACCCAAATTCTCACTGAAGATATGAAAGTCTTCAGTTAAGATTTTATAATCTTCAAGATCGTCATGTTACACTCCTCGCTGATCATGAGAAACTTTCCTATGAATTTCTTCAAAGGAAACTTGATCTTGAGAAGTTGAGGATTTCTCATGATGATCTTCGTATGGAAAATGATTCATTACTCGCTCAACAGATCAGTGCCGCCCAGGCTGAATTCATTCCTCCATGTCTTAAATGCATCGAACGTGAAAGTACTAATTCTTCACCAGAATCATCAAATGCTTCTATTGCTACAAATTCCTCGAGTGCTCCTGTGGTATCAAATTCCTCACTTGAGGAAACCACAAATGTTACTGATGAAAATGCATGGCTGAAGGAATTGTATGTGACAGGCATGTACAAAACTCTCAAAGGGCACCAAACCCTTTGCGACGTGCTCAAAAAGCAGATTCTGAACAGGAACCCGAGGAAAGAAGGAATTGCCTTTGAGAGGAAATTGAATGCTGATGGATCATACTGGAAACCTGAGCAGTATCCCAAAACCTCATGGGTTGCTGCTAAAGGGCCTCTTGTTGATCCATCCAATCTAACAGGCTTTGCATGTGAATCATCATATTCCTCAAATGAGTCATTTGACTCCAACTATAAACTGTTCAAAAATCAATCTGGTGAAGTATTTGCTCGATATGTTGGAACTAACTGCAGGAATGGACCACCCCTGAGGAAAATCTGGGCCCCGAAAAGTTGCCTTGAAAAACTTCAGGTGAATGTCCTCATGACACCACCTGTGAAGAATTTGTATCCCAGATCAAATTCCACAGGAGGACCAAAGTCTTCAAGAGGATAAAAAGCCTCAACTGGTCAAAACTATGCTCGTACCCGTGCTAATGCTTCTAACATGCAGGGAAATTACAAGGAATATGAATATGAGCATTATTCTTCAAATCGTCATGTTCATAAATCCTCAAAGAAATTCTCTGCATATTCATTTGAGTACTTTAACCCCCCTACTATTAAGAGAAGTGCATTGCTACCCCTTGAGCTTGCATTGGTTTTTCCCTTGAAGAGGAAAGGGTGATGCAGCATAGTAGCAGTAAGTATTTCCCTCAGTTTGAGAACCAAGGTATCAATCCAGTAGGAGAATCAAGCCAAGTGTCTAGAGTACCTGCGCAGACACAAACGAGCTTGCACCCAACGCTATAAAGGGGTTGTCAATCCCTTCACAGTTAATTCCAAGGTGAGATCCGAAGGCGGAAAGTGCAACGAAGTAAAAGTGTAGAGCTGAAAATATGATGTGAAGTACACCCCGGGGCCATAGTGTTCACTAGAGGCTTCTCCCAAAATAGCAAATATTATGGTGGGTGAACAAATTAATGTCGGGCAATTGATAGAACCGCGCAAAGTCATGACGATATCTAAGGCAATGATCATACATATAGGCATCACGTCCGAGACAAGTAGACCGATACTTTGTGCATCTACTACTATTACTCCACACATCAACCGCTATCCAGCATGCATCTAGTGTATTGAGTTCATGACGAACAGAGTAACGCCTTAAGCAAGATGACATGATGTAGAGGGATAAATTCATGCAATAGATATAAACCCCATCTTTTTACCCTTGATGGCAACAACACGATGCATGCCTCGCTACCCATTCTGTCACTAGGTGAGGTCACCACATGGTATGAACCCAAAACCAAGCACTTCTCCCATTGCAAGAATCATAGATCAAGTTGGCCAAACAAAACCCACAACTCTAAGAGAATTACAAGGATATGAAATCATGCATATAACAGATCAGAAGAAACTCAAATAAGATTCATAGATAATATGATCATAAATCCACAGTTCATCGGATCTCGACAAACACACCGCAAAAGAAATTTATATCGGATAGATCTCCATGAAGACCATGGTGCACTTTGTATTGAAGATCCAAGAGAGAGAAGAAGCCATCTAGATACTAGCTATGGACCTGAAGGTCTATGGTGAACTACTCACGCATCATCGGAGAGGCAATGGTGTTGATGAAGAAGCCCTCCGTGTTGGGGAACGTCGCATGGGAAACAAGCCCTATCATGGTGATGTCCATCTACGAGAGGGGATTTCCGATCTACGTACCCTTGTAGATCGCACAGCAGAAGCGTTAAGAAACGCAGTTGATGTAGTGGAACATCCTCACGTCCCTCGATCCGCCCCGCGAACCGTCCCACGAACCGTCCCGCGATCCGTCCCACGATCCGCTCCGATCTAGTGCCGAACGGACGACACCTCCGCGTTCAGCACACGTACAGCTCGACGATGATCTCGGTCTTCTTGATCCAGCAAGAGAGACGGAGAGGTAGATGAGTTCTCCGGCAGCGTGACGGTGCTCCGGAGGTTGGTGGTGATCTAATCTCAGCTGGGCTCCGCCCGAGCTCCACAGACACGCGATCTAGAGGTAAAACCGTGGAGGTATGTGGTCGGGCTACCGTGGCAAAAGTTGTCTCAAATCAGCCCTAAAACCCCACTATATATAGGAGGGAGGGAGGGGAGGAGACAGCCTCAAAACCTAAAGGTTTGGCCGAAATTGGAGGTGGAGGAGTCCTACTCCAATCCTACTTGGAGTAGGATTCCACCTTCCCACTTGGAAACTCTTTCCACCTTGTATTTTTTCCTTCTCAAACCTTATGGGCCTTAGTGGGAACTTATTCCAGCCCACTAGGGGCTGGTTTATCTCTTCCCATAGCCCATGAGACCCCTTGGGGCATGACACCCCTGCTGATGGTCCCCGTCACCCCTCCCGGCACTCCCAGTACACTACCGATGAGCCCGAAACTTTTCCGGTAATGCACGAAAACCTTCCGGTAACCAAATGAGGTCATCCTATATATCAATATTTGTTTCCGTACCATTCCGGAAACACTCCTGACGTCCGTGATCTCATCCGGGACTCCGAACAACATTCGGTAACCAACCATATAACTGAAATACGCATAAAACAACGTCGAACCTTAAGTGTGCAGACCCTGCGGGTTCGAGAACTATGTAGACATGACCCGAGAGACTCCTCGGTCAATATCCAATAGCGGGACCTGGATGCCCATATTGGATCCTACATATTCTACGAAGATCTTATCGTTTGAACTTCAGTGCCAAGGATTCATATAATCCCGTATGTCATTCCCTTTGTCCTTCGGTATGTTACTTGCCCGAGATTCGATCGTCAGTATCCGCATACCTATTTTAATCTCGTTTACCGGCAAGTCTCTTTACTCGTTCCGTAATACAAGGTCCCGCAACTTACACTAAGTCACATTGCTTGCAAGGCTTGTGTGTGATGTTGTATTACCGAGTGGGCCCCGAGATACCTCTTCGTCATACGGAGTGACAAATCCCAGTCTTGATCCATACTAACTCAACGAACACCTTCGGAGATACCTGTAGAGCATCTTTATAGTCACCCAGTTACGTTGCGACGTTTGATACACACAAAGCATTCCTCCGGTGTCAGTGAGTTATATGATCTCATGGTCATAGGAACAAATACTTGACACGCAGAAAACAGTAGCAACAAAATGACACGATCAACATGCTACGTCTATTAGTTTGGGTCTAGTCCATCACATGATTCTCCTAATGATGTGATCCCGTTATCAAGTAACAACACTTGCCTATGGCCAGGAAACCTTGACCATCTGTGATCAACGAGCTAGTCAACTAGAGGCTTACTAGGGACAGTGTTTTGTCTATGTATCCACACAAGTATTGTGTTTCCAATCAATACAATTATAGCATGGATAATAAACGATTATCATGAACAAAGAAATATAATAATAACTAATTATTATTGCCTCTAGGGCATATTTCCACATTGTATCACATGCAATGTTTGCTCAAGGAAACCGTCGAGGAAACAATGTTTTGTCTTCCTATGTGCAATATTTCACAAATAATGCAACAACTACTAACATAATTCCAACAGACTTTTAGCATCCCTATGAGTGAGAAAGTCTCATCATAGTCAACTATTTGATCTTGTCAGAAACATCTTTGCGACAAGTCGAGCTTTTCTTAATAGTGACTTATCACCATCATCGTCTGTCTTCCTTACAAAGATCCATCTTTACTCAATAGTCTTACTACCATCAAGTAGTTCCTCCAAAGTCTACACTTTGTTTTATATATGGATCCTCTCTCGGATTTCATGGCCTCAAGCCATTTGTCGGAATCCAGGCCCACCATTGCTTCTCCATAACTCGTAGGTTCACTGTTGCTCAACAACATGACCTCCAAGACAGGGTTACCGTACCACTCTGCAGTAGTACGCGACCTTGTCAACCTACGAGGTTTGTAGTAACTTGATCCGGTGCTCGATGATCACCATCATCAGCTTTCACTTCAAATGGTGTAGGCGCCACAGGAACAACTTCATGCGCCCTGCTACACACTAGTTGAAGTGATGGTTCAATAACCTCATCAAGTTCTACCACCCTCCCACTCAATTCTTTCGAGAGAAACCTTTCCTCAAGAAAGAACCCATTTCTAGAAACAAACACTTTGGTTCCGGATCTGAGATAGGAGATGTATCCAACTGTTTTGGATATCTTATGAAGATGCATTTATCCGCTTTGGGTTCCAGCTTATCAGAATGAAATTTTTTCACATAAGCATCGCAGCTCCAAACTGTCAAGAAACAAGAGTTCAGATTTCTCTAAACCTCAGTTTATACTGTGTCATCTCAACGGAAATACGCGGTGCCCTATTTAAAGTGAATGCGGTTGTCTCTAATGCATAACCCATAAATGATAGTGGTAATTCGATAAGAGACATCATAGCATGCACCATACCAAATAATGCGTGGCTATGACGTTCAGACACATCATCAAACTATGATGTTCCAGGTGGCATGAACTGCGAAACAGTTTCCACATTGTCTTAACTGCGTACCAAAACTCGTAACTCAGATATTCATTTCTGTGATCATATCGTAGACAGTTTATCCTCTTGTTACGATGAACTTCACTCCGAAACAGAATTGAACTTTTCAATATTTCAGACTTGTGATTCATTAAGTAAATACTCTTGCATCTACTCAAATCATCATTGAAGTAAGAACATAATGATATCCACTGCGTGCCTCAGCACCCATTGGACTGCATACATCAAAATGTATCACTTCCAACAAGTTACTATCTTGTTTCATCTCAATGAAAACAAGGCATTGCTCATGTGGTATGATTTGCATGTCACTAGTGATTCAAAATCAACTGAGTATAAAGATCCATCAGCATGGAGCCTCTTCATGCAATTTATACCAACATGAATCAAGCAGCTGTGCCACAAGTAAGTGGTACTATCATCATTACCTCGTATCTTTTGGCACCAATATCATGAACATGTGTGACACTACGATCGAGATTCAATAAACCATTGAAGGTGATTATTCAAGCAAATAGAGTAACCATTATTCTATTTAAATGAATAATCGTATTGCAATAAACACGATCCAATCATGTCCATGCTTAAAGAAAGCACCAAATAACAATTATTTAGGTTTAACACCAATCCCGATGGTAGAGGGAGCGTGCGACGTTTGATCATATCAACCTTGGAAACACTTCCAACACGTATCGTCACCTCGCCTTTAGCTAGTCTCCGTTTATGCCGTAGCTTTCATTTTGTGTTACTAATCACTTAGCAACCGAACCGGTATCCAATACCCTCGTGCTACTAGGAGTACTAGTAAAGTACAATAAACATCATATATATCAAATATACTTCTTTCGACTTTTTCCAACCTTCTTTTCTACCAAGTATCTAGAGTTGCTCTGCCTCAGTGACCGTTCCCCTCATAACAGAAGCACTTAGTCCCGGGCTTGGGTTTAATATGGGGTCTCTTCATGAATGCAGCAACTGCTTTGCCCTTTCACGAAGTATCCCTTCTAGCCCTTGCCTTTCTCGAAACTTAGTGGTTTTACTAACCATCAACTATTGATGCTCCTTCTTGATTTCTACTCTCGCAGTGTCAAACATCGTGAATCGCTCAAGGATCATTGTATCTATCCTTGATATGTTATAGTTCATCACGAAGCTCTCACAGCTTGGTGGCAGTGACTTTGGAGAACCATCACTATCTTATCTGGAAGATCAACTCCCACTTGATTCAAGCGATTGTCGTACTCAGATAATCTGAGCACACGCTCAACGATTGAGCTTTTTCTCCTTTACTTCGTGGACAAAGAATCTTGTCGGAGGTCTCATACCTCTTAACAAGGGCACAAGCATGAAATCACAATTTCATCTCTTTAGAACATCTCTCATGTTCCGTGACGTTTCAAAACGTCTTCGACGCCTTGCTTCTAAGCCATTAAGTATTTTGTACTGAACTATCGTGTAGTCATCAGAAACGTGTATGTCGGATGTTCACAACATCTACAGACGACGCTCGAGGTACAGCACACCGAGTGGTGCATTAAGGACATATGCCTTCTGCGCAGCAACGAGGACAATCCTCGGTTTTACAGACTCAGTCTGCAAAGTTTGCTACTATCAACTTTCAACTAAATTTTCTCTAGGAACATATAAAAACAGTAGAGCTATAGCGCAAGCTACATCGTAATTCGCAAAGACCATTAGACTATGTTCATGACAATTAGTTCAATTAATCATATTACTTAAGAACTCCCACTCAAAAAGTACATCTCTCTAGTAATTTGAGTGGTACATGATCCAAATCCACTATCTCAAGTCCGATCATCACGTGAGTCGAGAATAGTTTCAGTGGTAAGCATCTCTATGCTAATCATATCAACTATACGATTCATGCTCGACCTTTCGGTCTCATGTGTTCCGAGGCCATGTCTGCACATGCTAGGCTCATCAAGCTTAACCCGAGTGTTCCGCGTGTGCAACTGTTTTGCACCCGTTGTATGTGAATGTTGAGTCTATCACACCCGATCATCACGTGGTGTCTCGAAACGAAGAACTGTTGCAACGGTGCACAGTCGGGGAGAACACAATTTCGTCTTGAAATTTTAGTGAGAGATCACCTCATAATTCTACCGTCGTTCTAAGCAAGATAAGGTGCGTAAAGGATTAACATCACATGCAATTCATAAGTGACATGATATGCCCATCATCATGCGCTTCTTGATCTCCATCACCAAAGCACCGGCACGATCTTCTTGTCACCGGCGTCACACCATGATCTCCATCATCATGATCTCCATCAACGTGTCGCCATCAGGGTTGTCGTGCTACTCATGCTATTACTACTAAAGCTACGTCCTAGCAATATAGTAAACACATCTGCAAGCACAAACGTTAGTTTAAAGACAACCCTATGGCTCCTGCCGGTTGCCGTACCATCGACGTGCAAGTCGATATTAACTATTACAACATGATCATCTCAACATCCAATATATCACATCACATCGTTGGCCATATCACATCACAAGCATACCCTGCAAAAACAAGTTAGACGTCCTCTAATTGTTGTTGCATGTTTTACGTGGTGACCATGGGTATCTAGTAGGATCGCATCTTACTTACACAAACACCACAACGGAGATATATGAATTGCTATTTAACCTCATCCAAGGACCTCCTCGGTCAAATCTGATTCAACTAAAGTTGGAGAAACCGACACTCGCCGGTCATCTTTGAGCAACGGAGTTACTCGTAGCGATGAAACCAGTCTCTCGTAAGCGTACGAGTAATGTCGGTCCGAGCCGCTTCGATCCAACAATACCGCAGAATCAAGAAAAGACTAAGGAGGGCAGCAAAACACACATCACGGCCCACAAAAACTTTTGTGTTCTAATCGAGATTACATCTACGCATGAACCTAACTCATGATGGCACTGTTGGAGAACGTCGCATGGGAAATAAAAATTTCCTACGCGCACGAAGACCTATCATGGTGATGTCCATCTACGAGAGGGGATTTCCGATCTACGTACCCTTGTAGATCGCACGGCAGAAGCGTTAAGAAACGTGGTTGATGTAGTGGAACGTCCTCACGTCCCTCGATCCACCCCGCAAACCATCCCACGAACCGTCCCGCGATCCGTCCCACGATCCGCTCCGATCTAGTGCCAAACGGACGGCACCTCCGTGTTCAGCACACGTACAGCTCGACGATGATCTCGGTCTTCTTGATCCAGCAAGAGAGACAGAGAGGTAGATGAGTTCTCCGGCAGCGTGACGACGCTCTGGAGGTTGGTGGTGACCTAATCTCAGCAGGGCTCCGCCCGAGCTCCACAGAAACGCGGTCTAGAGGTAAAACCGTGCAGGTATGTGGTCGGGCTGCCGTGGCAAAAGTTATCTCAAATCAGCCCTAAAACCCCACTATATATAGGAGGGAGGGAGGGGAGGAGGCAGCCTCAAAACCTAAAGGTTTGGCCGAAATTGGAGGTGGAGGAGTCCTACTCCAATCCTACTTGGAGTAGGATTCCACCTTCCCACTTGGAAACTCTTTCCACCTTGTGTTTTTTCCTTCTCAAACCTTATGGGACTTAGTGGGAACTTATTCCAGCCCACTAGGGGCTGGTTTTTATCTTCCCATAGCCCATGAGACCCCTTGGGGCATGACAACCCTCCTGATGGTCCCCGTCACCCCTCCCGGCACTCCCAGTACACTACCGATGAGCCCGAAACTTTTCCGGTAATGCACGAAAACCTTCCGGTAACCAAATGAGGTCATCCTATATATCAATCTTCGTTTCCGGACCATTCCGGAAACACTCGTGACGTCCGTGATCTCATCCGGGACTCCGAACAACATTCGGTAACCAACCATATAACTGAAATACGCATAAAACAACGTCGAACCTTAAGTGTGCAGACCCTGCGGGTTCGAGAACTATGTAGACATGACCCGAGAGACTCCTCGGTCAATATCCAATAGCGGGACCTGGATGCCCATATTGGATCCTACATATTCTACGAAGATCTTATCGTTTGAACCTCAGTGCCAAGGATTCATATAATCCCGTATGTCATTCGCTTTGTCCTTCGATATGTTACTTGCCCGAGATTCGATCGTCAATATCCGGATACCTATTTCAATCTCGTTTATCGGCAAGTCTCTTTACTCGTTCCGTAATACAAGATCCCGCAACTTACACTAAGTCACATTGCTTGCAAGGCTTGTGTGTGATGTTGTATTACCGAGTGGGCCCCGAGATACCTCTCCGTCATACGGAGTGACAAATCCCAGTCTTGATCCATACTAACTCAACGAACACCTTCGGAGATACCTGTAGAGCATCTTTATAGTCACCCAGTTACGTTGCGACGTTTGATACACACAAAACATTCCTCCGGTGTCAGTGAGTTATATGATCTCATGGTCATAGGAACAAATACTTGACACGCAGAAAACAGTAGCAACAAAATGACACGATCAACATGCTACGTCTATTAGTTTGGGTCTAGTCCATCACATGATTCTCCTAATGATGTGATCCCGTTATCAAGTAACAACACTTGCCTATGGCCAGGAAACCTTGACCATCTTTGATCAACGAGCTAGTCAACTAGAGGCTTACTAGGGACAGTGTTTTGTCTATGTATCCACACAAGTATTGTGTTTCCAATCAATACAATTATAGCATGGATAATAAACGATTATCATGAACAAAGAAATATAATAATAACTAATTATTATTGCCTCTAGGGCATATTTCCAACACTCCGTATCCGAATCCCCCCTCCAGCAGGGCACCAGAACATGCCCCAGATGGGATCTTGCGGAGACAGAAGCTTGCCGCGGCGGAAAAGTATTTTCGTGGATCTCTCTCTCGTGGTTTTGGATTTTTCGGGAATTTATAGGCGGAAGAGGTAGGGAAGATGATCCACAGGGGGCCTACAAGCCTACTAGGCACGGGCCCCCTGGCCGCGCCTAGGGGGCTTGTGGCCTCCGCTGGTGGCCTGTGCCTTGGTTCTCACGCCCCCTACGTATCTTCTGTTCCGGAAAAAATATTTTCAGAAGTTTTATTAACTCCGTTTAATATTCTCCTCTGAAAAGGGGCAAAAAACACGGAAAAAAAGAACTGGCACTTGGCACTGAGTTAATAAGTTAGTCCCAAAAAAGATATAAAAGGCATACAAAACATCCAAAGTTCGACAAGATAATAGCATGGAACCATAAAAAATTATAGATACGTTGGAGATGTATCAAGCATCCCCAAGCTTAACTCCTGCTCGTCCTCGAGTAGGGAAGTGATAAAGACTGAATTTTTGATGTGGAATGCTACCTAGCATATTTGTCCTGTGTAACTTCTTTCATGTGACATGAACGTTTAGATCCGTAAGATTCAAAACTATAGTTTGCTATTGACATGAAAACAATAATACTTCAAGCAAACTACCAAGGTAATCATGAACTTTCGAAATAACAAGGCCAAAGAAAGTTATCCCTACAAAATCATATAGTCTGGCTATGCTCCATCATCCCCACACAACTAATTTAAATCATGGACAACCCCGGTATTGGCCAAGTAATTGTTTTCGCACTCTTACTTTCTCAAACCTTTTTCAACTTTCACGCAATACATGAGCGTGAGCCATGGATATAGCACTATAGGTGGAATAGAGTGTGGTGGAGGTTGTAAGATAAAAAAGGAGGAGATTGTCACATCAACTCTGCGTATCAAAGGGCTATGGAGATGCCCATTAATAGATATCAATGTGAAAGATTAGGGATTACCATGCAATGGATGCACTTAGAGCTATAAGTATGTGAAAGCTCAAAAGAAGTCAAAAGAAGAACTAGTGGGTGTGCATCCAACTTGCTTGCTCACGAAGACGTAGGGCAATTTTGAGGAAGCCCATCATTGGAATATACAAGCCAAGTTATATAACGAAGATTCCCACTAGCATATGGTGGTGACAAATCAAGAAACTCTCAATCATGAAGAACATGGTGCTATTATGAAGCACAAGTGTGGAAAAAGATAGTAGCATTGTCCCTTCTCTCTTTTTCTCTCTTCTTTTTTTGTTTGGGCTCTTTGGCCTCTTTCCATATATATTTTTTTGTGGGCAACTTTGGCCTCTTTTTTTTATTTCCTCACATGGAACAATGCTCTAATAATGATGATCATGACACTTTAATTTACTCAAATCTCAATCCTTAGAACAATGATGAGTCTTATAGGAAATGCCTCCGGTGATGTACCGGGATGTGCAACGATCTAGCTTGGCGTATGACTCGCTAGCTATGTTACGATCATGCAATGGCAATATGAAAGTGATGGCACAAGTCATGAGACGGAACGGTGGGAGTTGCATGGCAATATATCTCGGAATGGCTATGAAGATGCCATAGTAGGTAGGTATGGTGGCTGTTTTGAGGAAGGCATATGGTGGGTTTGTGCACCGGCAAAAGTTGCGCGGCACTAAAGAGGCTAGCAATGGTGGAAGGTGAAAGTGCATCTATACCATGGACTCACATTAGTCATGAAGAACTCACATACTTATTGCGAAAGTTTTTATTAGTAATCGAAACAAAGTGCTAAACGCATACTCCTAGGGGAAGGGTTGGTAGGTGTTAACCATCACATGATCCCGACCACAACACAAAGGATGACAATCAATAGATCAATTATGCTCCGACTTCCTAACATAGCGGTTCACCATACGTGCATGTTACGGGAATCACTAACTTCAACACAAGTATTTCTAGATTCACAACACCCTACTAACATAACTCTTAGTATCACCAAATCCATATCTCAAAACTAATTGAGAGGAATCAAACTTCTCTGTCTAATCAATGCATAAGAATATGGAAGTTTCATTGTATCCCCTTCGGATTCCTATCACCTTTGGGACTACTTTCATAGCACAAGCCAACTACCAAGTTACTCAGAGAGATCACTCTCAAAAAGATATAAGTGAAGATCAAGAGTTCTTATTTCTCCAAAATATGACACCGCCGTGCTCTAAAAGATCTATGTGAAGCACATGTGAGCTGAATTGCCTAACTCAAAAGATATAAGCGAAGCTCAAAGAGTATTCTAGCAAAATCACGATGAGTGCATGTCTATATCAAAAGGTGTGCAGCAAGGATGATTGTGACACAACAAAAAGAAAAGACTACTACGATACAAGACGCTCCAAGAAAAACACATATCATGTGGTGAATAAAAATATAGCTCTAAGTAATGTTACCGATGGATTGAAGACGAAAGAGGGGATGCCTTCCCGGGGCATCCCCAAGCTTAGGATTTTTGGTGTCCTTGAATTTGGCTTGGGGTGCCTTGGGCATCCCCAAGCTTGAGCTCTTTCCACTCTTTATCCCTTTGTCCATGAGAACATCACCCAAAACTTGAAAACTTCACAACACAAAACTTAAACAGAAACTCGTGATATCGTTAGAGCAAGAAAACAAACTACCACCTCTTGAGGTACTATAGCAAACTTGATTTATATTTATATTGGTGTTATATTACTTTATTCTCACTTTTCCATGGCTAGTACCCCCCGATACTATCCATAGTTTCATCAAAACAAGCAACCAACACAACAAAAATTAGAATCTTTCAAAAATAGACCAGTCTATAGCAATATGTATACTTCGTATACTTCTGGTATCTCAAAAATTCTGAACAATTACGATAGTTTGGGAATTCGCATATAAACCAGCAGTAAAATGAATCAACTTAAAATCTCTTTCTGGATAAAAATGAAAAATAATTTCGTGAGAAAAAAGTTTCTGTCTTTTTCCACCAGGATCAAACAACCATCACCAAACTAGTCATAAATGTTTTACTTGGCTCAAACACAAAAAGAAACACAAAATACAAAATCATAACAGAATTATGATGGTGTGGACGCAACAAAACAGAAAGCAAAAAAGCAAAGATAAATTCATTGGGTTGCCTCCCAACAAGCGCTATTGTTTAACGCCCTTAGCTAGGCATAAGGTGATAGAATCACATATCGTTGTCTTTGGTGCTCAAACCATAAGTAGCCCTCATCATGGATTCATAAGGCAATCTTATTTTATTTCTAGGAAAATTCTCCATGCCCTTCTTTAAAGGAAATTTAAATCTAATATTCCCTTCCTTCATATCTATGATAGCACCAATTGTCCTTAGGAAAGGTCTACCAAGAATGATAAGACATGTAGGATTGCAATCAATATCAAGCACAATGAAATCCACGGGTACATAGTTCCTATTTGAAATAATAAGAACATCAATGATCCTTCCCATGGGTTTCTTAACAGAAGAATCCGCAAGATGCAAATTAAGAGAGCACTCCTCAATCTCATTAAAGCCTAGAACATCACATAAAGACTTTGGAATCGCGGAAACACTAGCACCCAAATCACACAAAGCATTGCATTCATAGTTTTTGATTTTGATTTTGATAGTAGGTTCCCACTCATCATGAAGCTTTCTAGGAATAGAAACTTCCAACTCAAGTTTCTCTTCAAGAGATTTTATCATAGCATCGACGATATGATCGGTAAAGGCCTTGTTTTGGCTATAAGCGTGTGGAGAGTTTAGCATGGATTGCATCAAGGAAAAACATTCAATCAAAGAGCAACTATCATAATTGAATTCCTTGAAATCCAAAGTAGTAGTTTCATTACTACTCAAAGTTTTGATATCCTCTACTCCACTTCCAATGCTTTTAGCATCAAGATAGATAGACTCCAAATCGGGGTGTTTTTCAACCAAGGTGGATTCATATCCAGCCCCATCATAATTAGGTTTGACACTAGAAAACAAGGATTCAATGGGAGTCACACCAAGAAATTTAATATCTTCGTGATTCTCATCACGAGAACATGCCTTTTTAAGCCATTCATGTCCAGCACGAATTTCGGCGGTTCTTTCTTTACTCTTATTCATGGAAACACGCACAGCTTTCAAAGTTTCATCCATATTGATCTTGGGAGGAGCACATCTAAAATTTAAAGCATCAATATCAATAGACATTCTATCAACGCTCCTAGCCAAATCATCAATTTTGAGTAATTTTTCTTCTAGGGACGCATTGAAAATCTTCTGCGAGTTGATGAACTCTTTGATATTACTCTCTAGATCAGAGGGTAATTTGTCGTTATTCCATGAGCATTGTCGTAGGAGTTGCCAAAGTTATTAGAGGGATTACTAGGAAAAGGCCTAGGAACATAGTTTCCTGTAAAAGCATTGTCGTTGCCAAAATTATTCCTACCAACAAAATTAACGTCCAAGCTATCATTGCTACTCTCAATCAAGGAAAACAAGGGCATATCATTAGGATCTAAAGGAGCAACTTTACTAGCAAACAATTTCATTAACTCATCCATCTTAGCACTCAACTAGTTAATTTCTTCAATATCGTGTACCTTTTTACTAGTAGGTGACCTTTCAGTGTGCCACTAAGAATAGTTTGTCATGATATTGTCTAGGATATTTTGTGGCTTCTCCTAATGTGATTTCCATGAACGTTCCACCGGAGGCGGAGTCCAAGATATTTCTTGAAGCGAAATTCAAACCAGCATAGAAGATTTGTATAATCATCCAAAGACTCAAGCCATGAGCGGGACAATTTCTAATCATCAATTTCATTCTCTCCCAAGATTGTGCAACATGTTAATGATCAAGTTGCTTAAAATTCATGATATCATTACGGAGAGAGATAATCTTAGCCGGTGGAAAATACTTGGAAATATAAGTATCTTTGCACTTGTTCCAAGAATCAATACTATTTTTGGGCAAAGATGAAAACCAAGTTTTTGCTTGATCTCGTAACGAGAACGGAAATAGCTTCAATTTAATCACATCATTATCCACATATTTCTTATTTTGCATATCGCAAAGCTCAATGAAGGTATTAAGATGGGATGCGACATCTTCACTAGGAAGGCCAGAGAATTGCTCTTTCATAACAAGATTTAGCAAAGCAACATTGATTTCGTATGATTCCGCACTAGCGGCGGGAGCAATCGGAGTACTATTAAAATAATTATTATCAGTATTTGAGAAGTCACAAAGTTTGGTGTTTTCAGTCATGGTGACTTCAGCAAGCAGATAAGCACACAAGAGAACAGAAAGCAAGCGAAAGAAAAGGGCGAACGAAAAAGGCAAATATTTTTGTAATTTTTTGTTTTTTCAGAAGTGGGGGAGAGGAATATGAGAGGCAAAAAAGTAAATGCAAGAGATGAGTTTGCGACACTTACTTGGATAAGCTTCACTTAGAATAATCCCCGGTGCCAGAAATTGACACGTTGACGGGAGGCTATTCTTGACTTGATCCTCCCCGGCAACAGCGCCAGAAATTCTTCTTGCTACCCCTTGAGCTTGCGTTGGTTTTTCCCTTGAAGAGGAAAGGGTGATGCAGCACAGTAGCAGTAAGTATTTCCCTCAGTTTGAGAACCAAGGTATCAATATAGTAGGAGAATCAAGCCAAGTGTCCAGAGTACCCGCGCAAACACAAACGAGCTTGCACCCAACGCTATAAAGGGGTTGTCAATCCCTTCACGGTTAATTGCAAGGTGAGGTCTGAAGGTGGAAAGTGCAACGAAGTAAAAGTGTAGAGCTGAAAATATGATGTGAAGTAGACCCGGGGGCCATAGTGTTCACTAGAGGCTTCTTTCAAAATAGCAAATATTACGGTGGGTGAACAAATTACTGTCGAGCAATTGATAGAACCGCGCAAAGTCATGACGATATCTAAGGCAATGATCATACATATAGGCATCACGTCCGAGACAAGTAGACCGACACTTTCCGCATCTACTACTATTACTCCACACATCCACCACTATCCAGCATGCATCTAGTGTATTGAGTTCATGACGAACAGAGTAACGCCTTAAGCAAGATGACATGATGTAGAGGGATAAATTCATGCAATAGATATAAACCCCATGTTTTACCCTTGATGGAAACAACACGGTGCGTGCCTCGCGACCCCTTGTGTCACTGGGTGAGGTGACCGCACGGTATGAACCCAAAACCAAGCACTTCTCCCATTGCAAGAATCATAGATCAAGTTGGCCAAACAAAACCCACAACTCGAAGAGAATTACAAGGATATGAAATCATGCATATAAGAGATCAGAAGAAACTCAAATAAAATTCATAGATAATCTGATCATAAATCCATAATTCATCGGATCTCGACAAACACACCGCAAAAGTAAGTTACATCGGATAAATCTCCATGAAGATCATGGAGAACTTTGTATTGAAGATCCAAGAGAGAGAAGAAGCCATCTAGCTACTAGCTATGGACCCGAAGGTCTATGGTGAACTACTCACGCATCATCGGAGAGGCAATGGTGTTGATGAAGAAGCCCTCCATATCCGAATCCCCCCTCCGGTAGGGCACCAGAACATGCCCGAGATAGGATCTTGCGGAGATAGAAGCTTGCGGCGGCGGAAAAGTATTTTTGTGGATCTCTCTCGTGGTTTTGGATTTTTCGGGAATTTATAGGCGGAAGAGGAAGGACAGACGAGCCACAGGGGGCCCACAAGCCTGCTAGGCGCGGCCCCCCTGGCCGCGCCTAGGGGGCTTGTGGCCTCCCCTGGTGGCCTGTGCCTTGGTTCTCACGCCTCGTGCGTATCTTCTGTCTCGAAAAAAATATTTTCAAAAGTTTTATACCGTTTGGAGTCCGTTTAATATTCTCCTCTGAAAAGGGGCAAAAACATGAAAAAACAGGAACTGGCACTTGGCACTAAGTTAATAAGTTAGTTCCAAAAAAGATATAAAAGGAATACAAAACATCCAAAGCTTGACAAGATAATAGCATGGAACCATCAAAAATTATAGATACGTTGGAGACGTATCATGCATTAGCTTCAATGCCCCCTTTCTCATATGGTTCTCGCAGGATGATGAATTCTTTACCACCCCTTCAAATGTGGGTGGTGAAGAAATTTAACTAATCACTTCTGCAGGTCAGGACTCGAGATGAAAATCATCATCTGAAGAATTTGCTGGAGATGTGAGGAAAATGCTTGATAGGACGCAAGCTAATATTGATGAAATGAAAATATTTCACACGTCCCCAAAATTAATGTTTATGATGAAATTCCTATCTGATGAAATTGATATCATATTCTTCATGTCTGAAGCATATGAGATGGTAAGCTATACTAATTCATCTGCAGGATGACAAACCCAAGAGTACCGAGTGGGTTCTTGATAGTGGCTGCACACATCACATGACTGGTGACAAAAGCTTGCTGATGAATATGCCACTAACTCCATCACCCCTGAAGCAAATCACTTATGCTGACAAAGGTATTGGGACTTGGAAAAGTGGCCATTTCTAAGGACAGGCACATGGACAAAGTGATGCTTGTTGAATCCCTTGGGTTTAACCTCATGTCAGTCTGAATGCTTTGTGATCTTGATATAGTTGTTATCTTTGGAAGATATAGATGTGTTGTCATCATGAAATCTGATAGATCCAAAGTCTTCGAAGGTGTTAGAAGAGGGGATTTGTACATTGTTGATTTCTCTACAGGTCCTCAACTAGCCACTTGCTTACTAGCAAAAATCTTAGAAGGGTGGCTATGGCATCGAAGACTTGGTCATGCAGGCATGAGGAACTTGCACACTCTCGCGAAGAAGAAGCATGTCATTGGCATAGAATCAGTCAAATTTGTCAAGGACCACCTCTGCGGTGCTTGTGAGTCTGCGAAAATGACCAGATCCAGGCACCCCTCGAAGACTATCATGACCACTACTCTTCCATTTGAATTGCTTCACACGGATATATTTGGACCTACTCATTATGCCACTCTAACAAATGCTGCATCTTTATATGGCTCTGTCATAGTTGATCATTATTCCAGATACACTTGGGTGCATATCATTCTGTATAAAACTGAAGTGCAGGAAGTCTTCAAACGGTTTTCCTCAAGGGCCTCCTTGAACTTCGGCGTCAAGATCAAGCACATGAGAAGTGATAATGGAACAGAATTCAAAAACACTGGTCTTGATAATTATCTTGATGAACTTGGTATTACTCACGAATTGTCTTCTCCTTATACTCCTCAACAGAATGGCGTCGTCGAAAGGAAAAACAGGACTCTGGTTGAGATGGCACGAACCATGCTTGAAAAATATTAGACTCCACGTCGTTTCTGACCTGAAGCAATCAACACTGCTTGCCATATCATCAACACGGTATATCTTCACAAATTCCTCAAGAAAACCTCATATGAACTCCTCACTGACAAGAAACGCAAAGTAAGTTATTTCAAAGTCTTCGGTGCAAAATGCTGGATTAGAGATCCTCACCATAGCTCAAAGTTTGCACCTAAGGCACATGAGGGTTTCATGCTTGGTTATGAAAAGGACTCACACACCTACAGAGTCTTCGACACCTATCACAACAAAGTTGTTGAAACTATACATGTGCGGTTCGATGAAACTAATGGCTCGCAAAGAGAGCAATTGCCTCCTGATCCAGATAAGTTGTCTCCTCAGGAAGCAATAAAGCTCAAAGCTACCGAAGACATTGTTCCCACTGAGGAAATTGCTGAAGAAATCATTCCCAGCACTGATGAAAATCAAGAAGATGCTCCTGAGGAAATTGCTCTAGAACCAATTCCTCAGCCCAGACGAAATCCTCACCCAGCTCATCCAAGGATTGCGAATGAAGTAGAACATCCCAAAATACTCGATGACATCAACGCGCCAGGTCCTCTCACTCTCTCAAAAGCTTCACACTTAGTTAACTTTTGTGGGCATTCTTCCTTTGCGTCTATCACAGAACCTTCATAAGTTGCTAAAGCTTTCATGAAACCGGAGTGGATACAAGCCATGCAAGACGAACTTCTTCAATTCAAGCTGAATGACGTATGGGAACTCGTCAAACGACCAGATCCTGGCAAGCACAATATCATCGACACCAAGTGGATTTTACGAAACAAGCAATATGAGGATGGTCAAGTGGTGAGGAATAAGGCACGACTTGTAGCCCAAGGCTACACACAGGTTGAAGGAATTGATTTCGATGAAACTTTTGCACCTGTTGCTAGACTTGAAGCTATTCGAATACTACTTGCTTATGCTAATCATCATAACATTACCATATATCAAATGGATGTGAAAAGTGCATTCCTAAATGGTAAGCTTGATGAAGAAGTATATGTTGCTCAGCCCCCAGGTTTTGAGGATCCAAAGAATCCAGACAAAGTCTTCGGACTCAAAAGGCCGCTCTATGGTCTCAAGCAAGCCCCTCGGGCGTGGTACGATACATTGAGGGAATTCCTCATGAAGAAAGGCTTCAAACCTGGTTCACTCGATCTAACTTTTTTCACTAAATCCTATGATAATGAACTATTTGTGTGCAAGATATATGTCGATGACATCATATTTGGCTGTACTGTCAAACGATACAGTGATGAATTTGCTTACATGATGAGTGAAGAATATCAGATGTCTATGATGGGGGAGCTGGAATTCTTCTTAGGTCTTGAAATTTGTCAACAACGCAATGGGATCTTCATATCACAGGAGAAATACCTCAAGGATGTTCTGAGGAAATTCGACATCCATGAATGCAAAGGAGCCAAAACTCCAATGCCTACCAATGGCCACCTCTGCAGTGACGAAAATGGTAAAGAATTCGATCAGCAGGTATATCGCTCCATGATTGGCTCTTTACTGTACTTGTGTGCATCTAGGCTAGATATAATGCTTAGTGTTTGCATGTGTGCATGTTTTCAAGAAAAACCGAAGGAATCACACCATAAGGCTGTGAAGCATATTCTTCGATACTTCGCTCACACACAAACACTTGGAATATAGTACCCCAAGGGCTCAAATCTTCATCTTCTGGGATATTCTGATTCTGACTATGACGGTGACCGTGTGATGCAAGTCAACTTCTAGTATGATCAAAGTGACTTGCGTGGTATTACTTGATGAAGATAGTCGCTCTCAAAATCCTGATAATTCTACTCGCCACACTCCGAGCAATCTATCGTAAACAAATAGCATTCAATAAACATTCATGCCAAAAAGGAAGAACCAAGATAACATAAGAACAAAGCATGTCTTGGTGCAAAATAACAACGTACTAAGGTTTAATAAAAAGGTCCTAAGTGTGTTGTAAAGTGAAGGTGCATGAATGAGATCAAAAGAGTTAATGGACGTGGAACCATTGCTAGATAAGCTCGACTTGCATACACTATGGGAGATGATCAAAAATATTGGGAGAACAACATGAATGCTGTTTGACAAATAGTATAAGGCATAGGAATTTATTTGTAGAATGAATTTCTTGAAATGGAGCACTAGAATGCAAGTTATAGCGAATTGAAGTATGAATTGAATTTGCATTAAAAAGGCCAAGAGAGGTTGAACTGAAGTACGATGGTTACGTACAAAAATATATGACATGGGTGTTTAGGGCTAAAAGGACTCAATTGAAAAGGTGGTACGAGTTGCAAGATAAGATCAAATGAATGTTCGAATACAAATTTGAATCGCTCAAATTTGTAAGGTTCAAAGGTCGAAACTAATGATGCTACTGGATATAGAGATCAATATGAGCATGTAGAAAAAATAATTACTAGATTTGAAATAGCGGATCAAAAGATACAAATACTTCAATATAACATTGAATCGGCTTAGAACAATGTGAACACTTTTGGGCACTAATAGATAAATCTGATTTGATCAAAATTATAAGTTGAAGAGTTAAAACTAATGATACAAACGGGAAGATTACTTTGATACGAATCCGACGCAAGTGAATTCATCTAAAACGAAGCTACGGATAAAAAGATATGACCAAAAGAAGTTTGAATAGGAATATGAACAAATTTCGAAATTTGAAAATTTCAAAAAGTTGATATGATAGGTTCACAGGATAGGTGGGATCAAGACGAAACTCTAGGCGTTGGTTTCATCTAATTCGGATAAACGAGTAAAAAGTTATGGCTATTTGAAAAATCAGGGTCAAGCTGTTTTACGGAAGAAAAGTGCTATGTCTAAAAGAATTCTAGTACTAATGTGTAAATACGAAGACTAATTAATATATCTAATTACTCTACCGTATACTAGTGTAGGAATACTAATCTAGAAATAATAAACTACGGGAGTATAAAAAAACGAAGAGAAATACCTTTAGGATGAAGAGTGAGAATTAATTCCAATAAGGAGACGACTTCGAGAAACCCCGCCGAAGAGAAAAGAATATTTTTATTTAATAAATCTAGTTAAACCAAAAGATTGATTTAACCCGAAATAGATGATTTTTGGATGCTCCTATGGGTCTATATTTATAGGTGAAAGGGAGGTGTAAAGGTCCATAGATAAACAATGTGGGACTAAACATATATGTAATGTAGGCAAACTAGAAAAAATGAGGGGAATGGAAGTGCCGCATGGGCCAAAGCAATTCAGCCAGCACATGTACATGGTTGGGCTGGTTGGCCTCGACGCGCTTTGTTTTTTTTTTGCGAACGAACAATTTTTTTTTAAAAAACAAAGAAGAAAAACGTATAAATGAAAAAGAGAGAACATTTTATATAGACATATTATATATCAAAATTTTCAGAATAAAATTTTCTAAAACATGAACATATTTTCAAAACCAAAAAAAATACTTTTTAAAAAAAAATTATTTTTTTGCAATAACTTTAAAATGAAAAGGAATTTGAATTTCAAATAAATTGCAAATACTTAAAATTTGAATCAAGACATAATCTCTGATTTTGGAGGGTCATTTTCCTCCTCTTGTTTGATTTTTTTAATCAAAGGGTTTTGAAAATATTCAAACTCAAAATTGAAAAGGGATTCAAAATAGAAAATTTTGGGAAAGTCATTTTATTCCCTCTTTTTTTTTGAGAAGTTTCAAATTCCACTCAAGTTTCAATCACTCAAACAAACAAACAATCAATCTAATAATTATATTAACATTCCAAAATTTAAAATTTTGGAATGTTACAAACTACCACACTTAAAATGAATCTCGTCCTCGAGATTCGAAGAGGCTAGAAAGAAAAGGTTAAGGTTTGGGGGGTCTTCTAACAAATATAGTCTCCTGCAAAGTGGGGTGCTACCACACTTAAAATGAGAGTTACCGGTCGCTCAAATTTTTTAACAATCCTCTGGGGTCTTGGCATCTCGCTCGTCACATTCTTCATGGGAACTTCTTTGGTGAAGTTCTTCCATTATATTCATAATGTTTCCATCAAAATCGAGGGTTCTTCTGTTGATATAAGATTTTTCCGTCACTGGGTCTTCTTAACTGACAAGTCTCGTGACCATTCTGAATAACCTATCGATGATTCTCATGGTGGTCTACCATTTGTGGTTATCCTGCAGAGAGAAGGGTCTTGGCTTCATCCTCGTCGTAAAATGTCCGACGCGTGACAAGGATTGCCATGTACATGGGGCTTTCATCATACCATTCTAAGGCTTAAACAAAAGCATCAAGGAACGTCGTCTCTCTCTATGGGTAAGTCTCTCAGATTTACCATTCCGAATAGCAAGAGAATGATAATAGTAAGTCATCATGGTGGCCAAGCCATGTCGCACTGAAATCATTACCTTGTATAAGGCTTAGTCAATCTCGTATTCTAACACTTGGGCATCCTCACAAGCATTGCAGAATATCTCTTGTCCAGGAACGAAGTTCGGATAATCCATTGGTTCTGCAAGCTCAACAAAACATCTATCATATCTTCACAACTCTCGTGTTTTCGTATGCTCCTAAGAAAACATTTGCTGATCCATGTTTCCTTCTCCAAAAAGATAGTACTTGGTCCTTGTTAGTCCCGGGGTCTATGGGTTTCAGGCATACTTGGGGTAAATGTGACACGCCGCTGGGTAGTGGGTGGTTCCTTCACACAAGAAACAAGTCACCTGACTAGTTGGGCATTCCTCAGCTGGGTGATTTTCTTCACAATGAGTGCATCCATCCTTGTGTTCTTCCTGGGTGTGTCCTATTTCTCCACAGATCTTGCATGCACAAGTCTTCTTCTTCGGATTATCATAGCACTTTCGAATGAGACGGGATCTTAACAGAGTGTTCTTGAATTCGTCCCAAGTTTCTGCTCCACTAAATCCTTGTATGGCATGATGCATTTTCCACCAGATTGCATCACTTTGTGTAAAGTACTGAAGAGCGTGTTCCACTTCATACTTCCTTGAGATCAAGTTACTCCCGAAGTGGTTCTCCATGTTTTGGATCCATATATCAGCCTCCAACTGGGTCATTGGTCCAGAGACTACAAGTCCAGCTTCATACTCCATCTGGTAGGGTTGAGGTTCTGGGGATGAGACGGGTAAGAGAGGGAGGGAGATACACACAATACAAACAATATTTTTGAGAATAGGTTTTATTTGTGGCCATCGGAAAACACACACCAATGACGGCTCACAAATCATCATAACTATCGTGGGTATATAACAGGGGTTTGGACTTCTAATGGTCATATAATTATTCAAACACTTCAGGGTCTTTGAGATCTTCGGGTCTTGAGAGTCTTCTGTTGGTGTAGCTCCAATTCTTCAAACGCGTGGTGAAATCTTCTTTACTTTGAAGTAGAGCTCCATTGATTCTTCATGAGGTCGAAGGGGTAATGGGATTGTATAACTATGTGAGGTGAGAGAGAACGTTTGATGAAATCAGAAGAGATGAGAAGTAAATGGTGTTCTTGAAAATAAAGTTTTTTGAGAGATCCTTTCCAAAGAGATTTCCAGTTTCTAGGGTCATGTCCTACAGTCAACATGTGCTCTGATACCATTTCTGTAGCGACCCGACTCAAGACGAGTCAAGCCTCTGTGTTACTATGCCATCCCTGGATCAGTATCCTGGCACACATAGTACATCAATGTATATATTAAAGTGCAATCACATGTAAATAGCGTAAAACTGATATATACCTTAGTTATTTCAGCGGAAGCAGTCAAAGGAGTGGAGTCCCAATAAACACCAACGGCAAGTTGAGTGTAGACCGTAACCCTGAATCGTACTCTTACTCGTCGAAGAAAAATATCAGCAACATAAGACGTTGCAGCTGTGTAGGTCAGCATATTGAATATGCCGGCAAGTCACATAAGAGAGGGGTGAAAAGTAATCATCTATACTATATGCATATATGGCAGGTGGGGCTATAAGTTTTTAGCGAAAAAGCAAGTTTTCTCCTACATCGAGAGAGGGCTAAAAGCAAAATGTTACTACATTGTTGGTTGTTAACGAGATGGTTCCGCCAACCAGTTCTCGTACCCGAGTTGTCAATAATTACCCTCATCAAATATATTTAATGGTGTTGAGAAATCCAGATAACTTCAGTTCCTTTGGCTCAAGTTGTCCATGACCGTGGACACGGCTAATCGATTAGGTTTGAGTACTCTGCAGAGTTTTGCACACGTTCCCCACAAGATTTGATCGCCTACTCAAGCATAGCAATATGAACTTTGTCGTCCCGGGGCCAAGTATCGGGGTGTTGTGTGCCTACCACATGATACTACAATCTATACTAAAATTTCCAAGTACCTAAGCAGCATGCAATTTGGGCATAGGATGGTAAAACTACGATGCATAAAACATAGGTGATAGTATGATCAAAGTGACTTGCCTGGTATTACTTGATGAAGATAGTCGCTCTCAAAATCCTGATAATTCTACTCGCCACACTCCGAGCAATCTATCGTAAACAAATAGCATTCAATAAACATTCATGCCAAAAAGGAAGAACCAAGATAACATAAGAACAAAGCATGTCTTGTTGCAAAATAACAACGTACTAAGGTTTAATAAAAAGGTCCCAAGTGTGTTGTAAAGTGAAGGTGCATGAATGAGATCAAAAGAGTTAATGTACGTGGAACCATTGCTAGATAAGCTCGACTTGCATACACTATGGGAGATGATCAAAAATATTGGGAGAACAACATGAATGTTGTTTGACAAATAGTATAAGGCATAAGAATTTATTTGTAGAAAGAATTTCTTGAAATGGAGCACTACAACGCAAGTTATAGCGAATTGAAGTATGAATTGAATTTGCATTAAAAAGGCCAAGAGAGGTTGAACTGAAGTACGATGGTTACGTACAAAAATATATGACATGGGTGTTTAGGGGTAAAAGGACTCAATTGAAAAGGTGGTACTATTTGCAAGATAAGATCAAATGTATGTTCGAATACAAATTTGAATCGCTCAAATTTGTAAGGTTCAAATGTCGAAACTAATGATGCTACTGGATATAGGAGATCAATATGAGCGTGTAGAAAAAAGAATTACTAGATTTGAAATAGCGGATCAAAAGATACAAATACTTCAATATAACATTGAATCGGCTTAGAACGATGTGAACACTTTTGGGCACTAATAGATAAATCTGATTTGATCAAAATTATAAGTTGAAAAGTTAAAACTAATGATACAAACGGGAAGATTACTTTGATACGAATCCGACGCAATTGAATTCATCTAAAACGGAGCTACGGATAAAAAGATATGATCAAAAGAAGTTTGAATATGAATATGCACAAATTTCGAAATTTGAAAATTTCAAAAAGTTGATATGATAGGTTCACAGGATAGGTGGGATCAAGACGAAACTCTAGGCATTGGTTTCATCTAATTCGGATAAACGAGGAAAAAGTTATGGCTATTTGAAAAATCAGGGCCAAGCTGTTTTACGGAAGAAAAGTGCTACGTCTAAAAGAATTCTAGTAATAATGTGTAAATACGAAGACTAATTAATATATCTAATTAATCTACCGTATAGTAGTGTAGGAATACTAATCTAGAAATAATAAACTACGGGAGTATAAAAAAACGAAGAGAAATACCTTTAGGATGAAGAGTGAGAATTAATTCCAATAAGGAGATGACTTCGAGAAACCCCGCCGAAGAGAAAAGAATATTTTTATTTAATAAATCTAGTTAAACCAAAAGATTGATTTAACCCGAAATAGATGATTTTTGGATGCTCCTATGGGTCTATATTTATAGGTGAAAGAGAGGTGTAAAGGTCCATAGATAAACAATGTGGGACTAAACATATACGTAATGTAGGCAAACTAGAAAAAAGGAGGGGAATGGAAGTGCCGCATGGGCCAAAGCAATTCGGCCAGCACATGCACATGGTTGGGCTGGTTGGCCTCGGCGCGCTTTGTTTTTTTTTTTTTTGCGAACGAATATTTTTTTAAAAAAAACAAAGAAGAAAAACGTATAAATGAAAAAGAGAAAACATTTTATATAGACATATTATATATCAAAATTTTCAGAATAAAATTTTCTAAAACATGAACATATTTTCAAAACCAAAAAAGAATAATTTTTTTTAAATTTTTTTTTGCAATAACTTTAAAATGAAAAGGAATTTGAATTTCAAATAAATTGCAAATACTTAAAATTTGAATCAAGACATAGTCTCTGATTTTGGAGGGTCATTTTCCTCCTCTCGTTTGATTATTTTTTTAATCAAAGGGTTTTGAAAATATTCAAACTCAAAATTGAAAAGGGATTCAAAATAGAAAATTTTGGAAAAGTCATTTTATTCCCTCTTTTTTTTTGAGAAGTTTCAAATTCCACTCAAGTTTCAATCACTCAAACAAACAAACAATCAATCTAATAATTATATTAACATTCCAAAATTTAAAATTTTGGGATGTTATAAAAGGTGCACTACGGGTACCTCCGAAAGTGTGTGTTGGGTTGGTACGAATCGAGATTTGGATTTGTCACTCCGTGTGACGGAGAGGTATCTCTGGGCCCACTCGGTAGAACATCATCATGAGATCAATGTAACTAAGGAGTTAGTCACACGATGACGTGCTACGGAACGAGTAAAGAGACTTACCGGTAACGAGATTGAACAAGGTATAGGTATACCGACGATCGAATCTCGGGCAAGTTCTATACCGACAAACAAAGGGAATTGTATACGGGATTGATTGAATCCTTGACATCATGGTTCATCCGATGAGATCATCGTGGAGCAAGTGGGAGCCACCATGGGTATCCAGACCCCGCCGATGGTTATTGGCCAGAGAGGTGTCTCGGTCATGTCTACCTGTCTCCCGAACCCGTAGGGTCTACACACTTAAGGTTCGATGGCGCTAGGGTTATAGGGAATTGTTATACGAGGTTATCGAAAGTTGTTCGGAGTCCTGGATAAGATCCCGGACGTCACGAGGAGCTCCGGAACGGTCCGGAGGTAAAGATTGATATATAGGACGGATGGTTTCGGACAACGGAAGTGTTTCGGGCGTCACCGGTAATGTACCGGGACCACCGGAAAGGGTTCTGGAGGTCCACCGGGAGGGGCCACCAGCCCCAAAAGGTGACATGGGCCAAAAGGTGGAAGGGAACCAGCCCAGAGTGGGCTGGTGTGCCTCCCACCAGGGGCCCAAGGCGCAGGGGAGAGGGAAGGGGGGCAAACCCTAAGCTAGGTGGGCCTAAGGCCCACCACGGGTGCGCCACACCCCTCCTCCCCTCCTGGCCGCCACCTCCTGGCACAGATGGGGGCTGCCGCACCCCTTGGGGGTGGGAACCCTAAGGGCTGCGCCCCCTCCCTCTCCCCCTATATATAGTTGAGGTTTGGGGCTGTTTTGAGAGACAATTTTCTCTCTCCCTCGACGCAGCCCTGCTCTTCTTTCTCCTCCTCTGTGCCGGTGCTTGGCGAAGCCCTGCCTGGAGACCACGTCTCTCCATCGACACCACGCCGTCGTGCTGCCGGAGATCTTCCCCAGCCTCTCCCTCCTCCTTGCTGGATCAAGGTGCGGGAGAAGTCACCGGGCTGCACGTGTGTTGAATGCGGAGGTGTCGTGGTTCGGCACTAGATCGGAATCACACCGCGATCTGAATCGCCGCGGGTATGACTCCATCAACCGCGTTCTAGAAACTCTTATGCTTAGCGATCTTCAAAGGTACGAAGATGCTCTCACCCCTCTCTCGTTGCTGGTCTCTCCATAGGAAGATCTGATTATGCGTAGGGAAAAATTTGAATTTATGCTACACTCCCCAACACAAAGAGCATCTACTGCTGCTTCTTCTTCTGTTCTTCGTGCGCGAAATATAGGGTAAATAAAACCCTATTTTTACAGTCCCTTTCAATCTACTATTTTACCTTAGATTCGTGGAATCTGTTTTTCCTGAGTGTCTATCAGTCTCTATTCCTCAAACACTGCTTATTCTCAAACACTTGATGAATTTCCCTAAGCAACTAAAATTCTCTCCCGATTCCTCAATTGTGCAAATTTTCGAATCTGTACAACTCTGGAACCCAAGATCAGAGCGCTTAGCCAAATTCCTCAACCCATTGGTCAAATTCCTCAACTTTAATTTTTTTCAATTTCTTCAAATGTGAGGACGCATATGACCTCTTCAAATTCCTCGCAACTATACTCTGTTCACAGGTACAAAAATGTCAGCTGATGAATCTCTAGGTTCTCATCAACTTAAGTCATTTGCAGCGTTTATTGAAGAAAATCTGCAAGTGTCATCAGAATCCTCAAGAGTTCAATTTCCTCAGCAAAAGCCTTGGCTGAAGAAAATGGAAGATGAAAGGAAGCAAAAGGGTGGCAAGAAGCTCGAACAGAACACTGCCATTGATATCCTTGAGGATAGATACTTGGAATACCGCACACCAGATGAGCAATAAACCATGCCGAAGAGGAAAATAAGGCTCCAAAAGATAGAACGCCGGTGGGCTAAGGAGTGGAAGGAATACAAATTCGGCACTCCAAAGTACGCGAAGAAATTCGCTCTTAAGACACCTGGCAAAAGGCTTCCTCTCGAGGATTATCAGGATGCCCATCCTTCAAGCCTCAAGGCGATTGATGACTATCCTGAGGAAAAGACAAAACACTTGTCAAAGCTTCAGAAGCAAGCACAAGCCGATGTGAGGTAATTTAATGAAGAATCTGCTGCTGCCACTGCCGCAGCCGCCACCTCAGCCGCTGAAACCTCTGACACAACCATTCCTCAAGTAAAGCCCGTGCCACGAAAATCAAAGGCTTCAAAGCCTCAGGAGAAATTGCTTTAGAAGGCTGCACCCGCGTCAGCACCAAAACCCTGATCAACCAAATAGGCCACAAAGCCTGAAAACAAGCAGATTGTGAAGCAACTGCCTACTGTATCCAGCTCCTCTGTTCCTTCTGCAACGAGCTCAGAGACAAAGTCTTCACCAACACCAATGAAGACTAAGGTGACTGCTGGAAGAGGAAGCAGACCCAGCCCAAGAAAAGTCATCAAAGTCCCTTTTGCATCAGAAGGCACTGAAGAATATGATGATCAGACACCGCAAGCAATCATCAAGAACAAGAAGGAGCGTGTCGCTCAAGATTCAGGCAGCTCCATCCCTCTGGCCATGGATCCAAAAGTCCTGTTGGACTACATTAATATGTGGTATGATGACCCTAACACACCCATTGATGACTTGAAGCTTCCCCCAGGCATCAGCCACATGGTGGCCACATTCATCAATGAGGCCAAGTGGAAGCAGACGTAAGTCAAACAAGCAAAGGCTGCGAAGCTGAAGAAGGAGAAATTCCTCAGACAAAATCTCCTCAGCCTGACGCCTAATGCTCTTGTGTCAACCCAGGCAGAATTGAAGACTTTGACACACAAGTATACCAAGCTATTTGATTGTCAAAGTCTCAAGAACAATTTCATCAAGTTTGCAACCAGCGCAGTTGATGATTACAACAAAAAGGCTGCCCCTCCAGCAACACCACGTCAGCGTGAGATAGAGGAAGAACAACCCACCCCTGCTGAGGAAATGCCTCAAGAAAGCCATGCTGATGCACCGGCTATTGAGGAAATAGCCAAGGAAATTCCAGCTGATGCATCTAAGTCATCTGATGAATCTACTCTAGCTGATGCGTCTAAGCCAGTTGATGAATCTGCTCCAGCTGAAGAAAATGCTTCAGCTGAGGAAACTGCCAGGACGGATACGACTCCGCCTCGTGAAGAGAAAATGCCTTCAGCAAAACCTTCGAAGGTGAAGAAAATGACTCCGTCTGCATCAAACGTGAAGAAAACCAGGGCTGTAGAAAAGGAAGCTAAGAAAAGAAAAGCTTCCTCAACACCAAAATCAACTGAGGCCAAGCGCCTCAAATCTCTTGATGAAAATGCTCCTTTGGATCCTATGCCTCTCAAGATTGCTCCATCCTATGAAATGCTTCCCTTCGAGAGCGAAGACAAGGAGCATCTGACTAATGAGGAAATGAAGACTGCTGAGTCTGAGGAACACACAGATGAGGAAATTCAAATTGATGAAAGTCCTCAGACCTTCATTCCTCCTGAGGAACCTGCTCAAGGATCAGCTGCACCAGCTGAAGAATTTGGCTCCTCCAGCAAGCAAACTCCTCAAGCTGAGGAAAACCAAGGAGAAGGTCCTCAGCCTGAAGAAAATCCAAATCCTGAGCAAAACCCTCAACCTGAGGCTCAGGATGAAGAGATTCCTCCTCCTGAGCAAAATCCTCACCCAGAAGCTCAGGCAGAAGAAAATCCTCACCGGGAGCAAAATCCTCAACCTGAGGCACATGCTGATGAAATTCCTCATCCTGAGGAACATGTTGAAGAAAATGCCCCTGCGCCAAATACAAAAACTGCTATTGTGGTTGTCAATCCTGAGACTCCCATGATTGTCTCTCCTCAAGGGAAGCAGCAAAACCTTCAGCCCACGCAGCATCAGCCCTTCTCCAAGCGGCCAAAGTTTGAGAAGGAAGTGTTCTATGAAGAACACATGTATTTCATTAAAGAAAATGCTTATGACAAGCCTCACATCAGGCACATGAAGTTTTGGACAAGGACTCAGCTCAACTATTATGCATTTGTGCTTTGTGGAAGAAACACAATATTTTAGCACATGCATATTCCTCATGTTGAGCTTGAAGAAATTCCTTGCTTCGCACCAGTCCTCAATGTTCTTCCTGAAGCAGGACTGCTCCCACTTTGCACTGATATCTGTGATTGGAACAACGACATCGTTCTTCAATTCTATGCAACTTTGCATATCTCCGGAGATCCAACAGATATCAACACTTGGGTGCTGGATTGGATGACACAACACACACACTTCAAGGCCCCTACAAATGAGCTGCTGCGAGAACTTCTTGTGTCAATTCCTTCAGAACAAGCCGTGAAGATGTATGATGAATGGGAGCTGCCCAATAAGCTCATGGAAGTCCTCATGAAGCCTTTGGCCAAGGATCAACCACCAAGAACGACTTTCCTGGTCCAAGATCTGAAGTATGAACCCAGGACTATCTACAGAATCCTCTGTAGTGTTCTTGCGCCAATCAAGGGTCATGATGATGAAGAAGATGTGGTAGGCATCATGAAGAATATCCTCTTCAACATCATCCATGGCATTCCCATAAACATTCACGATTTCTTCTTGAGGACTCTGGCTGACAATGCTATGTCACCTTTTGACCTGAAGATTTACGCTCCATGGATCATGAGATTTATCAGACGCAGGTCAGGCATCAACTATCATGCTGATTTCAATAATCACCTTGGATATATGCCTCCAATCAGAGTCAACAAGAAGACATTCAAGCCAGTTGAAGGAAAAGGCAAGTCTGTGATAGATGAAGGCAGTCGGCCCCTTGATGGCCAGTTTCGTGAACCAGATGCATATTCTTCTCTAGTTGCTCCAAGGGTGATGAATAACAGAGAGCTACTCCCCAATCTTCATAAAAAGGTCGATCGCAATGACAAGTTGGTCAAACGCCAGTTCGGCGCCATTGTGAAAACCCTCAATGAGACTCAGAATGCAGTGAAGATTAATCATCACTATCTTCATAAGGTTTTTGATCGCACCTGAGCCACACTGGCTCATTTTAAGACTCCAACAGAACTTGAAGAATTGGAGTTTACACAGGACTTCGACTAGTCATGGCCACCAAAGAAGTAATTCAGGCCCATTCCAGTTCCAGACCTTGAGGACAGTTCTTTTCTTTATTCCACACTGCAGAATCTGATGAAGAACAACAAGACACTGCCACTGGTCCAAGGAGGAAGCCTGCTTCCAAGAATCCTCACACGTCTTCCTCAACTGCCAAGAAGTGAAAGTCTTCACGGGGCGTTATTCCTCAGTTTTGTCTCTTTTTGTCACTTGATGACAGAGGGGGAGAAATATGAGAGTTAGTCTTCACGCGAGATATATTTTGGGGGCTTATGAACTTTATTAAGTTACAAACTCTTGGCTCTTCTGAAGTGTTTCATGTAATGAGTTGTAACTTAAGCCTGATGGTACTCGGACACTTTTGAACGTGTTTCTTCGCATGCTTATTCCTTAAAATATTAATGCACACATGCTGGAATTCGTCAGATACCATTTCTCATCATGCATTCTCAGTTTCTTCATACTATATGTCATATGTATGCGTGATTTACAAGACTCAGGGGGAGATCTCCATGATATAAACCATCAATGTGCATTTGATGTGAAAAGAAAAATCCTCAAGATATGCACATCTTCAGGGGGAGTCTCTCTGTATCTTGATTTGAAATTCCTCAAAATGAGTATTTAAACTTCATATTTTTATCCCCGTTGAAGACTTAACCTAATTGTCATCAACCACCAAAAAGGGGGAGATTGTAAGTGCATCTATTGCCCCTTAGTGATTTTGGTGGATTGAAGACTTATAGGTTAAGTATCTAATGTGTTCATAAGTGTACACAGGATCTATAAGTCGCCCAGGAGTTTGAAATATTCGATGAAAATCGACCCCTAAAAATGTATATCTTCGGCTGAAGAAATTGGCCTTCTGTTGAAGAATTGAATCGCGAAGAAATTGCGATGGAATTGATATTCCTCATGAAGATATTGAAGAAGAGGAATTCGGTGTGTCCTAAAGAAAATCAATCTGAAGACTTTGAAGCATGAAGATTTATTCTGTCTGTTTTATTTTCTTCGCTCTTGAGTCATAGGAACACCGTACTGTTAAAGGGGGTCGAGGTAACACTTCGGAATGAAATTCCTCATGATGCTCAACCCAAGACTAATCCTACCAAAAGCCTCAAGTGAGGAATATGAGACATGAGGACTCTCTCAGTTGAGGGTCCCGACCGTTACCACAATTCGCGCCACATCACTGATCTTATCCACACCAACGGTCATATTATTTGAAGGCATTAATGTCAAATCATGTTGGGATGCTCCCACGCTATAAATAGCCGCCCCCACAACCATTAGCTGGTTGGCTGCTCCGTTAGAAACTGACACTTGTCATAAGATCAACCCAAATTCCTTAGAGTCTTCGAGAGTAAATCATCAGTGAGGAAATACCCCAAACACCAAACCACAAACCAAAAGCAAGTGATTGAGCATCACTGAAGAAGTTGTTCCTGTGTGGGACTGAAGCCTTTTACCTTTGAGGACCGTGCATCCTCTAGACGGTTAGGCGTAATGGTCTAGAGCAATCCAGCAGTCAATTGTGGTTCGCCAGGTGACCAAGTTTGTGAGGGTTTGGAAGTCTGCCTTGAAGACTTACCACGAGCGTTGGGCGAGGACTGTGTGTTCTTAGATAAAGGAGAATATGGTAGGGACTGTGTGTCTTTTGGTTTCAATACCAAGCCGCTCCAAACCAGATGTGCAACTATCACAGCAGTTGGAACTGGGTCATCAACCAATGTCTTTACTGTGAATTGGGTTCTATTTCTTCAACTCTTTCCATTCCTCATATTATATGTTGAACATTTTCCTCGTCACTGTTTGAAGAATTTGCTGAAGTCTTTCTCGGAAATTCCTCAACCCCAAATTGTTCACGCGAGTTAATCCTCACCTATTTTTCTCTGTGCCTGCATACTGTGCAAACTGCTTTTCATATTCTTCATCTAGAAAATTGCTATAATGATACTTTGCAATCCTGATCCTTTGTTGTTTCTGCTGCAAGTTAGTCATCAGTGAGGAATTTCCTCAAAAGGAATTTCCTCAAAAGGAATTTCCTCAGCGATGAAATTCTAAAAATCTCCTATTCACCCCCCTCTAGTTGATATAACACACTTTCAACACTACATGCCCCTGTATTTCAATGTGTCTAGTTGAAACCTTTTACTCGTATGTATGTGGTGAGTGTTAGCAATCATAGAAGACTAAATGATGGTTGAGTATGTAGACTTGCTTAAAAGCTCCAACATGTGATCCTTCCTGAAAATATGATGAGTTGTGTTGCAAAGTTGACTGAGAACATAGTTTGTTAGTTTTCCATAGAGTTTATGATTCATACTTCCATGTCGTGATGAAATGCTACTTCTTTATAAGAAGCCTTTATGATAAAAGTTATATGATGAAAATATTGTGATGAAGTATTTTATAAAGTTTTATTTGTTGTTACAATAATGAGCATGATACTGCTATGTCCATATTATGTTTTTATCGACACCTCTCTTTCAAAGCATGTCGTCATGATTTTCGCTATCGGCTTTCGCTTGAGGACAAGCGAGGTCTAAGCTTGGGTGACTTGATACGTCCATTTTGCATCATGTTTTCTTACTATTATTTATAGTATTTTTATGCATTTTCCACTTGGTGGAGTAATTCTACTGTCTTTTCGGTCAAAACATGCATGGTTTACATCAACTGGGAGAATGCCGGCAGACGGAATTCCGGAGATAACTATTCTGCACATCTCCAATTCAGCTGAATATTTATGGAGATTTATTTTATAATACAAAATAATAATAATAGAACGAAGAAGTGTCGGAGGGGGCCACGAGGCGGCCACTAGACACCAGGGCGCGCTGGGCACCCCTAGCGCGGCATGCTGTCTAGTGGGCCAACTGGCCCACCTGTGGTGCCCATCTTCTTGTATAAATTCTCCTTCGACCTAAAAAAATTAAGAAGAGGACTTTCGGTACAAAGCGCCACTATCTTCAGGCGGAACCTGGGAGGAGCACTTTTGCCCTCCGGCGGAGTGATTCCGCCACAGGAACTTCCCTCGCGGAGGTGGAAATCGAGGCCATCGTCATCACTAACAACCCTCTCATCTTGGGGAGGCCAATATTCATCAATATATTCACCAGCACCATCTCCTATCAAAACCCTAGTTCTTCTCTTGTACTCAATCTTGTACCGGAACCTCGGATTGGTACCTCGAGTGTGTCTAGTAGTGTTAATTACATCTTGTAGTTGATGCTTTATGGTTTATTTGGTGGAAGATCATACGTTCAGATCCATTATGCTATTCAATACCTATGTGATCATGAACATGTTTATCACTTATGACTAGTTACTTTTTTTCTTGAGGTCACGGGAGAAATCATGTTGCAAGTAGTCATGTGAAGTTGATATTCGTTTGATATTTTGATGATACAAATGTTGTGATTCCCTTAGTGGTGTTTTTGCACGTCGACTACATACCATTTCACCATATTTTGGGCCTAAGGGAATGCGTTGTGGAGTAGTAATTAGAGGGTGGGTTGCGAGAGTGATAGAAACTTAAATCCCAATCTATGCACTTGTTCGTAAGGGGCTGATTTCGATCCCTATTTTAATGCTATGGTTAGAGTTTATTCCTAATACTTCTCTCACAGTTGCGATGCTTGAGGGAGGGTTAATCATAGGTGGGAGGTTTGTTCAAGTAAGAACAACACCCAAGCACCGGTCCACCCACATATGAAATTATCAAAACACCGAACGCAAATTAACCCAACATGACAAAAGTGACTAGATGAAATCCCTGTGTGCCCTCAAGAACGCTTTGCCTATTATAGGAAATTGTTTTGGCCTCTCCTTTGTCACAAAAGGATTGGGATACCTTGCTGGACCTACTGTTACTATTGCTACTTGTCACTTGTTACAATTATCTTGCTATCAAACAACTTGTTACCACTATTTCAGTTCTTGCAGAAATTACCTTGCTGAAAACCGCTTGTCATTTCCTTCCACTCCTCGTTTGGTTTCACACTCTTACATATCGAAAGTACTATGATTGACTACCTACACTTGTGGGACTTCACTCTCTCATGGCCCTTTGTGGTTTTGGGGCTGTACATCCTTGGCCTATTCCCGCGTGCAACCGAGGGCTTTGAGTTCTTGTATGTAGCAATTGACAAGTTCACAAAGTGGCCTGAGGTAGAGCCGGTCAGGAAGGCAACATCACAGCTAGCCGTAAAGTTCTTCAAATGGTTAGTTTGTCAATTTGGTGTCCCCAATAGGATCATCGCCAACAATGACATACAATTCATGAGTCACACCTTCAAACTATACTACCAGGAGTTTGACAGCAAGATTTGTTATGCGCTTATCGCTCACCCTAGAAGCAACGAAAAGGCATAGAGGGATAATGCTGATGTGTTGCGGGGACTCAAGATGAGAATTGTCGATAAGATGCACACATGCAGAATATGTTGGGTGGATAATTTGCGGCGGTTCTTTGGTCACTTTGGACAACACCAAATCAAGCCACCGACGAGACACCCTTCTCCCTATTCTGTGTCGTAGAAGCAGTTCTCCCCATATAACTCAGATATGGGTCACCTTGAGTACAAGCTTTAATTGAAGAAGATCAAGAAGAGATGGGGCATGATAATGCAATACTCCTTGAGGAAGATCAACTTCGGGTTCATGTACGTGTTGCATGCTACCAGCAAGCCTTGCACCGCTATAGTAGTTGCAAGGTACATGCCCAGAAGCTTGAGGAAGGCGACCTTGTTCTTTATCAGATCTAGTTCGTGAAGGGATCAAACAAGTTGAGGACAAAGTGGGAAGGCCCTTATATAGTAGTTCAAGTCACTAGACCTGGCTCATTCCGTTTGGAGACTGAAGATGGCACCCAAGTGCAAAAAATTCATGGAATATTGAACATCTTCACAACTTCTACCCATGAGACGCGGTTGCCGGGACTCCCGACAATTTTTTTGTACAATTTGTCCTACAAGGCATGTAATCCTTTGTAGCAGCCGAGCGCAGAACTGTTGTGTAGTGAAATAAAGCTAAGTATTTCACAACCGTTAATAAAAGTACATATTTATTATGTATGCATGAAATGTTGTGTCATGTTCTACATTCTATGAGATGATTAATGAACCAACAAGGTTTCTAGCCAACACCTTTCTCTTATTTCTTTTTCTCAAAGGATTGAAGAGCCCTCACGTGCAAGTTTCCTGGAGGAGTGATTGTATAGAAACCAATGAGGTTCAAGTGATCATTTTGCGTCAAGAAGTACAACAAACAAAGCTAACTTACAAAAATTTTAAACAATTTCTTGTTGTATTTGCTACCTTTCCTTGAATGATTTCAGTCTTTGTATGAGAAACCTACACGCGCAGAAACCTTGAAGGGATTGGTTGTGCTCTTAATTTGCTTTGAGTCTTCTCAACAACTTAAATAGCTGCGCCAGGACCGAGAAGTGTTGACTCACCGGCAAGCGGCACTTCCGGTAAGATGCTAAAGACCCGCTCCTCAAGTGTTGTCGGCAAGCTTCTGATATGTGTAGGGTGAAAATATATACAAAGGCAAAATCACATATGGGGGAGGCACACATTCATTCAAAACATGTAAGTCATATCTTAAGAAGATAGTAGGGCTGTTCTAACTCGAGGATAAATTGCTCTTGTTACCTCGTCGACACCTACAACAAGCAAAAACAAGGGGATAAATTCCTGAGCTGGACCTGGACTCGGGTGGCTCCTTTGGCAGCCCTGTTGGTGATCGAGGTGGCAAGCCCCTCTGCTTCAAAGGTGTATGCACCTGTAGGATTGACCCGAAGCCCTTGAGAAATCAATGCCAGGATTGCAGAATGCTATCTTACTGATAACTTTGAAGAGCATGTCGCACAAAAGAGTGCGAGACTTGCTGGCAAACTTGGTGGCTCGCTCCCCATGGTACGTGTCGAGCACACCAACAAGGCCCTCGAAGAATAGGGTCAGCATCACTCTTCTGGCCTGGTTGTGGACGGCGACAAACCTCCAATCCCCGAAGTTCATGGTCACCAGCTGGGCATTGAGGCGCGCTGCGATGTCTTCAAGCCTTGAAGTCCAGAGGGCTAGCGTATCTTGCAGCATCGATAACTTCTGCATGGAGTCAGAATACAAGGCCTTCTCGTCTGCCAAGTCTTTCATAAAAGCCTCTATTTGGCCTTGGCGGTCTCGATGGTTTCTTCGAGAGTGGGCAACTTCAACTTCAGATCAGCTTTGGCTTCGCTCGCAATTTGGAGCCCTTGGGTCTTGGACGACATGGAAGTTTGGAGTTTAGCCAATGTGTGGACTGCCTTCTCCACTGACTCCTTGAGTCTAGAGATCTCCTTCTTGCTGGCGGCAAGCTCTTACTCAAGTTCCTTCACCTTGGCATCCAAATTCACCTTGGCGGCCTCAGCAGCTTTGGCAGCGTCGACGGCCTCCTTAAGGTTGTCGGTGTGATCCAGTTGTGACAACCCGATGCCGACGTTCCAGAAGATTCCCCTTTTAATTCGTTGTCGCAGTGTGTTTATTTTTGTTAGTTGCATTCATCACACATCATGCATCATCTCCATCATCTCTGGTGTGATTGCTTCCCTTGTTGTGTTTATTTGTTTTTCCCTCTTCTCCTAGCCACTCCTTGATCCTTTCCTATTCCCTTGCTTTCATTTATTTGAGTTGCAGATTTAAGTGCTCGAATAAATGTTTCTGTGGAGCCCATATATAATATCTATTGTATAGGGTCTCCATCTTAAATCTCAGTCCAATTGGGGTTGGTTTGGTTATGGTTTATAACTTAGGCAAGTTTGATTTAAATTCAAAACTTGTCCGAATTTATATTCGGTAAAAATCCCCAAACCAATTTTGTTAAATTCCCCATATTTTTCTGACTCCGGGAAAATTTGTCTCTTGTTGGAATTCCAACTTCTTCCCTTGTTTTCTTACTTTGCAAGTTGCTGTAAAGGAAAAGATTTTAAAAGAAAACAAGCAAAAGAGGGAAAGAGGAGCCGAGCTGTAGCCTCCCGCGGCCCAAGGCCCAACCGGGTTCCCCCGCTAGCCCTAGCGACACGGATCAGGAGAGCCTCGCTCGATCCCTTTCCTCCCGTCTGCGCCGTCGACCTCCCCTCATCTCCCTCCTCGAGCCCCTCCTCTCGATCCGTGCCTCCTCCTCCCCTCCTCGAAACCCCCTAGCCCAACTCCCCTCTCCGTTCCCCTCAGCCACCGCCCAGCCCCGCGTTGGTCGTCCGCCGCCAAGCTCTCCCCAGGGCCCCTCAACCCCGACCTCCTCCTTCCTCGCCGCTCGCCCCGTCGCCTGTTGCTGCGTCGCCCTGCCGCAAGGGCCCCGCCGGCCGTTCGTCCCGCCGCCGGCTTGCCCAGCGCCGCCGCCCTTCGCCTCCCGCGGCCCCATGCCGAGCACACGGTCTCCCTTGGACTCCCGTCTCTGCTGGCGCCGCCCCTGAGCCCGAGCCACCCTGTGCCCTCCTCCCGGTGCGCCGCCGCCCTTGGACTCCCGCACCGCCCTGCGTGCCATGGGGCTCGTCGCCGTTAGCTGTTGCTGTGCATGCTGTCGTGATGTTCTTGCTGCTGTAGTCGCGTTGCTGCTGTCGCTCTGGCCCGCAAGCCGTTGTTGACTGCTTGCGTTGCATGCTTGCTGCTTGCTGTGCCCGCTGTTGTGCCTGTTGGTGTCGCCGAAGCTTGTTGCTGCTGCCGCTTGTCGCCGATGCTGTTGCTGTTGCTTGCCATGCCTGCCGCCGATGCTGTTTGTTGTTGCTTGCTGCCTGCTTGCGTTGCCTGATGCTGCTTGCTAGTTGCTGTCGCCTGCTAGTTGTTGTGCCTGCTGGTTGCTGCCGCTGTCGCTGCTTTGCTCCTGATGCTTGTTGCTCATGCTAGCTGCTGTTGCCTCCTAGCTGCTGTCGCTAGTGTTACCTTGCCCTGCTGCCTTTTGGGACGTCGCCGAAGACCGCGTGCACCATCCCTGCCACCGTGGATCCGACAAGTTCGCCGAGTACCACGAAGTCCTCGATGACCCTGAACTTCTACGGAGCAGTGTACGTCTACCGACGCCGAAGACCCGTGAACAACTACTTCCACAACGTCCACGACGAACCATGTTCTCATACGCCGCAACGACCCGATCCGCCCGAACGCACGCTTCAAAGGTATACCGTTGGAACGTTGTCGTGAACCGAGTGCATGTGATGTATGAGATGTAACCATACGCTTGCGCCATATATGTTGCCCGTTGCACGTTGTCCCTCTTTTGCTGAGCCCCCGACACATGGGAACCCGGGTAACGGGATCACCCCATCATTATTTGGCATGACCCGCACACGCTTCCAATTCGTTGGCACCGATATCTCATTGAGTTATCGGGATACGAACGTTGCCGTGGCCTCGATTCCGTCTTTCCGCCATGGTTCCCTTTCGTTCGCCATGGCGACACATGCTTCTTTCTCTTCTTGCCCGTGATGTTATGAACTCGCCTGCATGACTCATTCATGGCATAATTTCCTGTGTTGCATGTCTCTTGTAACGTAGCTCCGTTCTAAGTCCCGTGTGTTAAGCGACTAGGATGACATGTAGAATCACCGCTTCACTCCTTGCCATGTGTAACAACATTTAATATTGCGTGTAAATAAACGGGAGTGAATTAAATAAATACACGTGGAGTTTCGTCGATATGCAACTGGTTGCATATCGAGCTTCACTTAATGTGTAGTGTTTGCGTGAGGTGAATTGCCATGTCATGCCTTGCATTATTGTCCGATCATGCATCATATTAGGGTGTGCATCATGTCATGCATTGCCGTGGTGAATATCTGTGTTGATGCTTGTTTCCGGTTTGCACCGTCTCGGTAGAGTTCTGCAAGCGTGTCGGAATGTGAGGACCCGTTCGACTACGTTGGTTCGCCGACTTCACGGAGTTGTTCTTCTTCCAATCGGGATCTCAGGCAAGATGACCATTTCCCCAGATACCATTACTATCATTTCCATGCTAGTTTTATCGCTTCTATCGATTATGTCTTGTTGCCTACCACCTGTTAAATATCAGCCTCTCAACAATGCCATGAAACCTTCACCTGTTCACAACCTAGCAAACCACTGATTGGCTATGTTACTGCTTGCCTTACCATGTGTTAGCGTTGCTAGTTGCAGGTGTAGTTGCTTCCATGTGATAACATGGGTTCGTTGTTATATCACCATATTTATGCTATTTATTTTAATGGACCTATATACTTGGTAAAAGCTGGAAGGCTCGGCCTTTCTAGCCTGATGTTTTGTTCCACCTTTGCCCCCTTAGTTTCGGCTACAGGTGTTATGTTCCATAAATAAGCGCTCCTAACACGATCGGGGTTGTTATGGGGACCCCCTTGATAATTCGTTTTAGATTAAAGCTTGTCTGGCAAGGCCAAACTTTGGTACTACATTTGCGTAATAACTAATGAACTGCATAGGGAGTAATTAACCCAAGGAAATTTAATCAACCCCCGGGCCAGTGCTCCTCATGAGTGTTGGTCCAAAATGGGCAGGCTGTGGGGCCACCACGGGGCAACTCGAGGTTTGGTACCTGTAGGCTTTTCCATCCGTCGTGTCCTGAGAACGAGATACACGGCTCCTATCGCGATAGTCGACATGTCGGGCGGCCTTGCTGGATTAGTTTTACCTCTGACGAAATATCTTGTGCATCGGGATTCCGGTGATGCTTTGGGTAATCTCAGAGTTGAGGTTTTCCACTAAGGAGTCCGACGAGATCGCGAGTGTCGTGATCGAGGATTTCTATGCGGCTTGTGGTAATTTGTGATGGACTAGTTGGAGCACCCCTGCAGGGTTAAATCTTTTCGAAAAGCCGTGCCCGCGGTTATGTGGCAACGTGGAAGCTTTGTTTAACACTAGTTCTAGATAACTTGAAGTTAACTTAATTAAAATATGACAACCGTGTGCATAACCGTGACTGTCTCTTTCGCGAGTTCCTTCTCCGATCGAGGACACGGTGGGGTTATGTCTGACGTAGGTAGGTGTTCAGGATCATTCATTTGATCAACCGTAGTTCACGTCCGCTATGCGTAGATCTTCCCCCTATTATTTCTTGTACTCGTAAGTTAGCCACCATATATATATGTTTAACCGCTGCTGCAACCTCACCACTTAACCTTACCTCACCTATTAAGCTTTGTTAGTCTTGATACCTTTGGAAATGAGATTGCTGAGTCCCCTGTGGCTCACAGATTACTACAACACCAGTTGCAGGTACAGGTAAAGGTTACTTGACGCGAGCGTGTTGATTGTTCATTTGGAGTTGCTTCTTCTTCTTCTTCTTCATCGATCTAGGATGGGTTCCAGGCCGGCAGCCTGGGATAGCAAGGATGGACGTCGTTATTCTTTTCTCGTTTGTTTTCGTCCGTAGTCGGACCCTTCTCTTCTTCATGATGATTATGTATTGTACTGCTGTGACTCTGATGTAGCTTGTGGCGAGTGTAAGCCAATTCTCTCTCTCTATATATATATATATTCTTGTTAGTACATGTACTTGTAACGATATCCATTCTTGCGACACGACAAGATGCGCTTCTATCCTTGACGAGGCCCTCGTGCCAAATTGAGGATAGGGTCGCATCTTGGGCGTGACACCAGTACTAGATCTTGAATGTCACCCTTGTATCCCTGCTCCAGCTCTAGGGCCCGCCTGCCAATAAGAGTTTGGATCTCCTCATATTTGGTGTGAAGCATGTCGGCGAGCACGCTGTCCCTGGCTACAAGGTCTTCTTCCTAAGAATTGAGCTGGGTTTGGAGCTAAATCAGATTGCTGTCAAGAGTTGTAATCCTCTTGTCGACTTTGTCATGCTCTGTGTCTACCTTGGCCTTCTCCATGAAGAACTAAAGTCTTCTTGCGACAAGCTGGTCCTCCCGCTCCTTGATGCTCAAGACCTTGTGATCGTACCACTTGTGCTCTTCCACAATACTCTCATGCAACTTGTCCTCGCCAAGTTCCACGACATGTTGCTGGGTTTGGAGTTTGTATGAGCACCTGGCATAGCACTCTGGCACGTCCTTGAAGCCATCACCCATGTCTTTCAGAAAAGCAAGATCGATGTCACCATCATTGGCGGAGCGCACATCTTCAGTGCTTAGAGACATGGGGATGACAAGTTCATGATCCACGGCTTCAAGAGCATGCTTCTCGGCATCAGATGTGCCGTTGGCTTTAGATTCACGATGCAGATCTAGGAACCCCAAGAAGTTCCTTATTAGAGGGGCTTTAGGTGTGGATGGCTGGTTGCCAGCAGCCGACACAGTGTTGTCGCTGCTCCCATCTCCACATCCGTGTCAGCGCATGGTGTTCCTAAGGTAGAAGTGCCTTGGCGATTTCATTCATGGCTGTCTTGGCGGCCTCCTCTGCATCCTTCCAGTTAGCCTCTACAAAAGCGGCCTTGGCCTCCTTGGCAGCCTCAGCGGTGGCAATCTTGGCGACCTCTTGTGCTTCTTCCTTTGAAATCTCCTCCATCTCAACAGATATATCCATATCTTCTATTAGAGGGGGATATGTAGAGATAGAAGAGTCAAGGAGAAATTCCAGATTCAAGTTCTGCAAGACAAAAAAAAATCAAATCAAGACAAATCTAGCAATGGGAGAAAGGCACTCAAAGGTAGTGGATTACCTTCACGGGTCAGTTGAGCGGGAGCAACTTCCCCTCTAACAACATTTATTATTGTCACATGGCTACCGTGAACCTCACTTGTTGGCACCACCTTAGTGCGGGCAGTCTCATCGGTGGAAGTACTTGCTAGCGAGTGATACGTCTCCAATGTATCTATATTTTTTGATTATTCTATGCTGATATATTATCATTCTAGTATGCTTTTGGGGTATTTATTTACAATTTCTAACCTATTGACCTAGTGCCTAGTGCTAGTTACTGTTTTCTGTTGTTTTTCACTTTGCATGTTTTCCATACCAAACGAGATCCAATTGTCGTGAAACTTTTAGATGTTTTTTCTGGACCAAAAGAAGACCAACGAGCATCGAAAGAAGGCTAGAAGCCTCAAGAGGGGCCCACAAGCTAACATGGAGCGACCTGGGGGGGCTGATAGCTTGTGCCTCCCCCGTGGACCTCCAGACTCCGTTCATTGGCTTATAAATTCTCATCTACCCTAAAAACTCTAGAGGGAGTCCCGGAACACTTTTTATGCCGCCACAAGTCTCCATTCCGGCGGGAGGCCATCTAGAGCCTTGTTCTGGCACCCTGTCGGAGGGGGATCGATCACGGAGGGCCTCTTCATCAACCTTGCTTCCCTCACGATGATGTGTGAGTAGTTTATCACAAACCTACGGGTCTATTGTTAGTACATAGATGGCAATCTCTCTCTTTGATCTTCAATACAATGATCATCGCATCTTCACTTTGATCCATATGATGTAATTCCCATTGTGCGGTGCATTTGTTGGGATCCGATGAATTGTGGGTTTATGTTCAGATTATTCATGATAAATATTTGAGTCATCTCTGAATGTTTATATGATTCTTATGTGAATGATTATGGTAGCTTCGCAATTCTCTCCGGTCTATTGAAATAGTTTGGTCAACTAGATCGATATTTTTTCGGTGAGAGAGGTGCATTGTGGTAGGTTCAACCTGGCGAATTTCTATATCCAAGTAACAGAAGGGGACAATATGCATCTTTGTGTTGTTGCTACTAAGGATAAGATGATGGGGTTTAATCATATTGCTTGAGTTTACTTTGTCTACATCATGTCATCTTATTCCAAGCATTACTTTGTTATCACAAACTTAATACGTAGAGAGGCAAGCATAGAACTCTTGAAGTGAAGTAATAGTAATAGGTGCATGAAGGAGTCGGCCTATTTGTTTATGGACGTGAGTTCTATATACACATGATCATTGTCGTGAATATCACATAACTATCCGCTTTTCTGTCAATTGTCGAGCAGTAATTTGTTTACCCACCGTATGCTATTTTTCCATGAGAGATGCCATTAGGGAAAGACATACCCCCAGTTGTTTCACAACATATTGACAAAACATTCATTAACTTTCTATTATCTACTTGTTTTTTATTTTATATTGTGTCTACAATTATCTACACACCTCACTTGCTTGCAAACAGCAAGACAAGAGGATTGACAACCCTCTTGCCCGCGTTGGGTGCAAGTTGTTTGTTCTTTTGTGTGCAGCCGTTGAAGACGATTGTGGTTGATATTCGTATTGTTTGATAACCTTGGTTTCATAACTCAGGGAAATACTTACCCTCTTTCTGACGCCCTCGGTTTAATCGTACGCTAATCATACACGCAAATGCGTACGATCAAACCCAAGGACTCACGGGAAGATATCACAACACAACTCTAGACACAAATAAAACAATATCAGCTTCATATTACAAGCCAGGGGCCTCAAGGGCTAAAATACAGAAGCTCGATAAACACAAGAGTCAGCGGAAGCAACAAATATCTGAGTACAGACATAAAACATGGGGTGCCTTAGAGAAGGCTAGCACAAAAGAAACACGATCGAACGAGGCGAGGCCTCCTGCCTGGGAACCTCCTAAACTACTCCTATCTTCAGCGGCCTACACGAAGAAGACACCATCGGGACGACTGGCTTCGGCAGGAAAACTCCACTCCTGGGCTCCATCATCTGATCGCAGCAACGGATCAAGGGGACAAAGGGGAAGCAAAGCAGCGGTGAGTAGTCATCCAAAGTACTCGCAAGACTTACATCAGAACTATGCTAAATATGCACCAGTATCAAACAAGGGGTTTTATATGTGGACTGACCGCAGCAATACAAAAATAGAGAGAAGGCCTAGTCCTATCGAAGACTAGGATCTACAGGCCAAGGAGTTGGAAAGGGGGGCTACCTACAGGCAGTCGGCTCTGATACCAACTTGTGACGCCCTCGGTTTAATCGTACGCTAATCATACACGCAAATGCGTATGATCAAACCCAAGGACCCACGGGAAGATATCACAACACAACTCTAGACACAAATAAAAAAACATCAGCTTCATATTACAAGCCAGGGGCCTCGAGGGCTAGAATACAGAAGATCGATAAACACACGAGTCAGCGGAAGCAACAATATCTGAGTACAGACATAAAACATGGGGTGCCTTAGAGAAGGCTAGCACAAAAGGAACACGATCGAACGAGGCGAGGCCTCCTGCCTGGGAACCTCCTAAACTACTCCTGGTCTTCAGCGACCTCCATGAAGAAGACACCATCGGGATGGCAGACATCGGCAGGAAAAATCCACTCCTGGGCTCCATCATCTAGTCGCAGCAACGGAACAAGGGGACACGGGGGGAGCAAAGCAGCGGTGAGTACTCATCCAAAGTACTCGCAAGACTTACATCAGAACTATTCTAAGTATGCATCAGTATCAAAGGAGGGCGGGTTATATGTGGACTGACTGCAGCAATGCGAGAATAAAGAGAGAAGGCCTAGTCCTATCGAAGACTAGCATCTTCAGGGTCTTGCAGCAATAGACGAGAGTAGAACATGGGTAAAACATTAATAGTCATATTGTTGCAACAATATTAGAGTTAGGTGACACCTAAAGATCCTCCCTCGACTCCCTGCGAGGAAGCAATCCCGAGGCAAACTAATGATCTGGTTAAGTAACAATAGTAGTTGTATAAGATCAGGGCACAACTCCAAGTCGTCCTGTAACCGTGGACTTGGCTATTCGAATAGTTAATTTTCATCCCTGCAGGGGTGCACCACATGTCCCATCACGCTCGATAACACTCTGGCCGGACATACTTTTCTGGGTCTTGCCCGGCCTCGGAATATTGACACGTCGCAGCCCCACCTAAGACAAATCAGAGAGGCCAGCCCGCCGGTCTAACTCCTAAGTACAAAGGGTTCATGGGCCCAGCTCCCCTTCGCGCTCCTGCACGTGGCGTGGGGGCCGATGTCAGTCCTAGCATCCCTTAATCACAAGAGAGATGCATCTCGGGACCACTCGGGCACGCACCGCTACATTTGCTGACATCTGAAAAGCTTCGGTTGATACCGCGACGCCGAGTACCCATAATTCTTCCCGCGTAGACGGTTAGTGCTAAAAGGTCTCCGGCCAACCCAGATCAAATACCCAAATCCATTAACATTTTAATTAGGCCATCAACAGAGTCTCACGGGAATCCACCCGTCTTACAACTAATCACCAATGATCCTAGTAACATGGTCGAGTAACTGTGTGATTGTAACATCGGGGGGAATCCGAGGTATCACCCTCGTTGGATTCCGAACGATGTATCCATCAAGGTGGGCTTAGAGCAATCACCCTCGGGGGTCCCACACTTGAGGGGTTGTACGACAGAGGCATCGTCGGGAATGGTGAAAGAGGAATCACCCTCGATAACCACGACTGACTAGCTATACTACAGAGATATCATCAGGAGTACTTAGCGAGGTGTCACCCTCGGTACCCGATAGTATCTCTGTAGCGTCGTACAATTAAGGGGGGTGTATGTGATGTGTCGGGTTTGGCTCGTCGATCAGAGATCGTGATTTGAAAACAAGCGGGGCAACTGAACTATGGGGTCAGAGGGGATGACTGCTCCACCTATACTAAGCATATTAAAGGTACATGACTGAAGTAGCAGTTCATCAAAAACAGGCTATGCATCAGATATAGGAGCTAACTACAACAGTAGCAAAATACTAATGCAAGCAGTAGGAAGAAAGACATAGGCGATATAGGAATGATTAAGGGGGGTTTGCTTGCTTTGCTGCTCTACAGCAGCGTCAGTCTCGGGGTCTACCGGTAAGAAGAGGGGGAAGAAACAATAAATAATAGCAACGATGCAACACAAACCATGACATGGCAAGATGCAGTCTTGACATGAGCTAACGCAGCAACATCCGTCATAGACGGGTCGGAAGAATATCTGACGATATTTTCCGGTTCTCGGGCTACTACCGGTCATACTGGAAACGATGGAAATGTTCCATGTTTGCTACGCTAGGGACGCGTGAGAGACGAATGGACCATGTATCCGGGTTCGTCTCGTTCTGCTGATCAACTTTATGTTGAAAATATTTTGATCTGACTTACGGATTATTTAATATTAAATTTTAAAGTTTTATTCAATAATTAGGAATTAAAAACAGATTAAAATAATTTAATAAAAAGCTATTATGACATCAACATGATGTCATGCTGACATTAACATTTGACTGGTCAACTGACCAGCGGGTCCCGAACGTCATAGGCACAAGTTTTAATTTAGATTAAACATTGATTAATCAGATTAATTTAATGGGGGACCCACGTGACATACTCTAATTATTCTAATCATCCAATTAATGAATTAACTGATATATCTATTTATTTATTTAATAAAAACATTATTTTTATTTTTATATTTTAATTTCACTTTTCTTTAAAAGGGGTGTGGGGTCTCCCTGTCATAGACAGCGGGGTGCGTTGGCCCCACCGGTAAGTGGCTTTAGGCCAAATACTCGGTTTTAGTCACACATACATAATCATGCAAATATCGTATTCCTCCAAATACCTATATACGCAAATACATACATCGCATCAAATACACCTTTTATTTTATTTTATTTCTAACTCTCATCTCTCACAACTCTCTCTGTTAACAGACAACAAAGAACACAACAGATAGTCTATGTTAACTTTCTCAACATAGAAGAGAGCCAACTTCATCTCCTCCTACCGGAGTCAAACGTCGATGGATCGGAGCCCCGTTTGTCGGAACGGAACCGGGACGGCGAGGAGCACAAGATGGTGGGAGGAGCCCGAGGAGGGTCTCATCGACGTTGATGAGACGGCCCGGTGAAGCCGGAGTTCGGGGGAAGGCGGAGGTGACGGCGAGGAGGAGGACGAAGCGGTGACGGTGATGACGGTGGCGGTGAGGATGGTCGCCCGAGAGGCCTCCCAGAGGGGGCCGACCGGCGTGATGAGGAGGGGCCTCCCGGAGCCGCGGTGGAGCGGTGCTCGGTCGTGGAGATGGAGTTCCCGGAGTGCAGAGGTCGGTCGGTGGGGCTCCTCGGGCCGGCGGGGCTGGTCGACGAGGGGGGGGGGGGTCGGGAGGAGAAGGAGCCGAGGGGAGGGCGGTCGGCGGGGTGACGAGGGGGCCTCGGCCGACGGGGGATCTGGGGGCCGCCGGCGCCGGAGGGAGGAAGTGGGGCTGGCCGGCGGGAGGTTGGTAGGCGGGCGGGATGGTATCTGGGGGTGAGAGGAGGCTCGGGAGGGAGAGGAGCCAAGGGGAGAGGGCTCTTGCGGGGGTTGCTAGGAGGGGCTGCGTCGGTGGGTGAGGTGAGCGGGGAAGATGGGGTGTCGTGTTTGAGAGGGGGGCCTCGTGCGGGAGTTGTTGGGGGATTCGATCTGGGCAGGGACGTGGGGTTCCTCGCGGGGGCGAGAGCGGGCTAGGTGAAGCAGGAGGGCGACCGAGAGAGCTGGTGCGCGGGGAGGTTGTGGCGTGGCGGCGGCAGGGGAAAGCTGGGGAGGGGTCTTTGCTAGGGTTTGGCCCTCGTGTTGGGCCGGTGGGTGGTGGCCAGCTGGGCCACCACGCCCAGTTGGGCCAGGGGGTTTGGTCCTCTTTTTTTTCTCTTTCTTTTATTATTTATCTTTATATATATATATTCTCTTACCATTTATTATATTTTCTTTTAATACTTTCTTTCATTCTATTATATATATATAAATATATATAGCTTTCTGTTTTAAATATATAGTTATTGAAATAAATCTTAAGAAGCCCGGTTCAGTTATATAATTCATTAGGAAAAAAAATATAACTCCTCCGACATTTTTATTTCAACCTTATAACTTTTCTCGTTTGATTTCAAACTTAAGTCTTAAATTAGAACTGCCTCAAACAATCACGAGATCAATGATAGGAAACACGGTGACGTGAAATCCTTTGCATAGGTTTACTGTAGTTTAATTACCGGGATTACTGTTGCCTAACCTGGGGATGTCACAACTCTCCCCTACTAACAAGAATTCTCGTCCCGAGAATTAAAAGGTAGAAGGAAAGAGCTCGAGGTATTCATCACGAAGATGATCTTCTTTCCAAGTGGCCTCATCTTCGGAATGATTTGACCATTTCACTTTGAGGACCTTGGTGACTTTGTGAAGAGTCTTACATTCAGCCTGGTCGAGAATGCGGACCAGATGTTCTCTATAAGAGAGGTTTTTTTTGCAGTTGTAGCATATCATCATCCACTGTTCGAATAGGATTCTTGAAGCAGCGGCGGAGCTGAGACAGATGGAAGACATCGTGAACCTAGGAAGTATTTGATGGCAGATCCAATTGACAAGCCACTTCTCCACGCCTTTCGAGAACAGTGAAAGGACCAATATAGCGAGGAGCTAACTTGCCCTTGATCCCTAAACAGTGTGCACCCCTCATTGGTGTGACACGAAGATAAGCCTTTTCGCCAGGTTGATAGACCATATCTTGATGATGACAGTCATACTGACTCTTCTGACGAGACTGAGCAACCTTCAGATTCGCATGTATAATGCGGACTTGATCTTTAGTATGTTGGATAATACCTGGACCGAAGAGCGATTGGTCCATTGAACGGTGGCTCTGGAAATCCACATGAAGTCAAGTGTAAATGGTACTTTGGAGTCAAAGATGTACAGGAGAGCCAGGTTTCAATCGTGTGGAACTTTGGGTTATGGGTCAACCACGTGGACCGAGAGTAGATAGAGGGGTGGCATATTATACGGTCTTGGTAGGAAGACATGTTAGAGGGTAGTCTATCAGTTATGTTGGCAACAACGTCGGTACCAAGGGCGGGGGACGAATAGAACCATTTTCCTGCTCGTTGAAATGAGGCGGACCAATAGGCAAAGTTCTCGTCCACCGGTGGATACCAGAATGTTATCCACAATACTAACGGGGTCTTACCGACAGAGTTGTATACCGAGATTTTTACATAAGTAGAGAATTAACACTGCTTAGATAAGTTATGCCACAAGACAGGTCAAACAGACCAATGAGAATGAGAATGCGTGCACACACACAAGAATTTAAAGTATACCATTCCTGAGGGGAACATAGAGTATGGTATACATGACATGTCATCAAGTACTTAACCATTTAAATAAAGAGGCAAGAAGAATCATCATGTTTATCCATACCATGCGGTTTGGATAATTGATCAGGAACAATTTAGCATCGCGCTTCCAATGTTCCTGTTGAAATCTAAAGTACCACATCCGTGCTTCGGGGTAGCATCGACATGGTCATTAGGTAAGGGTTGGACTCATGGGTATACAAAGAGGATTCATGAGGAAAAACTTATGAAATAAGTCATATAGTTTCCACATGAAAGGATGGCGAATCTTACATATGGGAGAGTTTATAACAATAGGTCCTTCGGCCTGGTGTGCGAGATAAGACATCACCGTACCAGGTTACATAAACACCAAAGTTATAATTATTGGGAAAATGTTCCAACCATCTTATCTGCCCGAGATTCCGATCTGGTTGGTGTTAGGATACCTTAGACTGAAGATGCCTGAGAAGAGAAGATGATGATGTGGGATTCTCAAGACATGAACTACGCAAGCAATCCTTGGACCAAGAGTTGGATCGTAAGACACATGAACACCATGTCAAAATAGTTGTGCCCACGTGGAATTCTTATAACTCAATGCAACCGAGTTCCATTTTGAGAACTACCACCAAAGATACCAAGGACCATGGTTAAGTCTGAATTAGCTCTTATGAAGGAACTTCTTTTCCTTGATCAAATCAGTCAGTGGCTTCGCGTGCTAGGAGAAATTATATGAAGTGAAGATAACAAATCTTCAAAACATATAACACTTCGCACATGCGTGAATGATTTGGTATTTCCCAAGAGGAAGCGAAACAAAACTTTCACATATTCACGGCGGAAAGAGTGCACGTGAACTTTGGGAAAATACACTTCTACCTTCCACATATTCTTCATGAGCTAGGCACAAGGATAATGATTTCAAGAGCTTCATCGTGGAACATAGAGAAGTTGAGGGTGTGGCTGATGGGCTCAACAACAATCCCTCAAAATTTTGACACAGACGAATTTTCAAAATTTATAATATCAAGGAGATAGCATTTGTCAAGTCAAATGGTATAATGTCGCATGCTCGAGGGAACAACAATTAAACATTGGCCGAAGGGGTGTACTCGGAACACAGACGGAGTAGCACAACCAATGTCAAAAATGATGAGTCATCACCCAACACACTAAAATTGAAGCAATCAGTTGTTAAACTCAAGGCAATAGGGTTGCCAGAAGTATTGGAATCACACATCAAAGTTCACTTGTCGGTATACCGGTTAGAAACAACACGGGACCAAGAAATGAAGGGTGATGGCAAGAAGTATTACTATGTCAAGGATTCTTAAGAGGTGCAATAATGCTCACCACATTCTTGACAGAAAAGATAGTAATACTCCAAGGTAGAAGATAACGTAAGCTGAATAGCAAGGGACTTAAGGGACAACACAAAACATGAACACGTTTGTGTTGGAGGGAAGGTAAACAATGATGCCGATGATAATACAATCTTCGAGGGGCAAGGATGGTATTTGTCAACATGCATTCGATTGATACCCTGCAAGAGCTCAGAATGCTGATGATGATCAGGAGACATTTGTCGAGAAATTTCATGAAGATGTAATCGTTTAGCGATGACATCAAGCAAGGGAATGATGAAGCAAGAGGTTGTCGGAAACACAGATGAGACTGCTAGCTTAGAATTGAGATTGCCTTTCAAGACAACCAACATGATGTGGAAAGCTCGATGCAAGCTTAACGCACAGTTGGAATTGTGTTCCAGGGATGAAGGGTATAGATAGCATGGTTGAGCTACAACATGACGATGATGATGTAGCTTAAGAGCTTGGAATGACAGGATCGAGTACAAACTCGTAAACAAGGAAGATTACTAAAAAATGGTTGAATCGCAATGCATACTCAATTCAGTTATCGATGTACTGGCGTGTCCAACAACTCAAACACGAGGAAACTGGAATTAATGAAAACATCATAGTTGATGAGGATCTCAGAAGAAGTTATATAGCTTCGTGATATCCTTGAGCTACAAGGAATAATATTCGGAGGTAGATCAACATTAAGGCTTGGACCGATGTATTGATCTGAAGAAGACAAGTACTTTAACTCGTCTAAGAATGAAATCAAGGTAGGACAACATGGTCGGAACGACGGTTGTGAAGTACAAGATCACAGATACGAGATCAAATCATATAATGAATGATTATTGATACGAGAAGTTTCTATGGTAGGATCCACGTCGTTTCCATGGGCATGAACATAGAGTTCAAGGTCGACTCCCACTTCATCAATGCATCACCTGCCATTTATTCCTCGCCTTTGATCGGTTGTACGTTTGAAAGAATAACCGACATAACACCAGAAGAGTAAGACTCGAGAAAACTCTTCGGGTCATATTGATTTAGGAAGGCATAGGTTCAACCCATCGGGGCATTTTAGGAACATATACCACAAACTCCAAGAGTAATTAACACATGCTTGAAGGGCATGGCTGACAAATCGTATGGTACAACTTATCAAAGGGAGAAGACACAATTTACCAATGGCATCATGTGTCATGGGAAGCAATCACAAGAATTTTCTAAAGCAAAGGATGCCGTTGGATAATAACTCAAATGAGTGTGGCAATCCACAAATGATCTGATATGAGTACCGGTACTCAATCATAGGGGGTAAAACGCAAGGCATCGGATTATAGAACATCTGAAAAATATTGATACTTAATCACCAAAGGAATTATGATTTCCAGGTTGGTGTATCATAATCAGATGCTCCGATCAAATAGAAGTAAGTTGAATAGATTTAGATGGACAATCAATAAAAATTGATTTGTCGAGAACCAGCTCGGTCTGGGAGGACGTTTGAGCCGATAGATAATTTATGAGCCACAACAGATGATCGTGTGCATTCACAGAAAGGTAGAATCAATAAGATCACAGGTAAATCACAAAGGATTTTAATGAATGCTGCTAGACATATGGATTTAACCATAATGCAAGCAGGTGCGAAAGGTCATGAATATTAGGCTACGGAGGATTTCAGAAGACCAAATAGTAAGTCGAAGAACTTTCGAAACCCATGACAACTGATGATGGATGAATCCCCGATAAAATAATTCGTTGCATCTCGTAAACAAGAGCAATTGGAGAAGAAAGTATGAACGACATTTGTATGTAATCATCCGTAGTGGTTAACGAAGGAAGGGAAAATTGCAGAAACAATGAGCACAACAGCTCAAGAGAACATCAAAGAGTAACTGAAGTTCTTCTTAGGGATAAAGCCATCGTCTGGAATACGGGGCTCTCCGGGAGGAAATGTTTACGAGAACCTAATGTTAGAGTTAGCAAAATCTTTAACCCGAAAGAGAAGAGAGAGTAGAACCCAGAGTATAGGAAAGGAGTAAAAGATACTAATACCACCCAATTGAGATGTGGGCCCGTAAGCCACAACATCAGTGTTAGTAAAGGTTTTCAAACACTAGACTCAACTTCGGCCAAGGAGTTGAAAAGGGGGCTACCTACAGGCAGTCGGCTCTGATACCAACTTGTGACGCCCTCGGTTTAATCGTATGCTAATCATACACGCAAATGCGTACGATCAAACCCAAGGACTCACGGGAAGATATCACAACACAACTCTAGACACAAATAAAACAATATCAGCTTCATATTACAAGCCAGGGGCCTCGAGGGCTAGAATACAGAAGCTCGATAAACACAAGAGTCAGCGGAAGCAACAAATATCTGAGTACAGACATAAAACATGGGGTGCCTTAGAGAAGGCTAGCACAAAAGAAACATGATCGAACGAGGCGAGGCCTCCTGCCTGGGAACCTCCTAAACTACTCCTATCTTCAACGGCCTCCACGAAGAAGACACCAATCGGACGGTAGGCATCGGCAGGAAAACTCCACTCCTGGGCTCCATCATCTGATCGCAACAACGGATCAAGTGGACAAAGGGGAAGCAAAGCAGCGGTGAGTACTCATCCAAAGTACTCGCAAGACTTACATCAAAACTATGCTAAATATGCACCAGTATCAAAGAAGGGGTTTTATATGTGGACTGACTGCAGTAATGCAAAAATAGAGAGAAGGCCTAGTCCTATCGAAGACTAGCATCTTCAGGATCTTGCAGCAATAGACGAGAGTAGAACAGGGGTAAAACATTAATAGTCACATTGTTGCAGCAATATTAAAGTGAGGTCACGCCTAAAGATCCTCCCTCGACTCCCTGCGAGGAAGCAATCCCGAGGCAAACTAATGATCCAGTTAAGTAACAATTGTAGTTGTATAAGATCAGGGCACAACTCCAAGTCGTCCTGTAACCGTGGACACGACTATTCGAATACTTAATTTTCATCCCTGCAGGGGTGCACCACATGTCCCGTCACGCTCGATAACACTCTGGCCGAACATACTTTTCTGGGTCCCGCCCGGCCTCGGAATATCGACATGTCGCAGCGCCACCTAAGGCAAATCAGAGAGGCCAGCCCACCGGTCTAACTCCTAAGCACAAAGGGTTCATGGGCCCAGTTCCCCTTCGCGCTTCTGCACGTGGCGTGGGCGGCCGACGTCAGTCCTAGCATCCCTTAATCACAAGAGCGATGCATCTCGGGACCACTCGGGCGTGCGCCGCTACATTTGCTGACATCTAAAAAGCTTCGGCTCATACCGCGACGCCGAGTACCCATAATTCTTCCCGCGTAGCCGGTTAGTGCGAAAAGGTCTCCGACCAACCCAGATCAAATACCCAAATCCATTAACATTTTAATTAGGCCATCAACACAGTCTCACGGGAATCCACCCGTCTTACAACTAATCACCAATGATCCCAGTAACATGGTCGAGTAACTGTGTGATTGTAACATCAGGGGGAATCTGAGATATCACCCTCGTTGGATTCCGAACGATGTATCCATCAAGGTGGGCTTAGAGGAATCACCCTCGAGGGTCCCACACTTGAGGGGTTGTACGACAGAGGCATCGTCGGGAATGGTGAAAGAGGAATCACCCTCGATAACCACGACCGACTAGCTATACTACAGAGATATCATCAAGAGTACTTAGCGAGGTGTCACCCTCGGTACCCGATAGTATCTCTTTAGCGTCGTACAGTTAAGGGGGGCGTATGTGATGTGTCGGGTCTGGCTCGTCGATCAGAGATCGAGATTTGAAAACAAGCGGGGCAACTGAACTACGGGGTCAGAGGGGATGGCTGCTCCACCTATACTAAGCATATTAAAGGTACAAGACTGAAGTAGCAGTTCATCAAAAACAGGCTATGCATCAGATATAGGAGCTAACTACAACACTAGAAAAATACTAATGCAAGCAGTAGGAAGAAAGACATAGGCGTTATAGGAATGATCAAGGGGGGTTTGCTTGCCTTGCTGCTCTGCAGCAGCGTCAGTCTCGGGGTCTACCGGTAAGAAGAGGGGGAAGAAACAATAAATAATAGCAACGGTGCAACACAAAGCATGACATGGCAAGATGCAGTCTAGACATGAGCTAACGCAGCAACATCCGTCATAGACGGGTCGGAAGAATATCTGACGATATTTTCCGGGTCTCGGGCTACTACTGGTCATACTGGAAACGACGGAAATGTTCCATGTTTGCTATGCTAGGGACGCGTGAGAGACGAATGGACCGTGTATCCGGGTTCGTTTCGTTCTGCTGATCAACTTTCATGTTGAAAATATTTTGATCTGACTTACGGATTATTTAATATTAATTTTTAAAGTTTTATTCAATAATTAGGAATTAAAAACAGATTTAAATAATTTAATAAAAAGCTATTATGACATCAGCATGATGTCATGCTGACATCAACATTTGACAGGTCAACTAACCAACGGGTCCCGAACGTCATAGGCACAAGTTTTAATTTAGATTAAATATTGATTAATCAGATTAATTTAATGGGGGACCCATGTGACATACTCTAATTATTCTAATCATCAAATTAATTAATTAATTGATATATCTATTTATTTATTTCATAAAAACATTATTTTTATTTTTATATTTTAATTTCACTTTTCTTTAAAAGGGGTGTGGGGCCTCCGTGTCATAGACAGCGGGGTGCGTTGGCCCCACCGGTAAGTGGCTTTAGGCCAAATACTCAGTTTTATTCACATATACATAATCATGCAAATATCGTATTCCTCCAAATACCTATATACGCAAATACATACATCTCATCTCATACATACATACATACATACGCAACTAATACACCTTTTATTTTATTTTTTTCTAACTCTCATCTCTCACAACTCTCTGTGTTAACAGACAACAGAGAGTCTCTGTTAACTTTCTCAACATAGAAGACAACTTCATCTCCTCCTACCAGAGTCAAACGTCGATGGATCGGAGCCCCGTTTGCTGGAACGGAACCGGGATGGCGAGGAGAACAAGATGGTGGGAGGAGCCCGAGGAGGGGCTCACCGACGTTGATGAGACGGCCCGGTGAAGCCGGAGTTCGCGAGAAGGCGGAGGTGATGGCGAGGAGGAGGACGAAGCGGTGACGGTGATGACGGTGGCGGTGAGGACGGCCGCCGGAGAGGCCTCCCAAAGGGGGCAGACCGGCGTGACGAGGAGGGGTCTCCTAGAGCCGCGGTGGAGCGGTGCTCGGTCGTGGAGATGGAGTTCCCGGAGTGCGGAGGTCGGCCGGCGGGGATCCTCGGGCCGGCGGGGCTGGTCGACGAGGGGGGGGGGTCCGGGAAGAGAAGGAGCCGAGGGGAGGGCGGTCGGCGGGGTGACCAGGGGGGCCTCGGCCGACGGGGGATCTGGTGGCCGCCGGCGCTGGAGGGAGGAAGTGGGGCTGGCCAGTGGGAGGTTGGTAGGCCGGCGGGATGGGATCTGGGGGGTGAGAGGAGGCTCAAGAGGAAGAGGAGCCGAGGGGAGAGGGCTCTCGCGGGGGTTGCTGGGAGGGGCTGCGTCGGTGGGTAAGGTGAGCGGGGAAGATGGCGTGTCGTGCAAGAGAGGGGGGGCCTCATGCGGGAGTTGGTGGGGGATTCGATCTGGGCAGGGACGTGGGGTCCCTCGCGGGGGCGAGAGCGGGGTAGGTGAACCGTGAGGGCGACCGAGAGAGCTGGCGCACGGGGGGGTTGTGGGGGGGCGGCGGCAGGGGAAAGCTGGGGAGGGGTCTTCGCTAGGGTTTGGCCCTCCTGTTGGGCCGGTGGGTGGTGGCCAGCTGGGCCACCATGCCCAGTTGGGCTAGCGGGGTTTGGTCCTCTCTTTTTTTTCTCTTTCTTTTATTATTTATCTTTATAAATATATATATTCTCTTACCATTTATTATATTTTCTTTTAATACTTTCTTTCATTCTATTTTTTTTATATATAAATATATATAGCTTTCTGTTTTAAATATATAGTTATTGAAATAAATCTTAAGAATCCCGGTTCAGGTATATAATCCATTAGGAAAAAATTATATAACTCCTCCGACATTTTTATTTCAACCTTATAACTTTTCTCGTTTGATTTCAAACTTAAGTCTTAAATTCGAACTGCCTCAAACAATCGCGAGATCAATGATAGGAAACACGATGACGTGGCATCCTTTGCATAGGTTCACTCTAGTTTAATTACCGGGATTACTGTAGCCTAATCCGGGGATGTCACACTCTTTGTGCTGCGATAACCTGTTCCACTTCACGGAAAACCCAACGTAGATCACGAGTATCACGGAGGATTTCTGGCACCATCGCCAGGGAATATCATCACCAACTTCCAAGTAACTCCACACAAAATTTCATTCAATTGTTCCTCTTTTTATTTGCTGGTATATTTAGTTTGTCTCGTAAAAAAATAGAAATACAAAACTATTTATCTTTTCTTGTTTAGCTTGTTACTAGATTGCATCTTCGCTTTCTAGTTTGCGTGAAAGTTGCTATCATGTCTCAGTTTCAAGTTAGTAGTGTTTCCGCCTAAGTGTTGAAACCCTTGATTTGCTAATTTCACCTTGCAATGAGAATTATAAAATAAATTTTAATGAAGTTGCTAATGAAAAACTTGATAATCTTGCAAATGATGATCCTCCTAAGGTTGAACCTATTATGCAAACTAAGACATTCCATATAGGGAATGGTAATATTATTGGAAATAGTGGGATCCAAGAATTTTTCACTTGTGCAGGATCATTACCTTTGATAGGAGGTTCTATTGTTGCTAGAACTACAAGTTATGTGGAGGCAATATCTTTGATTATAGCACAATAGGAAAGACAATTTGTGCACATGGATCCTTTCCTACAATGGTTGTTCCTAGAATTCTCTTATATCCATGAAGCTTCCACGGAACATCTAGCTACTATATTCCTTTGTGAAGAATTTAGTAATATCATACAAGAAGCTAGGGATATATTTTCTCATTATAGGGTCAATATCATACAACCTTGGTTAGCTCATTAATATTATATACTTAGCTTGTATTCCTCTAAAATGGGATAATTAGCCCATTCAGCTCAAAAAAGAAATAATTAGGTAATTTAGCTCCAACAAGAGGAGAAGAGGAGAAGAAATAGGCAAAATGAAAAGAAAGAAGAAGAAGAAGAAGAAGAAGAAGAAGAAGAGAAGGAGAAGGAGGAGGAGGAGGAGGAGGAGGCCAAGGACCTTCTATCCTCCTCCTCCTCCTCCTTCTCCTCCTCCTCCTCCTTCTTCTTGATTTCTTCTTCTTCTCCTCCTCCTCCTCTTTCTTCTCCTCTTTCATATTATCCTTGCTTTAATTAACCCAACAATGACATATTTAGCCCATTTAGCTCCAAAATACCATAATAAGCTCAAAATGGCATAAGAACCTTGGTTAGCTCATTAATATTATATACTTAGCTTGTTTTCCTCTAAAATGGGATAATTAGCCCATTTAGCTCAAAAAAGACATAATTAGGTAATTTAGCTCCAACAAGAGGAGAAGATGAGAAGAAATAGGCAAAATGAAAAGAAAGAAGAAGAAGAAGAAGAAGAAGAGAAGAAGGAGAAGGTGCAGGAGTAGGAGGAGGAGGAGGAGAAGGCCAAGGACCTTCTAGTCCTTCTCCTCCTCCTCCTTCTCCTCCTTCTCCTCCTTCTTCTTGATTTCTTCTTCTTCTCCTCCTCCTCCTCTTTCTTCTCCTCTTTCATATTATCCTTGCTTTAATTTCCGCAACAATGACAAAATTAGCCCATTTAGCTCCGAAATGCCATAATAACCTCAAAATGGCATAAGAACCTTGGTTAGCTCATGAATATTATATACTTAGCTTGTTTTCCTCTAAAATGACATAATTAGCCCATTTAGCTCAAAAAAGACATAATTAGGTAATTTAGCTCCAACAAATGATATATAGTTCACCACACATATACTTAGCTTGTTTTCCGCTAAAAATGACATAATTAGCTAAAAAACATCATATTTTGTTCTTCTTCTAACTTTCTTATTCACATTTTTGCAGATTGGATATACTACATGCATGGAAGGTGGCATTCATGGAGTTGAACAATGTCGATGGATGAACTTTATATGTATATCATATAGTTTTCATTTGAGTTGATGAACAATGTCGAACTATATGTATATGTATATATGGATAAACAGTGCAATACTTGGTATGTTGGTTCTTTGGATATATGGGGATGTACATTGGTGAATCATATATGTGTGGTGAATTATATATATGTGTTGGCAAGTATATGTGTGGTGAACTATATATCATATATGTGTGGTGAATTATATAAATGTGCTGTCAAATATATATATATATATGCTGTGAAATAATATAAAACAAAAAAATAGGAACTATATGGTCTCTTTGCCGTCTGCCAGCTGATGGCAAAGACCTGTGCCATCAGCTGGCAGACGGCAAAGGTGCCACATGGCACCCAGCTGTGAATTTGGGGTGTCTATGTAGTCTCTTTGCCGTCAGCCTCCAGGGTGGGCAGACGGCAAAGAAGAGGGAACAGGGGAGGGGGGAGGAGGAGGCAGACGACAAAGAGTGGAGGGGGAGGGGAGGGGAAGAGAAGGCAGACGGCAAAGATGGACGGGGAGGCAGACGGCAAAGATGGACGGGGAGGGGAGGGGAAGAGAAGGCACACGACAAATATGGACGGGGAGGAAGACGGCAAAGATGGACGGGGAGGCAGACGGCAAAGCCTCCGTTAACCCCTAACGGAGGCAACGCCTGTCGGCTGCTGTCTTGAGCACTTTGCCGACTGCTCCTAAGGAAAGCTGACGGCAAAGAGCTTTGCCGTCTGCTTTGGTGGGGCAGACGGCAAAGAAGGTCCTATGCCGTCGTAGGCGGACGCAGAAAATTTGTCGGCCGTGAGAATCTTTGCCGTCTGTGATATTGTCTTTGCCGTCCGGGATATTGTCTTTGCCGTTTGTGATGGCAGACGTCAAAGAAGTTGATTCCTGTAGTGAATGGTAAGTGCCCATCCATACTTGGAATTCTTTATGAGTTGGAAGAAATAAGAAAACTAAGATCCACAGACTATATTTCTTATGACAAGAACCTTAGAAAGAGGGTACCGCTTAATGTCTTAGTTGATAAGATTCTGAACACAATGACCAATTTGTTGTACCAAAACTTGGATTTGCTTATGAGATTCAAACAAAATTAAGGAAATACCTTCATAGGAATCTATACAATGAGTAAGTAACTATCACTTATGAAAAACCTAAGGAAGAGCCTCATGTTCCTCTTAAAGTAGAGCTTTTAGATCCTAATTTTATGCTATTTAGCCCCTTCAATTATTTATTATTACCTATCAGAAGACTTTCTGCAGAAAGAAGGGAATATTATTATAGGATGATGGGTCATTTTTACAAAGATGACAACACTTGAAACTATGCAATATGCCTAGCTAGGGGTGTAAAACAATATAGCTTGTTGGGTTGGAAACCAATAGTTATCTTTAATATTTGCTTTTTATTTCTGTTAGTGTGTGATAACATGATTATTACCTCTGTAAAGATTGTGTTCTTATGTTTAAATTAGTGTTTGTGCCAAGTAAAGCCTTTGGGATGATTTGCATGATGAGTAGAATTGATACGGTGCAAAACCATAAACTTTCATGTCCAGTGCGGAATTTTTGTGATTTTACTGGTATGTATTTTTTAAGCTGAACTTTTACACAGTATTTATATATAAATTACTCAGGTCTTTGTAATTCTGAAGAATTTGTGGAGTCACATAATTATAGGTTCATTACAGTTTACTACAGACTGTTCTGTTTCAGTCATATTCTATTTTTGCATGTGTAGTTCGCTTGTTTTGATGATGCTATGGATTGTATCGGGGGGGGGGGTATAATCCATGGAGGATTTAAGATACAGTAACCTATGCTAACATAAAATAATATTCAATATGAACAACACCTTAAAGTATTTGATATGTTGCTTATACTAACGAATCTTATGAAGTTTTGTTGAGTTTTATGTGATTGAAGTTTTCAAGTTTTGGGTATTGTCCCGATGGACAGAGGATTGAGGAGTAGCAAAAGCCTAAGCTTGGGGATGCGCAAATCACCCCAAGGTAATGTTCTAGGAAGACTCAAGCATCTAAGCTTGGGGATGCCGCAGAAGGCATCCCCTCTTTTCGTATCAATCCATCGGTATGTTACTTGGACCTATATTTTCATTCGTCACATGATATGTGTTTTCCTTGGAGTGTCGTTTGCTTTTATTTTCTTTTAATTTAAGTATACCGTAATCATTGTTTTCTGGACAGGCATATTTGAGAGAGATACCACATCATCAATTTTGTTTAGAATACTCTATGTGCTTCACTTATATCTTTTGAGCTTAGCAGTTTCTCTAGTACTTCACTTATATATTTTTGAGCATGGTGGCATGTAGATTTTATAGAAATATTATGCTCTCGTTCTTCACTTATATTTGTTTGAGAGATGGAAAAATAGTGATGGTAATTTTCACGGGTCATAAGACTAGATAAAAAATAATGAGCATCCAATGAATGATGATAAGAACCATCATCCAACACATATAGAGAAATTGTGGGTTAATGATATTGATGTGGTGATATGAAAAATGTGTGACTGCATTATTATTAATTCAGATAGGTGTTGATATTAATAGATTTTAAACTTCTTGTTCATCTAAAAAAATTTAAAAGGCATGGTGATGATGTGTGAGCATTTCTATTTCTCGTTGAAAACCTTGTGTTGTTTTGAGTCGGAGTCGCGCGATGGTTAATTCCTACCAACCCTCTCCCTTGGGGAACGTGAGTAGTAATTTGATTTTTGATAAAAGTAATAAAACTTTGCAATAAGTATATGATTTCTTCATGACTAATGTGAGTCCATGGACATACACAATCTCACCTCCTCATATTTACTAGCCTCTTCGGTACCATGCATCGCCCATTCTCACCTTTAGGATTGGTGCAACTTCCGCCGGTGCATCCAAACCCCTTGACATGACACGCTCTGTTGCACATAAACCTTTTTATATCCTCCACAAAACAGCCACCATACCTACCTATCATGGCATTTCCATACCCATTCCAAGATATATTGCCATGTAAATGCCATCATCACTTCACATGACTAGTTCGTTCATCATCATAATGCTTTGCATGATCATATAGAGCTGGCATAGTATTTGTGGCAATGCCACCATTCATCATGTTTTTGAATACATGTCACGCTAAATATTTGCACATCCCGGTACACTGCCAGAGGCATTCATTCAGAGTCATATCATCCTATCAATTTTTATGATGAGTTATAAGTAAATAAAAGTGTGATGATCATCATTATTAGAGAAGTATCCCTATGAGGAAATAAAAATGGGGGGAGGCAAATGATCCCACCATAATAGAAAACGAGATAAAAGGAGAGAAGGAACTTTGCTACTATCGTTTACCACACTTGTGCCTCAAAGTGGAACCTTGTTCTAGTGGAATCACTTATTCATAAACTTGGCTTGTATATTTCGATGACGGGCATACGCAAATGCTCGAGGTCTTCATGAGCAAGAAAGTTGGATGCACACCCCACTTAGCTTCAGTGGAGCTTTCATACACTTATAGCTCTTGTGCATCGTTTGCATGACAATCCCTACTCCCCACATTGATATCTATCGGCGAGCATCTCCATAGCTCGTTGCTAGGCTAGTTGATGTGAGTCTATCTTCTCCAGTTTTATCCCTTTGAAAACTACCACCATATCCTATTCCACCTTTATGGTATGTCAAATGGTTCACGATCATGTATTGCGTGAAGAATAAAAAGTTGATGCATATTGAAAAACTACGATCCAACTGCGTGACTTTAACACCGTGGTTCTTGACATATGTATTAATGTGGCCAATATGGAGCCATGCCTTGATAATATAATAAAGATGGATGGGGGTAAAACAATCTTTGAGGTTCGTATACTTTGAAAGATTAATAATTTGCTGCTTATACTTATAAGTATTGTTATGTTAATTTTTTTTTAATTTATCATTTCTCAATGAGCATACATGCATAAGGTTACATCATGGAGAACACATCACATAAAAAATATGTTTTTACCATTTACCTACTCGAGGACGAGTAGGAATTAAGCTTGGGGATGCTTGATATGTCTCAAGAGTATCTATATTTTTTGATTCTTCCATGCTGATATATTATCATTATAGTATGCTTTGGGGTATTTATTTACTGTTTTATATTATTTTTAAGCACTAACCTATTGATTGAGTGCCCATTGCGAGTTGTTGTTTTATACGTGTTTTCACTTTGCAGGTTTTCCATACCAAACAAGGTTCAATTGCCCTAAAAAAAATTGATGATTTTTGTGGACCAAAATAAGACCAACGATCATCGGAAGGAGGCTCGATGCCTCACGAGGGGACCACAAGCTAACAAGGCGCGACCAAGGGGGGCTGATAGCTTGTGCCTCACTCGTGGCCCTCTTATCTCCGTTCTTTGGCTTATAAGTTCTCATGTACCCTAAAAACATCAAAGGGAGTCCCGAAACACTTTTTACGCTGCGGCAAGTGTGTGTTCCAACATGAGGCCATCTGGAGCTCCGTTCCGGCACACTGGCGGAGGGAGGATGAATCACGAAGGGCCTCTTCATCAACCTTGCTGTCGTCACGATGATGTGTGAGTGGTTCATCACAGACCTACTGGTCCATTGTCAGTACCTAGATGGCAATCTCTCTCTTTGATCTTCAATACAATGATCATCACATCTTTTCTTTGATCTATATTATGTAATTCCTTCTGTGTGGTGTGTTTGTTGGGATCCGATCAATTGTGGTTCATGTTCAAATTATTCATGATAAACATTTGAGTCACCTCTAAATATTTATATGATTCTCATGTGCATGATTATGATAGCTTCATAATTCTCTCCGATCTATTGAAATAGTTTGGACAACTAGATCGATATTTCTTTGGTGAGAGAGGTGCATTGTGGTAAGTTCAACCTGGCAAATTTCTATATCCGAGTGATAGAAGAGGACAAGATGCATCTTTGTGGTGCTGCTACTAAGGATAAAACAATGGGGTTTATTCATATTGCCCGAGTTTACTTTGTCTACATCATGTCATCTTGCTCTATGCATTACTTCGTTTGTCACGAACTTAATATGTTGAGAGGCAAGAACAGAAGCGCTCTTGAAGTGAAGTAATAGTAATAGGTGCATACATGAGTCAGCCTATTTGTTTATGGATATGATTCCTATATACATATGATCTCTGTCGTGAATATCGCATAACTATCCGCTTTTCTGTCAATTGCCCAACAGTAATTTGTTTACCCACAGTATGCTATTTTTCCATGAGAGATGCCATTAGGGAAAGCTATGGCCCCCGGGTCTATTCACAACACATTGATAAATAATTCATTAACTTGCTGTTATCTACTTCTTTTTATTTTATCTTGCTATGTACAATTATCTACACACCTCACTTGCTTGCAAATAACAAGACAAGAGGATTGACAACCCTCTTTCCCACGTTGGGTGCAAGTTGTTTGTTCTTTTGTGTGCAACAGCTGAAGACGGTTGTGGTTGATATTCCTATGGGTTCGATAAACCTTGGTTTCATAACTGAGGGAAATACTTGCCCAGTTTGTGCTGCGATAACCCGTTCCTCTTCACGGAAACTCAACACAGGTCACGAGTATCAGCGAGCTAGCCTTGAGAATTATGGATGTTAGAGGCGTCTCTAAGGAGTCAACCTCTTGACATTCCTCTCCTTGACGTTCACCTTCCTCCCCCTTGTCGTATTTGGGGATGGGTGTATTCACGTTGGTGCTTATTGGGCATCCTAGATGAAAACATCATGTTGGGGCTTGTGGCTATAACATCTGGAGATTTTCTGCCCTGCTTGGATCTAGATCTCCAACCCGCGTTTTCTACCAGGACCTCTGCACGTGCATGTTCTCATCCCTGCAAGACCAATACAATTCACACATCGATAAAACAACAACAACAAGAAATAAAAAATTAGGTGAAAAAGGATCGAGGTACTCACTCCTCTTCCCCGCGGTCGCTGAGCTTGGTAGAATCCCAGTAGGCCTCAACCTCAACGCCGGAGGCAGATAGAGGTGGAGGTGGTGCCCTCGCACGCTTCGCCATGGAGGAAGTTTCTTCTTCTTCCACAATTTGTGGAGTCGCTTGCCCAGAAGATGGGCAGTGAGGTGTCTGCTGTTGAGAACCTACCACTAGGAAGTTGGTTGTCGGGTGGGTGTTTGCCGAAGGACACTAACGGTCGACTCAACACCTATAGGCTCGCTGCCTGCCGGATCAGTGTGCCCCACCTTCTTCCTGGCAGACTTCTTTAAGACGGTGCCCCTGTTGCGGATAGGAGGAGCAGTGGATCTTCCTCCTCCTTCTATTCATCCTGCACACATCCCTCGACAAATTCTTCTTCTTCATCATGCCCTTCGGCATGTTCTTGTGCATCAACATGCTCGTTGGCAGGCTCGTCGGCATGCTCTCCCTAATCGAGGTTGTTGGCTACAACATGGGACTGAGCTGACTTCCGTGCTTCTTCCACCCTCACGGTGATGAACTATTCCTCATCATCCTTGGTGGGATGGACCATGTTGTCCTCCTTCCTGACTGCCCTCTGTTCGAGATTGTCACTCCATTCGGCCACCTCATCATCAATGGGAACCCTCCACTCTCCCTGGATACCCGTTTCATTGCATGCCGGCATCATGGCGATGATGGAGTCCTTGGCGGTGTTGTTGCATAGAGAAATGATGATTGCCGACAAGGTACATTCACACCCCCTGTTGAAGAGCTGCCAGACCAGGGCGTAGTGCTACATGACCGTCGAGTTATGCTCGAGGCTGGGGAGCAACCACATCGTGTTGGTGGGGTTATGGTACTACCAAGCTCGTCGGCCTCCTCTATGTTGTACGGAAGTTATTCAGCGGCGAAGGGAGTTCGCCCCAACCATCCAGATGGTCAGGTCGGCATTCCCGAGCTTCAAGATCCTGTCACAAGCAATATTGAGCTTGCTGTCATGAGGACTTAGCTTGATCTAGCAAGGGTTCCTCTCGATCTTCTCGGTCCTCAGAGTGCAGTAGTCCGGGAAGCCCGCTTGCTTGATCCAGCACCATTCTGCTCTCCATTGAGGCCACTTCATGTGCAGCTTGTCATCAAAGTACAACTTATTCATCCCCGTCCTTGGGATCGAGGTGGCGTTGTCGAAGATGGCATATGCCTTATAGATGTGTGTGTGGGGGGGTGAATGAGTGGTGGAAAAGGGGGACATTGGGAACAATCCCCACAAAGTTCCCACATAGTTGCGTAAAAATGGACATGCAAGTGACAACATTGGGGGCAAAGTCTAGCAACTTGAACCCATAGATCTACATCAAGGCATCTAAGAACTATGAGAAGGGGGGTTAGAGCCCATAGTAAAATTACCTAGTGAAGAAGAAAAACTTGTTGTGGGACGGAGAGATGGTTCTGAGAAGCACCTCCATGGCATCTTGGTCCTTGGTATTCTTAGACTAGACGTAGGTGTACCAGCGGGTGAGCTCTGCAGGATGCAAAACCGGCAAGAAGACGATGTTTTCCCACGACATCTTGGCCGCGAAGGCCTTCCTATTATCCTTCTCTGGGCCGCCTCTCTTTGGGACCATGGATGCCGGGAGGAGGGCTGGTTGACAAAGAGTGCTAGATGGAGTGCTGCGATGGTGGAGAGCTCGATGCTACGCGAGGAAGAAGAAGAAGCGGGATGCGCGGGGTTGGGTAGCTAGCAAAGGAAAGGGTAAGTTGATCTCGGTTCCCATGATTGTCCTTTTATGCGGAAGGCTGCGGCAGGGGGGCTGGCACCTTACTAGCTGACATGGTCGCGCCTTTTCAGGCGCATGACCGCGATGGGCCGTTTTACTCCATCACTCCCACACCCCGCATTTATGCGCCATCATGTGCGTGCAGTAGAAACCATCATCATGACAGTTATTCTTTGCTACGTGTGTATGTGCATGCTTTTGGGCCTAGCCCAATAATGCGTGACACGCATGTATGGCCTAGGCTCAAGGGCCCCGTGTCAGTGTATTAAACAACAGTGTTTATACCCCTCACTTATGCACACATAGTAGTAGCCTTCCTGTCAGCAAGGGACTGTCGGAGGATGACCCTCAACAACACTCAAAACCATGAAGAAGAGCTCCACGCAAATCATCGAGATGTACTGGAGATCAAGACTCAAGATGCCGGAGAACTACACACTGATAAGCTCCGGCCTGACAAGCTCAAGACCGACAAGCTCCTTCCCCCCGCTCCACTATGGTAGGTGTTTAGGCGAGGCTTGTCGGACATGTGGTGACTATCACTAAAGCAGTAACTTTATTGACACATGTCCCAGTGACTTGTCAAAGCAATAGAAGGTAGTTGAGCAGGTGGTATGGGCGAGGACTAGTTTACCTTGTCGGCAACCCTCCTCAGCTTGACACCTAACAGAGCATTAAATGGTCCTTGTCCTATGCCGTCAGGGTTAGGTATAGAACATTGTATCATGCATCATGAGTTTGACGACTGTTGTTGGCACTATTTATCCAATTTATTTACCATATTCCACCATGGTTGGCCCTTTCATCTATAAAATAAGGCCCATGGCAACCTTTACAAAGGTCAAAACCCTATCCAATTACAATATGTAGCTACACTTCATGCGCACTTTCCCGACAAGGTGCGCTCTCTTGTAATTTGGGCACTCACAAATAATCCACCAAAAGCAGGGGTAGGGTTTTACACCTCATAGTGGCCCGAACCTAGGTAAAGTTGTGTGTTTCATTGCTGGATCTGCTCTTTGTGCGTTCTGACTCCGACAACTGAACTACCAAGGGGCCTTGATGGTCCCGAAGATTGTAGTACACTGACATTTCTTAACTGAGGGAAATACTTATAACTACTTTACTACATCATCCTTCCTCTTTGGGGAAAATGGTGAGAAATTGAGGATGCCAACTTGCAAGAAAATCGAGGGGAGAGAGTCATATTATGTCTATGGAGATATGACACATCTCCAATGTATCTATAATTTTTTATTGTGTCATGCTACTTTTATATCAATCTTAAATATTTTAGAGGCCATTTTATATCATTTTTGGGAACTAACCTATTAACCTAGTGCCCAGTGCCAGTTCCTATTTTTTGCTTGTTTTTTCACTTCCAGAAAATCAATACCAAGCGAAGTCCAAACACGATGGAACTTTACGATGATTTTCTAGACCACAATGGAATCTAGAAGGTTTGGGAGGACTCCATAAGACTTACGGGAGAGCCATGAGCTCACAGGGTGCGCCCCTGAGCTCCTGACTCCCACACAACTCCACCTAACCTAATTCCACTTCTATATACTCTCAGAAATTTTAAAAACATCAAAGGGAGCCCTGAAACACTTTTCCCACCGTCACAAGTATCTAATCAGCTATGATCCCATCTAGAGACCTTTTCCACTACTCTAACGGAGGAGGAATCGATCACAAATGCGATCTATATTAACCTTGCTGCCTCCATGATGATATGTGAATAGTTCACCATAGACCTAAAGATCCATAGCTAGTATCTCTCTATGATCTTCAGTACCATGTTCTCCTTGATCTTCTTGGAGATCTATCTGATCCAATCTTCTTTTGTGGTGTGTTTGTTGGGATTCGATGGATTGTGGGTTTAGGATTAGATTATTCATTGAAACTAATTGAGTCTTTTCTGAATTTTATTACGCATGATTATTATAGCCATGTATGCTTTCCGATCTATGAGTCTTCTTTGGCCAATTTGATGAGTAGATCTTCATGGGGAGTGGTGCATAGTTGTAGGTTCAATCTTGTGGTGTCCTCACGTAGTGATAGAAGGGGTAGCGAGGCACTTGTTTGTATTGCTACTAAGGACAAAACGATGGGATCTGAACATGTTAGTTGTCATATGTTGTCTACATCATGTCATCTTACTTCATGCATTACTTTGTTTGTTATGAATTTAATACCTAGATATGCAAGCATAGAAGCACTCTCGAAGTGGAGTAATAGTAGTAGATGGAGAATAGTTTCGGTCAACTTGTCGCGGACGTGATGTCTATGTACATGATCATTGCCATGAATAACAACATAACTATGCGCTTTTCTATTAATTGCCCAACAGTAATTTGTTTACCCACCGTATGCCTCTAGTGCAAACTATGGCCCCAGGTCTATTCAACATATTGATCTAAGCTCTATTTACTTGCTACAATTTATTTACCTATTATTTACTTTGCATTTTATGTACCAATTGTTACGTCTCCAATGTATCGATAATTTATGAAGTATTGATGCCATATTTTCCTATGTTTACAATACTTTTTATGGTTTTGCTGCACTTTATATGATTTATTTAGAACTAACTCGGATTGACACTATATTTAGCAGAATTACCATCATGTTGATTTTATGTGTAGAAAATAAAAGTTCACGAAATTCCCTTAAACTTTTTTATGATTTTTCTAGGGAAAATGAGAAATACCAGAGCGAGAACCACTAGAGGGGAGCCACCTGTGGGCCACAAGCCAATACGGCATTCCCATCCCGTGGGCACTACGTGTTAGCTTGTGGGCCCACATGGCTCCGGCTGATGTGATTCCAATGCTGAAAATTCCTGTAAATATAGAAACTCCTGAAATATAACCTAGAAATCCAGCTCCGCCGCCGCAACTCCGCCGTCCCAAAATATTTTTTTCTCTGTTTTAAACAATGAGCTCTGGCACCTGTGCAAATCCCTGCTTCCCTTAGCGAAGGAAGAATCTATTTAATTTTATGTTATTTACTTTAATGTTATTTAGTTTTCATGTTGAGTCGACTTCCTATTCCAACCTCAATCTATTAGTTGACAAGGATCATGTGGTGGGGAAAGATCCAAACACATATATCCAATCAAATATAGTTGACCATGATTAATTATTGTTGACAATAATCGTCATGATAAGTACATTGGGAGGCGAAACATTAAGCCCCTATATTTGTGTGTGTTCGATGGGTGTTGCTTGTTCTATGCTTTGTGTATTAGCAATCATATAAGACTAAGAGCAAAGGTTGTTATGTTTCAAGAGAATGCATTGTTTGAGCTATGATATGTGAATTGATTGCTACTCTATCATAATGAATTTCATGAGAAAAGTTGATGTTAATGATGCTAGAACAAGTGACTGAATTATCATTGATCAAAATTATACACTATGCTATCACTCACACTTCATAAATTATTTCTTTTACCATTTAGCTACTCGAGGATGAGTAGGAATTTAGCTTGGGAATGCTGATACGTCTCCATCGTATCAATAATTATGAAGTATTCATGCCATATTTTCCCATGTTTAAAATACTTATATATGGTTTAGATGCACTTTATATGATTTATTTAGAACTAACTCGGACTAACACTGCTTTTTGCAGAATTACCATGGTGTTGTTTTTTGTACAGAAAATAAAAGTTCTCAGAATTTCCCAAACTTTTTTTTGCTTTTTCTATGGAAAATAAGAAAACCCGTAGTGAAGAACCACTGTAGGGGATCCACTTATGGGATCCAAGACAACACGGTGCGCCCACTCATGTCTACTATGCAACTTTATTCTTGCAGACGTTGTTGGGCCTCTGAGTGCAGAGTTTTGTAGGGCAGGAGCAAATTTCCCTCAAGTGGATGACCTAAGGTTTATCAATCCATGGTAGGTGTAGGATGAAGATGGTCTCTCTCAAACAACCCTGCAATCAAATACAAGAAATCTCTTGTGTCCCCAATGCACCCAATACAATGGCAAATTGTATAGGTGCACTAGTTCGGCGAAGGGATGGTGATACAAGTGCAATATGGATGATAGATATAGCTTTTTGTAATCTAAAAATATAAAAAACATCAAGGTAGCAAGTGGAAAACGTCAAGAAAAACAATATATTAATGCTTAAAACCAAGGCCTAGGGTTCATACTTTCACTAGTGCAATGTGTCAACAAAGCTAACATAGTTGAATCATATGATTATCCCTCAACGTGCAACAAAGAATCACTCCAAAGTTCCTATCTAGCAGAGAACATAAGATGAAATTGGTGTAGGTAGTACAACCACCTCAAATTTATTCTTCCTGATCAATCTTTTGAGCTATTCCTATAAGTGTCACAAACAGCCCTAGTGTTCGTACTAAATAACACCAATGATACATATCAATCAACCCTAATGTCACCTAGATACTCAAATGTGACCTCAAGTATCAGTGGATAAATTATGCGACGTGCATCAAACACTTTCAGATCTATCATATTCAATCCAACACAAAGAACTTCAAGGAGCACCATAAGATTTCTATCGGAGAAAGCAGTATGAAAACGGGCAAACAACCCCTATGCATAGATCCGCAAGGCCACCGAATTCCGTAAGTTGATGCCATAACATATATCTAGTAAATCACTAGAATACCCCATTGTCACTATCTGTATCCGCATGCAAGACATACATCAAGTGTTCTCAAACCAAAATATTCAGTCCAACATAATGAGATGTCAAAGGGAAAGATTCAATTCATCACAACAAGATAGCAAGGGAAGAACACCATATGATCCAACTATATTAACAAAGCTCGTGATACATCACGATTGTGCCATATGAAGAACACGAAAGATAGATAGAGAGATTGAACATATAGCTACCAGTACATATCCTAAGCCCCAAGGGTGAACTACTCCCTCCTGGTCATGGCCTCCGCCGGGATGATGAAGATGGCCATCGAAGATGATTTCCCCCCCTTCGGCAGGGCACTAGAAAGGCTCCAGATGGGTTTTTCATCAATACAGAGAGTTGTGGCGGCGAAGCGGAAGTTATGTGTTTATTTTTGACGGTTTATGTATATATAGGATTTTTTGGCATTGGAATCATGGTAAAAGAAGCCACATGGGCTCCACAAACCATCAGGGCGTGCCAGGGGGTGACCACGCCCTGTTGGCTTGTGGCCCACAGGTGGCTCCCCTCCGGTTGTTCTTCACTAATGTATTTCTTTTTTATCTTCAAAAAATCATAAAAATATTTCGAGCGATTTCGAGGACTTTTATTTTCTGCACAAAAACAACACGACGACAATTCTGCTGAAAACAACGTCGGTGCGGGTTAGTTCTAAATATATCATATAAAGTGCATCAAAACCAAATAAAAGTATTGTAAACATAGGCACACATGGAATGAATACTTCATAAATTATTGATATATTGGAGACATATCAACATCCCCAAGATTAATTCCTACTCGTCCTCAAGTAGGTAAATCTAAAAGAAATAATTTATGAAGTGTGAATGCTAGCATAGCATATAAGTTTTATTAATGATAATTTCTGTCATATTTTCTACCATCATAACCAGCAACCTTTTCATAAAAAATATCTTGGTTGAGTAGCAATCAATTCACATGTCATGGTTCAAACAATGCATTCTCTTGAAACTTAACAACCGATGTTCTTAGTCACCAAATAACTTCAATGCATCATCAAGTCTAAGTAAGAGCTCCACATACTCAAATATTATATTGTGACATCCTCGACTTTTTCTACAGTGATGATTGTAATTAAGTGACAGTGATCCTGCGCTAATGATGCCACATCATCATTAATTATATCAATGTTCTCATGATGGTTGAAACCGAATCAAAATTGGAAGCTTCGAGATTAAGTCAAACGTGAAAAGATTTCGGTTGTTGAAATAAAAATGTCAGAGAAGTTATAAAGATTACCTAGCGAAGTATAAAAATGAATCAGTCACTTTTGGGATTATTGATAAACCCAATATATTTAAGAGAGGAGCTTTAAATAAAATAAGTAAAGAAATATAGTAAATGAAAAGAAATAAATAAAAAGAAAGAATTAAAAGTATATATAATAAATTATAAAATAAAATAAATTGAATTGAATAATAACAAGAATAAGAATTAATAATAAAAAGAAAGTATTTAAAAAAAGCAAAACACCACCACCCCTCGCCGAGCTGGGCCAAGAGGCCCAACTGGCCAGCCCCAACCGCCCCCACCACCGAACCCTAATCCCCCGAGCCACGCCCCTGCCCGTTCCCTCGTGCCGCCACCGCTACCGGTGAGGGGAACCTCCCCGCGTTCCCCCCGCCATCGAGCCCCCCGCCCCTCGAGAGCTCCCCCACCCCCAAATCGCCACCAACCCACCGACACACCCGAGCCCCCCACCTATCACGCAACCGGAGGCCCCCTCCTCTCGGTCCTCTCCCCCCCGTCGTCCCTCTCCCTCTCCTGCTAACTCCCAGACCGAGCCACCTCATCCGCTCGTTCCCTCTCCTCCCCACGAGGACCCCTCCTCCCCTCGGTTACACTCCCTTCTCTCCCCCACGACCGAGACAGCCCCTAGATCCCTTCCCACCTCGCATCCTCTAAGGGACCGAGCCCCTTCCCACAGTTCCTCTCCCCTACACCCGTCGGTCTCCCTCCCAGATCCCCACCAAGCTCAGACCCTCCCCTACGCTCCTCCCGCCGCCTCCCCCCTCCGGCTCCCTCCCGAGCCCCAGTCCTTGGAGCCCCGTCGACCAGCCCTCCCGGTTCCCCCGTCGGCCGAGGCACCCCTTGGTCACCCCGTCGGCCGAGATCCTCCTCGTCACGCCGGCCAGACCCCTCCGGGAGGCCTCTCCGGCAACGACCATCCTCACCGACATCACCACCACCGCGCCACCACCGTCACCACCTCGTCTTCCTCCTCGTTGTCACCTCCACCTCACGAGAACTCCGGCTTCACCCGGCCATCTCGTCAACGTCGGTGAGTCCATCCTCGGGCTCCTCCCACCATCTTGTTCTCCTCGCCATTCCGGTTCCGTTCCGGCAAACGGGGCTTCGATCCGTCGACGGTAGAGACTGGTAGGAAGGATTGAATATTTTGTTCTTCTATGTTGAGTTAGCAGAGAGAACGTTGTGTTGTCTCTTCTGTTAACAGAGATAGTTGTGAGAGAGATGAGAGTTTGGAAAGAAATAAAAACAAATGATGTATTCCATATCTACGTATGTATGTATTTGATGCCCGCATTTATGTATGTATTGGCGTATATTGGTATGTGGAGGAATACGATATTTGTATGGTTATGTATGTGTGAATAAAAATATGTTTTTGGCCTAAAGCCACTTACCGGTGGGGCCAACGCACCCCGCTGTCTATGACACGGGGGGCCGCACGCGATAATTGAGAAAAGTGAAAATAAAAATGTAAAAATAAAAATAATGTTAATGTTTTTATTAAATAAATAAATAGATATATTAGTTAAATTAATTAATTGGATAATTAGAATAATTAGAGTATGACACATGGGTCCCCCACTAAATTAATCTGAATAATTAGTATTTAATCTTAATTAAAACTTGTGCCTATGACGTTCGGGACCCACTGGTCAGTTGACGAGTCAAATGTTGATGTCAGCATGACATCATGCTGATGTCATAATAGCTTTTTATTAAATTATTTAAATCTGTTTTTAATTCCTAATTATTGAATAAAACTTTAAAAATTAATATTAAATAATCCGTAAGTCGGATCAGAATATTTTCAACATGAAAGTTGATCAACAGAACGAGGCGAACCCGGATACACGGTCCATTCGTCTGTCACGCGTCCCTAGCATAGAAAACATGGAACATTTCCATCGTTTTCCATCTGTCCGGTAGTAGCCCGAGACCAGGAAAATATCGTCAGATATTCTTCCGACCCGTCTATGACGGATGTTGCTGCGTTAGCTCATGTCTAGCCTGCATCTTGCCATGTCATGCATTGTGTTGCACGGTTGCTATTATTTATTGTTTCTTCCCCCTCTTCTTACCGGTAGTCCCCGAGACTGACGCTGCTGTTGAGTACATCTACGACCCTGCCGATCAGTCCTTTTCCATAGAGCAGCAAGGCAAGCAAACCCCCCTTGATCATTCCTATATCGCCTATGTCTTTCTTCCTACTGCTTGCATTAGTATTTTGCTACTGTTGTAGTTAGCTCCTATATCTGATGCATAGCCTATTTTTGATGAACTGCTACTTTCAGTCCTGTAATTTAAATCTGCTTAGTATAGGTGGAGCAGTCATCCCCTCTGACCCCGTAGTACAGTTGCCCCGCTTGTTTTCAAATCTCGATCTCTGATCGATGAGCCAGACCCGACACAACACATACACCCCCTTCGTTGTACGAGCTATAGAGATACTATCGGGTACCGAGGGTGGCACCTCGCTAAGTACTCCTGATGATATCTCTGTAGTATAGCTAGTCGGTCGTGGTTATCGAGGGTGATTCCTCTTTCACCATTCCCGACGATGCCTCTGTCGTACAACCTCTCAAGTGTGGGACCCTCGAGGGTGATTCCTCTAAGCCCACCTTGATGGATACATCGTTCGGAATCCAACGAGGGTGATACCTCAGATTCCCCCCGATGTTACAACCACACAGTTACTCGACCATGTTACTGGGATCATTGGTGATTAGTTGTAAGATGGGTGGATTCCCGTGAGACTGTGCTGTTGGCCTAATTAAAATGTTAATGCATTTGGGTATTTGATCTAGGTTGGTCGGAGACCTTTTCGCACTAACCGGCTACGTGGGAAGAATTATGGGTACTCGGCATCGCAGTATCAGCCGAAGCTTTCCAGATGTCAGCAATCATAGTGGCGTGCGCCCGAGTGGTCCCGAGATGCATTGCGCTTGTGATTAAGGGCGCTTAGGATTTAGACCGGCGGGCTGACTTCTCTGATTAGTCTTAGGTGGGGCTGCGACGTGTCGATATTCTAAGGCCGGGCAGGACCCAGAAAAGTATGTCCGGCCAAGGTGTTATCGAGCGTGACGGGACATGTGGTGCACCCGTGTAGGGATGAAAATTAACTATTCGAATAGCCGTTTCCACGGTTATAGGACGACTTGGAGTTGTGCCCTGATCTTATACAACTACAATTGTTACTTAACTGGAATTAGTTTGCCTCGGGATTGCTTCCTCGCACGGAGTCGAGGGAGGATCTTTAGGCGTGACCTCACTTTAATATCGCTGCAACAATATGACTATTATTGTTTTACCCCCTGTTCTACTCTCGTCTATTGCTGCAAGACCCTGAAGATGCTAGTCTTCGATAGGACTAGGCCTTCTCTCTTTATTCTCGCATTGCTGCAGTCAGTCCACATATAACCCGCCCTCCTTTGATACTGATGCATACTTAGAATAGTTCTGATGTAAGTCTTGCGAGTACTTTGGATGAGTACTCACCGCTGCTTTGCTCCCCCCGTGTCCCCTTGTTCCGTTGCTGCGACTAGATGATGGAGCCCAGGAGTGGAGTTTTCCTGCCGATGTCTGCCATCCCGATGGTGTCTTCTTCATGGAGGTCGCTGAAGACCAGGAGTAGTTTAGGAGGTTCCCAGGCAGGAGGCCTCGCCTCGTTCGATCGTGTTCCTTTTGTGCTAGCCTTCTCTAAGGCACCCCATGTTTTATGTCTGTACTCAGATATTGTTGCTTCCGCTGACTCGTGTGTTTATCGATCTTCTGTATTCTAGCCCTCGAGGCCCCTGGCTTGTAATATGAAGCTGATGTTTTTTTATTTGTGTCTAGAGTTGTGTTGTGATATCTTCCCGTGGGTCCTTGGGTTTGATCATACGCATTTGCGTGTATGATTAGCGTACGATTAAACCGAGGGCGTCACAAGTTGGTATCAGAGCCGACTGCCTGTAGGTAGCCCCCCTTTCCAACTCCTTGGCCGAAGTTTGGTCCAGTGTTTGAAAAACTTTACTAACACTGATGTTGTGGCTTACGGGCCCACATCTCAATTGGGTGGTATTAGTATCTTTTACTCCTTTTCTACACTCTGGGCTCTACTCTCCCTTCTCTTTCGGGTTAAAGAATTTACTAACTCTAACATTAGGTTCTCGTAAATAGTTCGTCCCGGAGAGCCCCGTATTCCAGACGATGGCTTGATCTGTCAGAGGACTCCGATGATACTCTCCGATGTTTTCTCTCGAGAACTTGTGCTCATGCTCTTGCGATTTCCCTTCCTCCGTCAACCACTATGGATGACTACATACAAATGTCGTTCATACTTTCTTCTCCAATTGCTCTTATTTTACGAGAGGCAACGAATTTTCTTATCGGGGATTCGTCCATCATCGGTTGTCATGGGTTTCAAGAGTTCTTCGAATTACTATTTGTTCTTTCGGAATCCCCTGTAGCCTATTGCTCTTGACTTTTCTCACCTGCTTGCATTATGGTTAAATCCATATGTCTAGCAGCATTCATTATAATCCTTTGTGATTTTCCTCTGATCTTATTGATTCTACCTTTTGTGAATGCACACAATCATGTGCAGATACTCATGAATTATCTTCCGGCTCAGACGTCCTTCTAGACAGAGCTGGTTTTGGACAGATCATCTGTGGTGGTTGTCCATCCAAGTCCATTCAACTCACTGGTATTTGACCAGAGCATCTGTTTATGATACACCAATCTGGAAATCTTAATTCCTTTGGTAACTAAGTATCAATATTTTTCAGATGTTCTCTAACCCGATGCATTGCATCCTATCTCCCTCTGATTGAGTACCGATACTCACATCAGATCATTTGTGGATTGCTAGACTCATTCTGAGTTATTATCCGACGGCATCCCTTTACATTCAATTTTTTTGTGATAGTGTTCCACTGATACATAATGTCATTGGTAAATTGTGACTTCTCCCTCTGATAAATTGTATCCTACACTTTTGTCGGCCATGCTCTGTTGTCAAGCATGTGTTAATTACTCTTGAAGTTTGTGGTATATGTTCCTAAGATGCCCCGATGGGTTGAACCTAGGCCTTCCTAAATAAATATGCCCCGAAGAGTTTTCACGAGTCTTACTCTTCTGGTGATATGCCGGATATTCTTTCAAAGCTACAACTTTATCAAAGGCGAGTAGTAAATGGAAGGTGATGCATTGATGAAGTGGGAGTCGACCTTGAACTTTGTGTTCATCCCCATGGAAACGACGTTGATCCGATCATAGAAACTTCTCGTATCAATGATCATTCATTCTGTGGTTTAAATCTGGTATCTGTGATCTTGTCCTTTGCAATCGTGGTTCCGACCATGTTGTCCTACCTTGATTTCATTCTCAGACGAGTCAAAGTAATTGTCTTCTTCAGATCAATACATCGGTTCGAGCTTTAATGATGATCTACCTCTAAGTATTATCCCTAGTACCCCGAAAATTATCACGGAGCTGCATAACTTCTTGTGAGCTCCTCATCAACTATGATATTTTCATTTATTCCAGTTTCCCCGTGTTTGAGTTGTTGGACACGCAAGTACATCGATAACTGAATCGAGTACGCATTGCGATTAAACAATTTTTTTTGTAATCTTCCTTGTTTACGAGTTTGTACTCGATCATGTCATTTCAAGCTGTTAGGCTACATCATCATTGTCATGTTGGAGCTCGACCATGCTATCTATACCCTTCATCCCTGGAACACAATTCCAACTATGCGTTAAGCTTTCATCGAGCTTTCCACATCTTGTTGGTTGTCTTGAAAGGCAATCTCAATTCTAAGCTAGCAATCTTACCTGTGATTCCGACAACCTCTTGCTTCATCATTCCCTTCCTTGATGTCGTCGTTGATCGATTAAATCTTCATGAAGCTTCTCGACAAATGTGTCGTGATCATCATCAGCATTCTGAGCTCTTACAGGGTATCAATCGAATGCATGTTGAGGAATACTATCCTTGCCCCTCGATGATTGTGAAATCATCGTCAACCTTATTGCCTTCCCTCCAAACACGACTTCATCTTGTTTTGCGTTGTCCCTTAAGTCCCTTGATATTCAGCTTACGTTATCTTCTACCTTGGAGCATTACTATCTGGTATGTCAAGAATGTCGTGGAATTTGCACACGTCTTAAGAATTCTTGATATAGTAATACTTCTCGCCATCACTAGTCATTTCTTGGTCCCGTGTTATTTCAAACCGGAATAGTGACAAGTGAATTTTCTTATGTGATCCCAATACTTCTGGGAACCCTCTTGCCTTGAGGTTAACAACTGATTGTTTCATTCTTAGTGTGTTGGGTGTTGACTCATCATTTTTTACACTAGTTGTGCTACTCCGTCCGTATTCCGAGTGCACCCTTCGACCAATGTTTAATTGTTGTTGTTCCCTCGAGCATACGACCTTTATACCAATTGTTTGGACAAAAACTATCTCGTTCATATTGTAATTTTGGAAATTCATCCCTATCATAATTTTGAGGGATTGTTGCTGAGCCCATTGGCCACACCCTCAAGTTCTCCATGGTTCGTGATGAAGCTCTTGAAAGCATTATCCTTGTGCCTAACTCATGGAGATTGTGCTTGATAACAGAAATGTATCCCCAAAGTTTACGTGCACTCTTTCCACCGTGAATATGTGAAAGTTTTGTTTCACTGCTTCTCGGGAAATACCAAATCATTCATGCATGTGCGAAGTGTTATATGTTATATGTTTTGAAGATTTGTTATCTTCACTTCATATAATTTCTCTTAGCACGTCAAGCCACTGACTCATTTGATCAAGGAAAAGAAGTTCCTTCATAAGAGCTAATCTAGACTTACACATGGAGCCTTGATATCCTCGATGATGTTTTCCAAATGAGAACTCGATTTCTTTTTGACGTAAGAATTCTATGTGGGCACGAATGTCTTGACATTGTGTTCATATGCCTTAAAGTCGAACTCATGATTCAAGGATTGCTTGTGTAGCTCGTATCATGAGAATCTTGCATCTTCATTTTTCTTCTCAGGCATCTTGAGTCTGAGGTATCCTCACACCAATCACATCTGAATCTCGGGCAGATATGATGGTTGGAACATTTTCCAATAATTATAACTTTGGTCCTAGGTAATCTGGTACAGTGATGTCTTGTCTGGCACACCAGGCCGAAGGACCGATTGTTATAAATTCTTCCATATGAAAGATTCGCCATCTTCCATGCGAAGAATATATGACTTATGTCATAAGTTGCTCCTCCTGAATCCTCTTTGTATACCCATAAGTTTGACCTTCATCTGATGACCATATCGATGCTACCTCGAAGCACGGATGTGCTACTTCAAATTTCAACAGGAACATTGAAAGCGCAATGCTAAATTGTTCCTGATCAGTTATCCAAACCAAATGGTATAGGTAAACATCATGGTCCCTCTTGCCTCTTTATCCAGATGGATAGGCACTTAATGACCTATCATGTATACCATATTCTATGTTTTCCTCGGGAATGGTATACTTTAAATTCTTTGTGTGAGTGAACACATTCTCATTCCCATTGGTTTGTTTGAACTTTCTTGTGGCATAACTTATCTAAGCAGTGTTAATTCCCTTCTTAGGTAAAATTCTCGGTATATAAATCTGTCAGTAAAACCCTGTTACTATTGTGGATAACATTCCGGTAGCCGCCGGTGGACGAGAACTTTGCCTATTGGTCCGCCTCGTTGTAACGAGCAGGAAGATGGTTCTATTCGTCCCCCGCCCTTGGTACCGATATGTTGTTCCAACATAACTGACAGGCTATCCTCTGACATGTCTTGATACCAAGACCATATAATATGTCACCCCTCTGTCTACTCTCGGCCCACATGGTGGACCCATAAACCAAAGTTCCACAGGATTGAAACCTGACTCTCCTGTACATCTTTGACTCCAAAGTATCCTTTACACTTGGCTTCGTATGAAATTCTCGAGCCACCGTTCAATGTACCGATCACTCTTCGGTCCGGATATTATCCAACATACTAAAGATCAAGTCCATATTTTTCATGACAATCTGAAGGCTGCTCACTCTCGTCAGATGAGTCGGTATGACCATCATCATCAAGATATGGTATATCAACTTGGCGTAAAGGCTTATCTTCACGTCACACCAATGAGAGGTGCACATTGTTTTGAGTTCAAGAGCAAGTTAGTTTCTCGCTATATTGGTCCTTTCACTGTTTTCGAAAGGCGAGGAAAAGTGGCTTAACAATTTGGAACTGCCGGCGAACCTTTCTTAGGTTCACCATGCCTTCCATGCTTCTCAGCTCCGTCGCTTCTTCAAGGATCCTATTCGAGCAGTGGATCATGGTATGCTTGAGCTGCAACAAGACCTCTCTTATAAAGAGCATCCGGTCCGCATTCTCGACCAAGCTGAACGTAAAACTCGTCGCAAAGTCACCAAGTTCCTTAAGGTGCAGTGGTCAAATCATTCTGAAGATGAAACCACTTGGGAATGCGAGGATCATCTTCGTGATGAATACCCCGAGCTCTTTCCTTCTACCTCTTAAATTCTCGGGACGAGGATTCTTGTTAGTAGGGGAGAATTGTGACATCCTCGACTTTTGCTACAGTGATGCTTGTAATTAAGCGACAGTGATCCCGCGCTAATGATGCCACGTCATCGTTAATTATATCAATGTTCTGATGTTGGTTGAAACCGAATCAAAATTCGAAGCTTCGAGATTAAGTCAAACGTGAAAAGATTTCGGTTGTTGAAATAAAAATGTCAGGGAAGTTATACAGATTACCTAGCGAAGTATAAAAATGAATCACGCACTTTTGGAATTATTGATAAACCTAATATATTTAAGAGAGGAGCTTTAAATAAAATAAGTAAAGAAATATAGTAAATTAAAAGAAATAAATAAAAAGAAAGAATTAAAAGTATATATAATAAATTATAAAAGAAAATAAATTGAATTGAATAATAACAAGAATTAGAATTAATAATAAAAAGAAAGTATTTAAAAAAAAGCAAAACACCCCCACCCGTGGCCGAGCTGGGCCAAGAGGCCCAACTGGCCAGGCCCCAACCGCCCCCACCACCGAACCATAATCCCCCGAGCCACGCCCCTGCCCGTTCCCTCCTACCGCCGCCGCTACCGACGAGGGGAACCTCCCCGCGTTCCCCCGCCCCATCGAGCCCCCCCTCGAGAGCTCCCCCCATCCCCAGATCGCCACCAACCCACCGACACACCCGGGCCCCCCACCTATCACGCAACCGGAGGCCCCCCTCCTCTCGGTCCTCTCCCCCCCCCATCATCCCTCTCCCTCTCGTGCTAACTCCCAGACCGAGCCACCTCATCCGCTCGTTCCCTCTCGTCCCCACGAGGACCCCTCCTCCCCTCGGTTACTCTCCCTTCTCTCCTCCATGACCGGGACAGCCCCCAGATCCCTCCCCACCTCGCATCCTCTAAGGGACCGAGCCCCTTCCCTCGGTTCCTCTCCCCTGCACCCGTCGGTCTCCCTCCCAGATCCCCACCGAGCTCAGCCCCTCCCCTGCGCTCCTCCCGCCGGCGCCCCCCCCCCCACTCCGGCTCCCTCCCGAGCCCCAGTCCCTAGAGCCCCGTCGACCGGCCCTCCCGGTTCCCCCGTCGGCCGAGGCACCCCTTGGTCACCCCGTCGGCCGAGCTCCTCCTCGTCACGCCGGCCGGACCCCTCCGGGAGGCCTCTCCGACAACGACCATCCTCACCGACATCACCACCACCGCGCCACCACCGTCACCCGCCTCGTCTTCCTCCTCGCTGTCACCTCCGCCTCACGAGAACTCCGGCTTCACCGGGCCCTCTCGTCAACGTCGGTGAGCCCATCCTCGGGCTCCTCCCACCATCTTGTTCTCCTCGCCGTTTCGGTTCCGTTCCGGCAAACGGGGCTTCGATCCGTCGACGGTAGAGACCGGTAGGAAGGATTGAAGATTTTGTTCTTCTATGTTGAGTTAGCACAGAGAACTCTGTGTTGTCTCTTCTATTAACACACAGAGTTGTGAGAGAGATGAGAGTTAGAAAGAAATAAAAACAAATGATGTATTCCGCATGTACGTATGTATGTATTTGATGTCCGTATTTATGTATGTATTGGTGTATATAGGTATGTGGAGGAATACGATATTTGTATGGTTATGTATCTGTGAGTAAAAATATGTTTTTGGCCTAAAGCCACTTACCGGTGGGGCCAACGCACCCCGCTGTCTATGACACGGGGGGGGGGGCACACGATAATTGAGAAAAGTGAAAATTAAAATATAAAAATAAAAATAATGTTTTTATTAAATAAATAAATAGATATATTAGTTAAATTAATTAATTGGAGAATTAGAATAATTAGAGTATGACATGTGGGTCCCCCACTAAATTAATCTGATTAATTAGTATTTAGTCTTAATTAAAACTTGTGCCTATGACGTTCGGGACCCATTGGTCAGTTGACGAGTCAACCATTGATGTCAGCATGACATCATGCTGATGTCATAATAGCTTTTTATTAAATTATTTAAATCTGTTTTTAATTCCTAATTATTGAATAAAACATTAAAAATTAATATTAAATAATCCGTAAGTCGGATCAGAATATTTTCAACATGAAAGTTGATCAGCAAAACGAGGCGAACCCGGATACACAGTCCATAGCATAGAAAACATGGAACATTTCCATCGTTTTCCATCTGTCCGGTGGTAGCCCGAGACCCAGAAAATATCGTCAGATATTCTTCCGACCCGTCTATGACGGATGTTGCTGCGTTAGCTTATGTCTAGCCTGCATCTTGCCATGTCATGCATTGTGTTGCACGGTTGCTATTATTTATTGTTTCTTCCCCCTCTTCTTACCGGTAGACCCCGAAACTGACGCTGCTGCCGGGTACATCTACGACCCTGCCGATTAGTCCTTTGCCATAGAGCAGCAAGGCAAGCAAACCCCCCTTGATCATTCCTATATCGCCGATGTCTTTCTTCCTACTGCTTGCATTAGTATTTTGCTACTGTTGTAGTTAGCTCCTATATCTGATGCATAGCCTATTTTTGATGAACTTCTACTTTCAGTCCTGTACTTTAAATCTTCTTAGTATAGGTGGAGGAGTCATCCCCTCTGACCCCGTAGTCCAGTTGCCCCGCTTGTTTTCAAATCTCGATCTCTGATCGACGAGCCACACCCGACACAGCACATACACCCCCTTCGTTGTACGACGCTATAGAGATACTATCGGGTACCGAGGGTGACACCTCGCTAAGTACTCCTGATGATATCTCTGTAATATAGCTAGTCGGTCGTGGTTATCGAGGGTGATTCCTCTTTCACCCTTCCCGACGATGCCTCTGTCGTCCAACCCCTCAAGTGTGGGACCCTCGAGGGTGATTCCTCTAAGCCCACCTTGATGGATACATCGTTCCGAATCCAACGAGGGTGATACCTCGGATTCCCCCCGATGTTAGAACCACACAGTTACTCGACCATGTTACTGGGATCACTGGTGATTAGTTGTAAGATGAGTGGATTCCCGTGAGACTGTGTTGCTGGCCTAATTAAAATGTTAATGGATTTGGGTATTTGATCTCGGCTGGTCGGAGACCTTTTCGCACTAACCGGCTACGCGGGAAGAATTATGGGTACTCGGCATCGCGGTATCAGCCGAAACTTTTCAGATGTCAGCAATCGTAGTGGTGCGCGCCCGAGTGGTCCCGAGATGCATTGCGCTTGTGATTAAGGTATGCTAGGACCGACGTCGGCCGCCCTCGCATCGTGTAGGAGCGCGGAGGGGAACTGGGCCCATGAACCCTTTGCGCTTAGGATTTAGACCGGCGGGCTGACCTCTCTGATTAGTCTTAGGTGGGGTTGCGACGTGTCGATATTTCGAGACCGGGCAGGACCCAGAAAAGTATGTCCGGCCAGAGTGTTATCGAGCGTGACGGGTCATGTGGTGCACCCGTGCATGGATGAAAATTAACTATTCGGATAGCCGTGTCCACGGTTACAGGACGACTTGGAGTTGTGCCCTGATCTTATATAACTACAATTATTACTTAACTGGAATTAGTTTGCCTCAGGATTGCTTCCTCGCAGGGAGTCGAGGGAGGATCTTTAGGCGTGACCTCTCTTTAATATTGCTGCAACAATATGACTATTATTGTTTTACCCCCTGTTCTAATCTCGTCTATTGCTGCAAGACCCTGAAGATGCTAGTCTTCGATAGGACTAGGCCTTCTCTCTTTATTCTCGCATTGCTGCAGTCAGTCCACATATAACCCGCCCTCCTTTTATACTGATGCATACTTAGAATAGTTCTGATGTAAGTCTTGCGAGTACTTTGGATGAGTACTCACCGTTGCTTTGCTCCCCCCGTGTCCCCATGTTCCGTTGCTGCGACCAGATGATGGAGCCAAGGAGTGGAGTTTTCCTGCCGATGTCTGCCATCCCGATGGTGTCTTCTTCATGGAGGTCGCTGAAGACCAGGAGTAGTTTAGGAGGTTCCCAGGCAGGAGGCCTCGCCTCGTTCGATCGTGTTCCTTTTGTGCTAGCCTTCTCTAAGGCACCCCATGTTTTATGTCTGTACTCAGATATTGTTGCTTACGCTGACTCGTGTGTTTATCGATCTTCTGTATTCTAGCCCTTGAGGCCCCTGGCTTGTAATATGAAGCTGATGTTATTTTATTTGTGTCTAGAGTTGTGTTGTGATATCTTCCCGTGGGTCCTTGGGTTTGATCGTACACATTTGCGTGTATGATTAGCGTACGATTAAACCGAGGGCGTCACATATATGGTCTTCTATGATTGCTAATACTCAAGGCATATTTTTAGAACAAACAACATCCATGGAACACAGAGAAATATAGGATCTTAAAGTTTTGCTTCCCAACATACTTATCATAAAGATAATTGTCAACAATAATGAATCATGATA